>NC_047045.1:84352445-84661473 GCF_011762595.2 Tursiops truncatus
GCTGCTATTTATGCAGCAAAACTTGAGAAAACAATTTCAAAGATCCTTAGACTGTATTCATAATCTGTGGTCAGAATTACTAAGTATTTGATCTCCTAGACTCATCTTCAGGGTATGAGGTAACACTTGTAAGCTCAGTCTTGACTCAAATAATCATACTCTTCTCTCTCGCTGTCTCTTTTTTGAAGTTATACGTATTTGTAGTTGAATTATGTGGATGAACTAATAATCACATAAGGGCTTTCATTCATGTAAAAGGTTTGATTAAGGTAAAAAGGATATGTATGTTGATTATTAAAGCAGTGATCCTAATCAGTAAAAGACAGATGACAATATTGAAAAGGCGAGGCCTGGTTATGTAAAAGTAGTATGGTAATTATATGCTTTGTGATGTAGGTGGAACTCATTCTGAAAGTAAATTTGAATCTGAAGAGGGTTTTTATAAACTTTGTACTAAACATTTTTTTGAATGATTAACAAGAATGAGAAAACTAAACATGAGTATCTGGTATGATCAGGGTGTATATGTTTAAGGTCTTTAGAAGAGAAGGCATTATGCCCTACTGTGTTCAAGCTCTGTAGTCAACCTAGGTGTTCTAGGATTTGGACTACTTTTGTAACCTCTCATGTATTAAATGTAGGTGATAGTGGTAACTGTCTTCTGGTGTTGTTGTGAGGATTAAGTGATTTATTGCATGTAAAGTGCCAAGCATCGAAGTTGGCTTTTACTGGAACACTCATAGTAGAACATATTTCAGCGTACTCAACACCTAAGAAATGTTGAGTGACATAATCCTAGCACTCATGATACTTCCGTATTGAAATGGAAAGTGGAAATAATAGTTGTTTTGTTTCTGTGACATCATTGACTCTGTCATTTGGAATTTATCCTTAGATCAGTCAGGCTTACCATTTAAAAAGTTTCTGAAATGTGTAAGAGTTCCTGTGCTGCCTATAACTTATTTAGTGATTTTACTGAGAGTGAAAAATCACTGTGTGATTTCTGTGAACCCTTTTAAATTGTATTATCCAACAATCTGAACAAATACTAGTTTCTTCTGAGTGCTGTATATTGTGTGAGGCACTGTGGATTAAAACACACACACGCACTGTGGATTAACACATACACACTTGTGTGAGGCACTGTGGATTAAAACACACAAACACACACACACACACACACACACACACGCCCACCCCATTGCTGGTTTCTGACTTCAAGGAATGCCCTGCGAAAGACATGCAGATCGTTGCATACTGTGTGACAGAAGGGCTGTAAGAGGTGGGTACTCAGTGTTCTGAGATCCTCACTTAGGAGGAGAAAACATCTGTCTCTGGGAGTCAAAGAACACATAAGGAAATCACAGAAGGAACACTTGAGCTCAATACTATGTGATGAGGATTTGACATGTTTGGTGGGAAGGAAGGAGGAAGAAAGGTGTTAACAGGGAACAAAAATTGAACGTACCTGCTGTTTTAGAGAACAACATGTGTCTGAACAGAGGATAATAGCAAAAATAAAGGTTCAAAAAGTAGTTAGGGATCTCTTAAAGGGCCTTGTTGTACGAGTTTTGACCTTACACCGTGAAAAATATTGTCATCTATTTGTGTCGTAAAACCCTTGTTGGCTTTCATTGCCTTTATATTTTTATTTTAATTGGTTAAATAATTTTTTGTTTTTCTAAGTACTTGTTGTTTAGCTTCCACAACGACAATCATCATCTTATTCACCTGAGTTTGTTTGTATGGTTTCAGCCTCTTTCCCAATTATATCTATACTCAAGGGATAAAGATTTGACATAATTAGGATATCCAAATTTATATGCTATAGATTTCATATTTTGGTTATTATTGGTTACCGGTTTTCACTTTTACATCTGTTGGTGTAAATGCTTCTTCTTAACATAGCCCTGTGCCACTAACAGAAGATGTGTAGAAAGGCCTAATATATGAAAGGTTTTGCAAAATGGTTCCTATAGTAATTATTATATAGCTTAAGAAGACATATTTGGCTGCTCATCTAGAATTACTATGAACATAGAGAAGGGATAAGACATCTGTCTCCCCAAAAAGTACGAGGCATTTAGATACATTCATTGTTTGTTTGTCTTTTTAAACAGAAGACTTTCCTTGATATTCTTCCCCCCGCCCCGAACTCTTGTATCCATGACCAAACTGATTTCAGTTGATGAATGAATATAGTTCTGACATGAATATTGGTTGGTATTTTCATTTACATTAATGAGTAGCTGAAAGTGAAAATCATGAACACATATGCTGAAACTTTGTTCATAAATGACAAGAGCAGTTTATTTGCTGAATTGGATAATGGTTTCAGATATTGGAAGAACATTGTGCTATTCACAATGAGTGACTTTAGATGCAGCAAACTTTTAAATTTAATCTGCATTGTTAACAGTTTCTCCTTTGCTGTTATAAGTCGAGTTAATAAAACAGTAAATCAAGTCAAACAAAATATTCTGGTACTTTTAATTAAAAACAGTTGTATTGCTAAGTAGTCACGACTCTTGTCTCATCTTACACATTTGTATAAGATGGCTTACTAGTGTTGACTACCACTTGAGGTGGTCCATTTTTGGTCATCTGCTAAGCAGAAGACTTTATCAATACATATACATTTGTGTGTGTGTGTGTGTGTTTGATACCTACTAACTTGCTTATGTGATCTGATGTAAGGTTTGTAAGATATATAACTAAAATCACCTTACAGATACTAGACAAAATACTTAAAAACAGATTATCAATTTATTGTATGAAAAGCAATCCAAAGAAATACATCTTCTTTTTAAAATTGTTTTTCCAAAATTTTAAGCAGAAATTACTGTTTAACACTTCTTAGAAGTGTTTCACTGAAATGCTTTTAGAAATCCATTTTTTATTCTCTCTTTTGATAGTGTGCCACAGAAGGTTTTATCTTTAATTGTACATTTTTAAAAAGGTTAATGGAAAGATTTGCTATAATACTTTATATTTTGTCATTGGGAGAACTCTGTCATGTCTATTTAAAATTAAGTCAGCAGCAACAAATAGCATTAGACATGACTGTTGTTAACCTCTTCTTTAGAAATTAACATGGCACTGGCAGAGATATAATTGGTAAGCCACAGAGAAGGTCTGTACTTAAACAGTAGAGTTAATGAATGTCTCTTTTTTCTTCTTTCAGCCTTTAAAGTTGTAGTTAGCTTAGGCTGTTTGAAATGATTTTCTTTGAATGTGTTGTGACATTGGTTTAATTGAATGAAGCTGCAAAACTAGCATGATAAATCAACACAGAATGAAGTTTAATGCAAGGCAAATGATATTAACTTGGAAATTGGTTGCAGTAGACAAAGCAGCTGCTATGATTAATTTTTTTTCATTCTCTACTTACACCACTTTGAGAAGGATGACCTTGATGGTTTCAGTTGTATTAGAACCCCAGTGGTATGCACTTTAACACATTTGAGCTGTTTTTTGCTGGTTGTGGTGCAGTAGAGATTGGTTAATTTATAAGGTTAGGAAAATTTTGTTACAGATTTAATATGTTGGTTTTGACTGGCTTTAAAACATTTTTTATTTAGTAAATAATAATTGGGAGGATTACTTAGCTATGGTAGAAGTTTTTTTCTATGTAATCTTAATGCTGTGGTTTCAGCAAAAGAGATTTAATACGTGAAAATAATAGAATGTGCCAAAGAGGGTCTTCTTTTTTTTTCTTTTTTTAAAATAAATTTATTTATTTTTATTTTTGGCTGTGTTGGGTCTTCGTTGCTGTGCACAGGATTTCTCTAGTTGTGGTGAGCAGGGCCTACTCTTCGTTATGGTGCATGGGCTTCTCATTGCGGTGGCTTCTCTTATTGCGGAGCCTGGGCTCTAGGCGTGCGGGCTTCAGTAGTTGTGGCACATGGGCTCAGTAGTTGTGGCTCGTGGGCTCTAGAGCACAGGCTCAGTAGTTGTGTCACGTGGGCTTAGTTGTTCCACGGCATGTGGGATCTTCCCGGACCAGGGCTCGAAGCCATGTTGCCTGAATTGGCAGGTGGATTCTTAACCACTGTGCCACCAGGGAAGCCCCACAGAGGGTCTTCTAGGTGTTTGTATGTCATGAAGTGGAGGCTGACCACTTTGACAGAGGACACAAATATAAAACAATTACATATTAGTTATTTGAAGTGCTAAAGTACCTCCATTCGTAATGCATTTTTCCAGACATTCTTTGCCATGTTTGAGATATATAATGTATATCAACTATATGAGTTACTTTGGAAAAAGATCTGTATAGAGCACAACTATTATTGAGGAAGAGCTGGCAAAGACTACTTATTTTAAGAAGCAGTCAAGGTAGAAATAGAGTAAAGGCATTTTCACAGGTTTCTTGAGAGCAAGGAGAATTTCTCCTCTTCCTCTCCTCCCCTTCCTCCTCTTTAAAAAAAATTCCTAGCATCTATTTCACTCTTTGCCACATAGGAAGCCTTGAATACATGTTTCATTAAGTTGAATTTGAAAATGAAAGGTGGTTTCCTATTCTACTGAAAAATACTCAAACTAAACAAAATTACACATAATAAGCATAATGCTTATAAAGTCTGGGTCGATTAATTCTAATATCTAGAGGCCTGGTGGATTTGTTTCTTTTGTCTTGTCGTTTCTTCAGATTTTTGTTAATGTCATTTTACGTTCTTGTGTATTTGGTTGTTTTCTAGTGTGTGCCAGATAATGTATTTACTGAATAGCTTACAAAAATAATATAAGGCCTAAGATTATGTTGTCTTCCTCCAGAGAGAATATATGTCAGCTTCTGACAGGTACCTACTGTTAACTGGCAACCCAAGATCACCTCGGTACAATTTTGCTTATTGAGGTTGAGACAGTTTTGATGTTCATATGCAGAGTCTGTAAGGGCCTGGGAAATTAGGGTTCACTTTTACCCCCAGAATGCACACCCATCAGATCCCTCCCCAAAGCAAAGACCGGGGACGGGGAGGCGCTCACATTGGTAGTTACACACTCCAGACCACGTCCCTTGAAGTTCAGGCTCTCAGCTGTCCTCTCCGGATTCAGCAAACATACCTAGAGGACAAGGAGTTCCCCAAAGCCAGGCTAACATCCTCTTGATTCTGTGTCCTCCCTACGATCCTGAATTAGCAATTCTTCACAGTCTTGCTGGATCTCTCATGCATTCAAGCAGATGTTTTTTCCTTCTGTGTCCTATTTTACTGGAATTGCTCAGCTGGTCTGAATTACCCTTAGTACTTAACAGAAAATTCCATGAAATTTTTTAAGAGGTTGCCTTTAAATCCAAGTACATCTAGAATTGACCAACTTCACGCAGTACAGAGTAAAAATATATTAAAACGAGGGTCTGAGAAAGGGAAAAAACACACATATCACAGAAAATCTATCAACAGGCCTGGCTCTCTGTTCATTTAGAGCAGACTCTTCCTACTTTTCGGCAACTTGCCAACCCCACCTTTATATGTAGTCACAGATTCTATAAAACTTCATTCCCTCTCCTCAGCTTGGGATGGAAAAACTTATATCGTAATCCCCGGAGGGAAGAGGGCTTTCTTCCATCCTTATACGTGTACTACCCGTCTTTCATTTGGGAATCAACTTTTGTAAGATGTGGCGGTGCTGGTGAGCAGCTAAGGCAAAGTAAGAAGCCATTGGAGTACAGAAGATTGAAGAACTTCCCTGGCTGCTTAAGCCTTGACAGCAGTAAATTCTGGCATATTAGTGTTACTAACGATACATTAACAGTAGGATTAAAATGCAAGAAAAAAATAGGAAGCATAAGAATCAGTAACTTAATTGATTGAATAAGTTAATAGAAACCATCCATCAGTCTTTGTGGAACTGATAGTAAACCACCCATCAGTCTTTGTGGAACGTTCATTTTTTTTGTGTCTTTTATGCAGATGACATGTGAATGAGGAAAATTTACTTTTCAATATTCAGAGTCAATCTGTTCTTCCCATTGGACTTTTTAAAAAAATTAACTTCTGTGAATGAATACTTGACATTTCTGTGGAGGGATGATAATTACTTATTTATATAATTATTTTTGTCACTGTCCTATTCGTGATAAGAGTTAAGGTTCTTTGTCAAAGTAGTAATATAAGCTAAAGGTAGAAATGGAAAATAGAAAGGAAAATAAGGATGCAGAGATAAAATTGTGCAAGGAGTGTGGTGAAAAATGTAAATAAGGATGCAGAGATAAAATTGTGCAAGGAGTGTGGTGAAAAATGTAGACTCTCATGACTTAAATATTTAGTATAGGGTGGAATCCAAATTTGGCCATCAGTGTTCTGGCAGCTAACCGCAGAATACAATTCTCTCTGAACAGTTGCTTTGGAGAAAGTATAACTTAGATAAATAAGACAGGAGTTCTCCCCCAAGGATTTCTGTAGAAAAGGCCACCACTATTTAACATAATGAACAGTTCCCTGAACCCTGTCATAAAGGATTTTGTAGAAGGGAATTGCATTCTTGGGTGGCACCTAAGATTTTGTCTAACTCTTTAATATACTCTGGTTTAGATTACATGTTGATGGGCAATTGAAGTATAGTACCTGTTTTAGTTAGATACTGTTGTTCCTAATCCATAATTTGTATTAATACATACGAAAATTTCAAGCTAAACATGAGCTGCTGTAATTTCACCCCCAGACTTGTCAAGAAATTCATAAGATTTTATTTCAACTTAATATTTTTTAAAAATCTAACTGAAGGAAGTAAATTTATACTTTAAAATAACTTTAAGTGAATAATGTATGGTGATTTTTTTTTCCCCCAGTTTAATTTCGTTGGGAGAATCCTTGGACCTAGAGGACTTACTGCTAAACAGCTTGAAGCAGAAACAGGATGTAAGATAATGGTCCGAGGCAAAGGCTCAATGAGGGATAAAAAGAAGGTAAGTCCTTGAAAATGGGGCAGGTCTTTATGTGAATAATTTACTTATACTTTCGAATTTTAGTAACAAAATATCTAGACCCTAAAACACTATACATTATTTGATGTCTGAAACTTCTGAACTTTTTAAAGGTGTTGTCATGATTTTCCCTTTTTGATTATCATTTTTCATTTAGCCAGCTAATATCAGTCTATGATATTACCTTTGGTTTTTACACTTGAGAAACGCCAGTTTGGCAATTAGTCAGACTATAATGTTGTATATATAAAAGATGTAACTAAAACTTTGAAAAATCTAAAATGTTTCTTTTGATGAGATTTAAATGAGGACCAAACGAATAACTTTGGATGTATGTCATCTCATCAGGAGAGTTAGTAAACATAGGGAAAAAAGGCTTATAACTAGCCATATGAGAGTCATTTTGGTTTTTACCAACATTTTATGTTGATTTTAAGTTTTCTAGACATTTTACTTTAAAGTGTATTGTTCCTGCTTTCTGCTTTTTTCTTTTGCCACTCTTGTTTTTCTAGTATAATAAACACCTAACTACCTACTTTAAACATTGCTTTTAGGAAGGTTTTTTTGCCTTGTTTCCTTTTATCCAGTAAGAGGCAGAATACTTTTGAAATTTCTGCCTGTGTGAAAAATGTTTGACTGATTTTAAAAAATAACCTAGATTTTGATTGCCAAAGATTAGATTTATTGTTAGGAAGGGTTTGTTGTTTGTTTGTTTTTTTAAAATACATTGCCTTGAAAGGGATATCAAATGATAGACCTGTTATGTTACGTTATGTTATTGTTATGTTAGAGCGTGTGCATTGAATCACTTTGTGGAGCTTACGGAATGACCACCAGACCGATAAGGTATACTGACTTCATTCTGATATGCATCTTTTTGAGCTTCTCACTTCATTTCATTTAAGCTCTCCCATAAGCTGACTGGATCTCAATCATTTTCTCTCCTTACAGACAAATAATGACTTAGTAGTTAAGTTGGAGGGAGAGGCCGTCAATGATATTGATTATCTTTAGATCTTATTATAAGCTGTTCTTGTCAGCTGAGTATAAAGATACTTTGAGGCAAGCATGTGAGTTCTCCCTAAGCATATTTAGCTGTTGTATTTAAAACAACTTTTTTTAATAAGAATATTAAAAAAATTTAAGCATATTGTGAATCAGCTGAGTGGCAATCTCATATCACCATGCAGTTTTGGTTCCCCTGTTTGCACTTATGGTTGCGTTGCATTAAATAATGCTAATTTAATAGCCTAGGGACAATGAGATGAACTCTCAACAACTGAAGGACAAATAAATCTTCACCAAAAGATTAGTGTATCCATCAGTTAAACAAGTTATTAATATCGGTCAGTTAACAAAACGTGTTTTGCCCTCTCCTCAGCCTCTCTTAGTTCTGTAGTAATGGCTCTCCACTTACTCCACTCACACACTCACAGGCACTGAGGATTAGAGCTTGGAACTGTATTGAGACATGGTGAGTTCTGTTTTCAGTCAAGTTGAACTTTGTAGCCTGAAGAACATTTTTCTGCTATCATTTTTGACAGAAGATTAGAGTGGTTAAGAGAGTACGCTCTATAATCATCTTGCTTTTGTTTGAATCTTGGTTCTATCACTTAGCAGCTTTGTGATTTTAGCAAATTACTCCATCTCTTTGTGCCATATAATGTAGTGAGGGAGTAGTGATGTCACTTCTCTCTTATGATGGTTGTGAGGATTAAATCAGTTGTAAAGCACTGAGAATAGTGTTTTGACACATAGTAATCAATCAATTAATGTTAATGATTGTTCTTAATAAATTTTATATTAACATTATTAGTACATTTTATGTTTAAACTCATATTGTATCATGGGGGAATACTACAGTATTTTACGCTTTGGAAATGACAGTACTTTTGTTGTTGCTTTGTGACCTTTGAATATCCCATATTCTGATGGCTTTTCTGTTTTGTTTCTCTGGTGGTTGGTGTGTCCATATTCTGTCTTGTCCACTTTGTTCTTAAGCACAAATAGAAGCAGTTCGCACATTTTATTTTTGTTTTAATATGTACTGTTGTCTAATGAAATAAAAAATGTTTACAGATTAATGCATGAAAACAGTAATAAATTAAGACACCAACAAAATTTTGACTGCAGATTATATTTTTAGTTTTATTAAAGTGCTACAGATGAACATACTTAGGGGATATCAAGTTAATTTGAATGGCTGTCATATGTTTGATATTATGGTGAAGAATTTATATGTAGATATATAATGCCAAGAGTGTTTTCTGTAATCTTAATTTAAATCTGCCCATAATTGTCAACCAACTCATTTTGGTTTATGCTGTAGTAACTCTGCCTGTTGAGTTCTTAAAAGTGCTAGTAAAAGTTAGATCAAAATGGAAGGTACTATCGTTCATTGCTTGGCTGTTATTTTTATGTATTTTTTTATTTTTTATTTTTTTGGCTGTTATTTTTAGAAAGAACATGACAAATAGATGGAGGCAAAAAGAAATATAGTAATAAGGCCGATTGAGGTATATTTCATGTGTTTAAAGGAAAACTTTAAACTTTTCTGCAGAGTTGTCAGTTTATGTAAAAGCTAGAAAATAAACCTTAATTTACTGACTGTCCAAGGTATTATGACGGAATACTGTTTGCTGATTTGTATCCTTCACTGCTAGTCTGATAAACCCAGTGAGGGCATACCATGTCTGTTTTATGGAGTACTTCCCTGTTGTTTGATCAGTACCTGGCACAGAGCAGGAACTGGAAAAAATTATCTGGGAAAGGAGTGAATGTTTAGGTAATAAATGAAAGGCATAGATGCTCCCCTATCTCCGCCCCATAAAAGATTTTATAAATAGAGATAATTATAAATCCTATGTGCTTTTAATTCTTTTGGGAAGATAGGCAGTGCCGTATCATTCTAAGCTGTTGGTTTTAAGTAAGGGAATGAATGTGCCACTTTAATTTTCATTCTCTTAGATTGGTATTACTTCAGCATTATTGAAGGGCACAACAGTATTGTCATTGTAGAAAAATACCCCAGGGGAATGGTACTGGGTAAACTCATGGAGCCTAAGAGCAAGAACTGCACTCAGACTTCGTAGGAGACTAAGGAGCCATGCTTGTATTTCTGCTCCCCACTCCCACCCAGAAATGTTGACCGGTGAAATGTCTACAGTTGATCAAAGCAGGGTTAGTCAAATGTTGTGTCTTCTGGAAATTTCCAGTAAGACTCAGCAATTCTAGTTAGAGCTCTTTACTTGAAATGAAGGGATGTACACTCAGGGAATCAGATGACCTTCTAGGGCTGCAAATAGCAGTGGCCAGATGGTATTAACCACTTTCATGATCTGTGCAGTGTCTTATTCAGACCATTCAACAATCTCAAAAGATAGTTTTTACTCTTCTAACAGGAATGGAGGCTTAAAGAGGTCAGATAACTTATCCAGTCCCTCATTTCTAAGTAGTAACTACACTCAGTATAAACATATATCTTGCTGGACATTGAAATTCAGCTCTGCAATTCATTCTCTTCAGAACATGGGCTTTGAATTTAAAATTAGATCAATCTGTAATAAAGTTTTAATTCAGTTTTTAACTTTGTTTCCCAAATATATTTGACCACAGTCTCTCCTTTCCAAGAGCTATCCCTGTAACTTCTTGAGGAACTGCAGTGTTGTATGGACCATGATCTATGAAATGTTATTAGAGAGGCATATTGTGTAATTGCAAACATAGGTAGAATTTCATAACTGTTTTTACATGTCACTTTTCATATACGTTATAAATTTTTCTTAAATGTCTCTTATAGTCCTATTAATTTCTTATGGTGCATATATATTTTAACTAGTTAATATGTGATATTTTTAGAAAAGTTTAAAAGTGTATATGGTCTGGGAAAAAGTATAGGTACCTGATTCTATCACTCTAGAGACTTATTGACAATTTTGGTATGTTTTCTTGTAGATCGTTCTCTCTGCAGTTATGTACACTTTTACATGTGTTATAGAAAGTGAATCTTTTACTATTCATGATGCTTTATAATTGGCATTTTCTCCTGCAACCTTGTACCCTGTCCTATGTCAGTTTAATTGGCAAGTAACTGAGCTTTATAATGTCTAAGACTTTGTGCTGGCTGATACGAAAGCACACTTAAAAGATGTTTCAAGGCGATATTGATAGTATATGCAAAAATAAATTTGCTTGATATGTGGGGGCAGCTTAGACTTTTATTTTTATGAAAGATGTTGTTGCTCTCTCAACACTTGGAAAATAATCAGATTAATACAGTTTTTTGTTTGACATACTAAAGTGGCTGTGATAGCCAGTGATATAACATCACGTACAAACATGGTCCAAACAGCCTGCTTTATTGATCTTGTTGAGTACTAGGCTTTCTCACAACCTCGAGCGTGGGTATAGTTTATTTAAAAAAAGAAAAAAAAACACAACCAGAAAAACCACCTTTCATCGTGGCACATTTTGAACAACGTTTATTCATCACCCAGTGTCAGCATTGTCCGTCTTCTTCCATGTGTGCCCACATTCCCCCTTACCCTTCCTCCCCCTCCGCCTACCAGATGATTTGGGGAGCAAATTCCAGACATAATTTCAGCTGTAAACATTTTATTAGGTGTTTCTAAAATAGAAGGACTCTTTAATGCTATCATGTTTATGTTTTTTTTAAATCACCAAAACAATTTCTTTGTGTCGCTATGTATCTTGTCATTGTTCACAGTTCCCTTCTTGTCTCATAAATGTGCTTTGAAAAAACATTTTCATGGTATCCAAGTGAGGGCCGTATATCAATACCTTGCTTAAGAGATTGATAGATCTCTTAAGCCATTCTCACCCTCGCCCCCATTTCTCCTTGTAACTTATTTGTAAAAGGACTGAGTTATTTGTACCGAAGATTTCCCGTGGCTTGTGCTGATTGCACTTTCATGGTGGTGTTTAACACTTATCTCTGTCCCCTGTATTTTTGGTAAATTGGTGGTGAGAAAGGTTTAATCAGATTTAGATCTCCTGCCCTCCCTTCCTCATTTCCTTTCTTCCTTTTGAAAGAAACTTTCACAAGCAGTGTTGTGGTTGTGGTACCTAAAATCTAGTTTCCTCCTGATTTCAGCAGTTAACTGTTGATTGTTTTTTAGGCCCTTTATTTCAGTAGGAACTCCAAAATAGTTATTATCCTGTTTCTTTGCTGTTATTAGCTAGGTTTACTTTTTATAGGAGAGGCGGGATAAATGCTCAGTTCTTCACTTACTAGGTTTAAAATAGTGAGTTGTTTCCTAGCAATCCTCCAGAGGTGAAGAGTGAGTTTTTTTGTTTTAATTTGAGTATCATTATGAATGCATTTAAACAGTTTTAATGCATTTCAGTTCATGGCACTTAAGTGTTTTTAACTGATGATCACGTGGTTTGACCAGTGGGGGGCCTTTTCAAATTCACTTCCAAGTCCCTTTAACACAATCCTAGTAGTTTGGGGCTAGTAACTTTGTTTTCTGGTGTATATAATAGTCCATGCTCATTGTAAGATTTCCTCCCCAGACTTGAGATCAGCCACTTCTTTAAGGAACCCTGATTACTATTAGTGAAAAATAGTATTTGGAAACTGCATTATGGGCTCTAGTGTCACTCATTATTTGTAGACCTTTTCAGGACAGAGCTAGGAGATACATAGGTACACACACACACACACACACTCAGGAATATAAGTATCTTTACAAAGTTCATTCTCATTTAAAATGAAAACTACAGTGTTTTATTTAATTGATCTTGTATCTATATTTTGTTTCCCACTGAAAATGCCGGTTCCTAATGACACAAAATGATTGATTTTCTTTATTCTAAAATATACAAAACCGTCTCAGAATAACAATACAAACACTACTACCAACAGTATAGTCAGTGAAAATTTTTCACCAGTTCTTACTGTTTTTAGGGTTTGTTTCACTAGAGAGAGAAGTTACTTTTAAAACACTCAATAGTTTTTCAGTATATATCAGTTATGCCATCATACGGATAAACAGTTAAGGTCATTTGTTACACTTGGTTTTCTAGTTTTACGAATTTCTTATTTTTCTGTTACTTGTAAAATATTTACATGGTTCCAAAATCAAATCTACAAAGTAGGAAATTTTCAGAGAAGTCCTGCTTTTATCCCTGTCTCTTTTATCTATCCCCCATCTTGCAGTTTGGGTAAATTTTTTATTTTGGTATTTGGCTTATCCTTCCATTTCTTTGTTTTACATGAAGAGTTACATGAGCGTGTGTGTGTGTGTGTGTGTGTGTGTGTGTGTGTGTGTGTATGTGTGTAATTTCTCACTCCCTTCATAGATAATTGTATACTCTACACTTTTCTATGCCTTGCCTTGTTTTTTTTGTTTGTTTGTTTTTTACTTAATAGTGTATCATTAAGTCACTTACTGGCAGTACATAGAGACAGTCTTTATTCCTTTTAATAACTTCATCATATTCCATTGTGTCTGTGTACCGTAAATTATTCCAGCATTCCCCTATTAATGGACATTTAGATTGCTTCTAGGCTTTTGCTGTAACACATAGGAAGAGTGCTGTATTGAATAGCTTTTATATACATCTTTACGTGTACTTGCTAGTTTATCTTTGGAATAGAATTCCAGAAGTGGTATCACAATATATAGTTTTGCTAGCTAGTGCTAAATTCTTCTCTTTAGGGATTATTGTTTTGCATTACTTCAGCAATGTATGTGAGAACCAGTTTCCCAACAGATTCACCAACAGAGTTAAACTTTCATGTAAGGCGCTGTTAAAGGAGCTGTTCCATAAGTATATATTTCTCTGTGTCTTTAAAAGGTCCTTGCTGTTATGAGCAATGCAGCCATCTCTGATTTCCCAGTTAGACAATTGTTTGAAATATATTTCTTATTTTGTCATTGAACCCATTTATGAATAATGGTTAGACATAGTTGAAATGGTATTACCATAACTGGTCTTAAGGTCCATTATATTGTAATAAACTTCTGGTTGGGCCCAAGAAACTAATTACTGTTTTAAATGTTTTCAAGAGGAAAAGTGCTGTAATTTTCTATTAGTTCACACAGCCCTTCTCAACTAGGGCTCCTCATCTTAGAAGTTCTTCAGTTTCACTGAGAGTGGTTCATAACAAGCACCACTATAGATAGGAGAGGTTAATTATATGTAATTTATGCCTTGGGCCAGGCATTAAATACTTGATTCCCTGTGGAATCAGTTGAGAAAGGCTGTACCCTGTGAGGAATGGGTTTTTTCTCTGTACTTTATATCCCTGGCTTAATATCCCCCACCCTGACCCATGCCATTGGTACCTTTGACTCATTGCATCATAGAGTAGGAATTTTTATGGATTCTCTCTTAAAAATGTTAATTTTAGGGCTTCCCTGGCGCAGTGGTTGAGAGTCCACCTGCCGATGCAGGGGACACGGGTTCATGCCCCGGTCCGGGAGGATCCCACGTGCCACGGAGCGGCTAGGCCCGTGAGCCATGGCTGCTGAGCCTGCACGTCCGGAGCCTGTGCTCCGCAGCAGGAGAGGCCACAACAGTGAGAGGCCCGCGTACCACCAAAAAAAAAAAAAAAAAATGTTAATTTTTAAATTACATGCTTAGAAAATTCCATGTATCTGATTTGAATAGTAGTATTTAGCTATAAAAACAGGTCAGTTGCTTTAGAAGAGTGATTATGAAAATTATAGTAAGGTATAATCTGGTTTGGAAGGAACCTTATTAAAGCCATGAAGTCTAACACTTGTTATATCTAATGCTATCATATTTTAGTTTCTGTACTGCACATGGTTGTTACTCTGTTTTCACCACCTCCTGTCATAGTTAATTTAATACCTTTTTAGGCAGCAAGTATTTTTTGAATGCCTATGAATTTTTGTCCTCAAGTGTCTTTTACCCCCAAGATACTGATAAATTTGACAGTGGGCTAATGCACAGTGTGGTAGATAACCACAACAGGTGTTATACATTGTGCTGTGGGACGCCAAGGAAGTGATGAGTTCTTTTACAGGTTGAGGGTTTCAGGGAAAGCTAGAGAAGATGGGACTGGAGTAGGAACTTACAGGGCAAATGAGTGGAATGGTATTCTAGAAATCAGAGGTAGGATCAACCAGTATGTGTCCTTATGCTAATGCTTGACATATTGCAGTGGAAGTTATAAGGTATAGTGGGAGAAGTGGTATTGGAGACAAGGTTGGGATCTGAGGATAATAGGACCTTGAATATGATTTTAAACTTTTTCTTTTTATTCTAAAAGCAGTGCATTGGCACTTATGTTTTTAAAGTAAGGAGTTATATGATATGGCAGTCGAAGGGATGGATGGAAGGGAGAAGAGACCAAAGGCCACAAACAAATAACCAAGTCTTAGAACACTTTACTTAGAAAGTTCTTCCCTATGTTCAGAAAATCTGTCTTTGGAACTTAGATCCTCTGATCCTAATTCTACTTTGAATTTAAAACAAAATAATCTCTTAACCTTAGGGCCTTTGACATGCTTAATGACAGTCCTGTGTCTCAGAGGTGTCGTTCTCTAGCTATAAACTAATTCCCTAGTAACTTAAGTCCTCCTCTGCTTTTTTTTTCTCGTTTTTTTTTTTTTTTTAATGTCATGGGACATAGCATTGAATTCAGCCTCAAAAGTGATCGATTGGGGCTTCCCTGGTGGCGCAGTGGTTGGGAGTCCGCCTGCCGATGCGGGGGACACGGGTTCGTGCCCCGGTCCGGGAGGATCCGCATGCTGCGGAGCGGCTGGGCCCGTGAGCCATGGCCGCTGAGCCTGCGCCCGGAGCCTGTGCTCCGCGACGGGAGGGGCCGCAGCGGTGAGCCTGCGCCCGGAGCCTGTGCTCCGCGACGGGAGGGGCCGCAGCGGTGAGGGGCCTGCGTAGCGCAAAAAAAAAAAAAAAAAAAAAAAAAGTGATCGATTGGTTTCTTTTTAAAGAGAAAGGAAGGCCTGCCTTTCTGGAAGAGTTTTAAATCTACTTTTCAAATTATCTGCCACAAAAGAACATTACAACAAAATTCTAATTCGTCGTAGACCAATTCTTTTGTAAAATATAATGAAATTATTAGAGAAACAGAATTTTTAAAAGGTAATTTTAATCCTATTTAAAACTTTTTGTATCAACAGACAAAACTCTCCAGTCAGAATGCTGTAAAAGTTCCTAAACGCTTGATTTCTGTACTGGCAGGCTACCTTTGGCAGCAGCTCTGGCTGAAACACCAGCTTGCTGTATGATCCGCTGGTTTTTTCAGGACTGGAAACTAGCCCTGTGGTGTCCTCTCCTCCCCACTTTTCTTCTTTCTTCTCATACCCTCATTTTTCCTCTTGAGTGTTTTCAAAATATTCAATTTTTTAGTTCTGTTTCTGGTTACACGTTCATTTTGGAGTCAAGTGACTTAGCTTTGTTTTAAGATGGAAGAATATAAAGCAGTGCAATACAAATTAAATGTTTAATTCAGATTGGATAGTATTTCAGTACATTTTTATAGAAAAGAGTCATTGCTTTGCCTGTATTAAGTACTAAGAAAGACTGGGGAGATTTGAAGTAAAAATTCTGCTACTATTTATTTAAAGTATAGTTTTTTTTTAATTTGTAAGACACTGCAAGGGATAAAAAGATGGATCCAATGAGAATAACCTGTTTTCATTACTGAAGTAGCTCTTTGAGTAACCTGTAAAACTTAAGCTAATTACTCTGCCATAGATCTAATAATACCAAGATGAGTTAATTGTCCATGTCTAATGAAATGAGACACGAGTTTCAGTGAAAAGGGAGAGTCCATTTTATCACTAGATGCTGTTAATGAGCCTTTTAAAATTCAGTCTTGATTGGATAGCAGTCAGTTTAGTTAAGGAATCTTTGAGCACCTTATAATGTGTTGTATATATAACAGATTTTCTTTCAGAAGGTTCAGTTGTCTGTGGACAGGATTAGTAGCGGAATGTTGCTTATGTGTTTATCATTATGCTGCATCAGTTGATTTTCTTTTTCAAAATCCTTTAACAAGAACTTCGATGGAAATTTTTTTTCCGTTATATTAGTGACAAATTATTAGACAGTTTCATAAGCCTAGTGAGCCATCCTATTCTATCCTACTACTTTTATTTTTCTCCTTCAGTTATGAAAGATAACAATTTAAAGAAATTATATTGTTGCTCTTTGAATTTTAAAACATGCTATTCTTTTATTTTAAATCATGTATAATTGTTAACTCTTTGACTTTTAAAGACATGTATAGTTATTTTTTTAAATCAGGAATTGTCATAGGACCGGGATGATATCACAGTCTTTGGGTCCAAAAAAGTCAAAACTGTGATTCTTCATTTTGTAAATTATATGTTACTTAGAAAAGAGCAAATAGAAATTATAGCAGGTTAGGACTGCTCCTAACAACTTGGCCAGTTGATTAATTAAGACCTTAAAAGGTCTTAATAAGTTTTCAACTTAAGCTTTTGCTGAATTCAGATACCTATAAAGTATTCTAAATATAGATTACTAATCACTTCACATAGAAAATACTATTATTTTTCATATTCTGATGTGAAGGAAGTTCTGTATCATTTCACCTTTGTAACTAATAAGATTAATTTCTGACTAGTAACTTGTTTTCGTTCTTGCATTTTTGGCAAGGATTTTTTGTTTTGTTCGTTGGGGGGTTTTTTGTTTGTTTTTTTAAATGTTGTGTCCTCAGCACATAATATTAGTTTGCCCCATATTGATGATATTAAGTTTCATCCTTTGGTTAAAATGGCATCAATCATATTTTTTCATTGTAGAGATACTTTTCCCCCATTTAAATTAATAACTAATCTAAGGGGAATACTTTGCAACTTTGTAAATATCCTATTGCCAACAAAATTTTGCCCCCCCCCCCATACTCTTCCCCACTACTCCCCGTGTGGAGTTAGGCTAAACTCTCCACTGAATTCCCGACTGCCTACTTACCATTTGGACTGGGTTGAATGGGTCGGGGTGGCTGGTGACAGCAGTGCTGAGTTGGTGTTGGTGGTGAGGGTGCAGCACGCTGAGCACCTATGGTGACTTAGGTCTGCTCTTTCATCGCTCCTCGGGAATTCACTCATTAATTCCCAAACAGCCCTATGAGGTAGCTACTGTTGTTTTTCTAATTTTATCGGTGAGGAAGTGGAGACATAGAGGAGGTTCTCTTCACCTCCATAGTGAGTTGCTTACTCAGGATTTGAACCCAGGCTGAGTGCAAGAGTTTCATTATTACATTGTGATTTTCCTCAATAGTCTTTTGATCTCCTTATCTCCACTCTTCTTCTCTGGCTCCCTCTGGCAACCAGAGTGATTTTTAAAGAATAATCCTGCAATATATGTTTATGTGTTCAGTAAGAGTCAGCTCTTTACTGTGGTCTTGTGTCTAGCTGCCTTACAGGCTTCTTTTTGCCACCTCTGTGACTGAGGTCCCACCTTTCCATTCCTTCAGCATACTGATGCTCTCCTTGTAGGGCTTTGGTCTTGCTGGTCCCTCACCTGGAATCCTCTTCCCCTGGTATCTTTTTGTAACTCAGTCTCCACTTTTCAGATTTCTGTTCAATTTCACATTTTCAGAGAAACCTTCGGTAGTCACTCTGCCCCCAAACAGCAAACCCTGATGCCTTGCCACACTGCTCTCTTACCCTTTTGCTCCTTGTATCCATTATCACTCCGGACATGCTTTACCTGTTTATTATTATTTATCTTCCCCCATTAAGGGTGTGTGTGTTTGGTGATGAGAGCAGAGAGCTGTCTGTTTTGTTCACTGCCCTGTCCTCAGTTTGTTCACTGCCCTGTCCTCAGTGGTAGAGCTGTAAGTGTCTGTCTGCCACGTAGTTGGTACCAAGAAAATATGTGTTGAAGGAAGGAATGGTCTGCCTTTTAATTTTGCTTATAATTATTTTACATAAAGAAATTATGACCTGAACAAACTATATTTTATGGTTTTTTGGATTCTTCTTTAGTATCAGAGGCGTTTACATTCCTCAGTAGTTTGTATAGATATTTGCTATTTTCTGTTATCATTATGGTTTTATTTATTCAGTTAAATCTTACATTCTTTTATAAATTATTTCATTCTGCAGGGTAAGATTGCAAATTCCACATTTTCAGTTATTTTGCTTTTAAAATAATTTTAATGACTTACATTTTAATCGCTTTTGACAGTTGTCTGTTTTTTTTCAATATGTGAAAAACGTAAAATTAGAATTTTTGAAGTTCTTAATTGGGTAGCAAATATTCTTTTTAACTTTCTGAGGAATTTTTTTGTCCAGTGGTTTAGTTTTTGGAAGAATTTGCTCCGATTGTATAGGTAAGAATTTGCCTAGGCAATTAGTTCTGATTTGTCCAGGTGTGCTATATTTGTTACCAAATGATCTAGGAAAAGTAAGAGTAAATAATGTTTGTTTTGCTAAGAAAAGGTACAGTGTTTCTAAACCATAATTACCTTCATATTTTGAAGTTTTTCTTCTCAGTATAGCTCTTTGGAAGGGCGACACTAAGGTTTGGTTTGCCCAGTACAGTTTCAGCTGTACTTACTGTCTAGGCATAATTATTAGTATATCCTTTCACTTTCAAATTATCCTGATTTGGATGACAAATTACATAGTCCCCCTTAGTTTTGGGGCATTGTTTTGGTGTTTGTTCAGCTTTCTTCCACAAAGCATTAGCACTGTTCTTAAATCTCCTTGTATGCTGGCTGTCTGAGATTTGTTGTTATGGAATGATACTGTGGCCTTATGAAAATTTTGATAGAAAATTAAAATGTTGCTTTTAATATGTCTGTTTCAAAGTGCTGCCCTTAGAGTGAGAAGTGATTTATGTTTATTTGGAGAAAATAAATTGTGGAAGATGTGTACATCAGAGGATCATTCTGTCCTCTGGTACTTGATCCCTTGCTTGTTTATAGGATTTGATTCTTGTTCTTTATTAGTTTACTCTTACCAGCAGCTGTGGTTAAAAGAAACAAAACAAAACCACTTGGGAGATATCCTTGAGTCCTTTCTACCCTCAGTCAATCATTTAACAGATTTGCACAGTTGTGCAGCTCAGTATCTTCTGAGTTCCCACAGGGCCTCCCCACGACCATTGTCTAAATCTGTGCTCTCATTATTTTTTGCCTAGACCTCTGCAGTCATCTCTTAACTGTTCTTTTTCCCCTCAGGTAATATGCATAATATCTACTAAAGTCAATTTTTTTGTTGTTACTGATATCTTGTAAGTATGTTTATATATATGTGTGTCTTTCCGTCTAGGTATATGCAAGGTTGTAGTACTCTTTGTCACGAAATAAGATAAAGTTCTTCTCACCCATTGCCAAGCAGTTAAATGTCCTGTTTCCATTCCTGATTTACCTTTAGTTACTATAAACTTTATTTGATTATTTAAGCTGTGTAGATAATTTATACAAAAAAATAATTTTACCTATTAACTTTTAGAATTCCCATTGTGTACAGGGCACTTTTCTTTTTGCTTGTTGATATAAGAGAGCATAAGATTTTTGTGTCGAGGCTGTCTTAAGCATTTGTTCAGATTTTTCGTATATCTTAAAAACCTCAGGAGGTAATCGTAGTTGTTCAGAAGCATCTCACATCACAAATGTGATGGTTTAGGACTTAAGGTTTTTAAAAATGTAGTTTTTATAGCAAGTTATAATTATCACAAGAAAATAATGAAGTCACCATGGAAAACAGTACATGAATTTTTGTTTAGAACATTATACATGTGTAGAACTAACTGGTAGAAGAGTTCTAAATTAAAAAAAAAACAAAAGCATTTTATATGTTTGGCATGAGGGCAGAAATCATTTGGCAGGAAATAAATGTTATCCTGATCAGATCTCTCTGATAGAGGCTTTTTTCACAGTGGAGTGTTTTGTTGTAGTCAAGGTTGAGGTGCATGTAAATACCCCAAGATGATCTTTCACGTCCTCCGTCACCACCAGGTAGAGGATACCTTACGGGAGTTTCTGTGATTGAGTTTAGGATGCTTGCCATCCCTAATCTCCCTCGCTTGCCCCAGGCTTGTTTAATTAGAACTTGCTTTAAGGTATAACCAAAAGTATATCATCATTTCTCACTAAACTAGCCTTAGTCTGTACATTTCTTTTCAAGTGAAATGCCTAGACCTGTGCTCTGTCCAGTAGGGTAGCCATTGGCTGTATACGGAGATTGAAATGAAAACTGAACAAGAGAGCAGTTGAGCTGTTTAGTCACGCAGTCATGTTGAAGTGCTCAGGAGGGCCTGTGACAAGTGGCCCCCCTTTTGGACAGCGGATGCAAGCCACTGTTATTGTTACTCAGAGTTCTGTCGGGTAATGCTGCCTTAGGCAGAGCAAACTTATATAGAAAATGCGGAGAAATAAGCAGTTAGGAACAAATTATTCCTGTTTCTAGCTTTGTATTTTGCAGTAACTAAATTTACAGAAGAACTGCAAAAAGAATATAAAGAACCCTCCCCACACCCCATGTGCCTTTCACCTCATTTGCCAATTTTTGACATTTACCACTTTAGTGCTCTCGGTCTTCTTTGTTTCTGTCCAACACTTCCCTTCCCTCTTTTCCCCTTTTAATTTGGAATACTTCTTTTTTTGTTTTTTCCTGTCATTGATTATTTGGGGGAAATAAATTTCCATTATTAAAAGTACTTAAGAGATGATTGTGAATGTTTGGCAGGCTTTGTACATTTATCTCTTGGAACATAAACCAGATTCTAAGGGTGCTCATTTTGTTTTTTTAGGTCTTTCCTTCCATTGCCATTGATACAGCATGTATTTAGTTATACTCATTCACTCAGGAGTCACTGATTTCAGTGCTTTTCCCCTTTCTGAAAAACTCTTTAAACTCATTATAGGAAGAATTAAAAATAATCTAGAAATGTGCTAGTGACCAAGCTCTTAACTTTTTCCCATGGTACCTAGATACATGATTTATTTTGGACCAATTTGCAGTATATGAATAGGCCAATAATAAGTAAAACCTAATCTGGACATAGAAAGTGAGTTTTATTGGCAGTAAAGATATGAATACTGTCAGTGACCATTTTTGAGCAATTCTCCTTTGATGGAGTGATTATATGAAAAACAATTCAAGCTCTCAAGGAAGACCAGGACCCATTGTGACATAAGTGCCAGGCTTGATGAAAAGTCTGAGAAGCAGTGGTAGTGGCATCACCAAGCTCAAACATATGGTCTTGTTTCATTACCATCACCAACAGTGTACATTTAATTTAACCTTAAATGGCAGTGTAATACAACCAAGTCCATTAACTCCTTCACACAATGTTATTTTCCAGTCTCTTCTATGTTTTCAGTTCCATCCCTTAACCTTCTGAACAACCAGACCATTCCTAATTGCCCCTACATAACATTTATTCACATGTTTTTTTCTGTCTAGAATATTATTTCTTCTACCTTTCAAAATTTATAACATAATTTAATAAGTATTTTTTGATTCCCTACTCTGGGCCACACACAAAACTGGGAGGTTGTTCCCGTGGAGCACAACTAGAGAGGAAGACAGAAAATAAACAAGTAAGTAAATGAACACTACAGTATGAGATGGTGATAACTGCCATGAGGAGAATAGCATCAAATGGTGTAATAAGTATGATCAGTGTGGAATGCTTCTAACTTGGGCGTCCAAGTCAGGGCTGTGGGCAGAGGTGACATCTATCGTGTGACAAGAGGGTAAAATGAGAGGAAGTGTAAAGCACTCAGAGAGGAACGACGTTAGATTGTCTGAGGAATAGCAAGATCAGCATGGTGGAAAAGAGTGGGAGATATCCTTCCATGCAGGCAGGGGAAGGAGTCTGGATTTTATTGCAAGAGCAGCTGGAAGGCAATGGAGGGTTTTAAGCAGAGTGGCATGACCTGAAGCTGTTAGAGAGTGGGTTGTAAAGGGATGTGATAAGAGTTGAAGCAAGGGACTCGAAGGTGGGCTACTGCAGTTATATTTCTGATTTCCTCAGTGAAGTGTGGACATAATTAATGCCCATTAAAAAATTATGTTGTTCTGGGCTTCCCTGGTGGCGCAGTAGTTGAGAGTCCGCCTGCCGATGCAGGGGACGCTGGTTCGTGCCCCGGTCTGGGAAGATCCCACATGCCACGGAGCGGCTGGGCCCGTAAGCCGTGGCTGCTGAGCCTGCGCGTCCGGAGCCTGTGCTCCGCAACGGGAGAGGCCACAGCACTGAGAGGCCCGCATACCACAAAAAAAAAAAAAAAAAAAAAAAAAATTATTTTGTTCTTACCACAGAATTTTAGTCAGCCAGTTTCTTGAAATTTCTGAAGTACAGGAGCATCAAATAGAAAATGCGGAAGAAACACTTAAAAAATTTACTTAAATATAAACAACTGACACATGACTTAAATTACAAAATAGAGAAAAAAAGAGAAAGACAGCCAACAAGCACTTTATAAGTTAGTTAAATAGGACTTAAGGTTAAGAAGCAAAATAGTAGTTTAAAACCTGTAAGTAAAATTAATTGCCTGGGTAGAGAGAATATGTGAGTATATTTTGCAAGAACATCAGTGGCCATTTTACTTTGTCAAGTCACACCGAGACATAGGTAACAATTTCTGATCTTCTTGAGGTGTAAATGTTTCCCCTCTCCCCAATATACATGATTCTTCTCCATACTAACACTTGCGTATAGCTTATAATGTAAACCTACTAAGTAAGATGAAAATAGTTTCTCAATCAAGTGGTTGGAATATTTAGGAATAATAGGTGTCATTTAACAGAAAGTTTTAAATTGTATATTCGAAAATTTTTCTTGACAAGTCTTGAAGTAACTGTATAAACAGACAATGTGAATTAGGGTATGTTCTTTCCTTTGGTCACTTACCGTGCTTTCCCACCCAGCTCTGGCATATATACACACGAATTACGTTGCCGAGAGAGATTTATTCCAAGGATATGTTTTGAATGATTTTAACATTAAAAAAAAAACAAACCCCAAGGCATTTGAGGCAGAGATGTTTTTTAGACAATAGTTGTTTAATGAGCTGCTTGTATATACAAGGGAAGAGAATAGGCCTGATTGCTCACAATCTGATGTTTGAAAAAGTATTTTCCTGGATCTTATGTATTTGCATATCTAATTGCTATGTAATCAAAACCAAGTGAACTGTAGCTGCTTGAAACTCTAAAATGAAAGGCAATCATCTGTATGGGGAGTGGGGGGGAACCCCTAACATGCAGGCTAGCCTGAATATTAGCATTATAGGCTTCTTGTGTTTAATTATAGGTGTCTCACTGAGCAGTAAATGTATGCTTGTGTAATAAAAAAGCGAATATGACCCCGAAACACCAGCTCTGCTTTTTGGTTAACAGAGCATTGACTTTGAGAGAACTTAGCATCCTTTGTGTATTTTGGTGATAAGGGATTGTGCCAGAATGGCTGTTAATTACTTGCTTTGTTTGATATGGAAAGCACTGGTTCCACACTTTTCTTCCTACCAGTGACAGCACCCAATTAAAATGTGTATTAAAGCAGCTATAATGCCCTCAGTTATCTGTTGGGAAGACACGAGGTAAAGAAAATTAATTTGACTTTTTCTAGCTGCTTGTTGGCAGCTTTGTGTTTGGTAAATGGAAAATAAATAGAATAAAAAACTATTTACTCCAAGATATACCGTATATCCTTTTATAGACTTTAACATCTTATTTTATGATTTCTTGCTGCCTCATAAATGGATTATTAAATTAAGAGAGATGTTCTTAATATTCTTAATTTGGAAGTTTAGTAGCCACTGATTATCAGTTAAAGCTCTCTGTATATTTTAACTTGTTTGAACTTCTAAATCTAACACAAGTTTAAAACTCTGTTTTTTTTTTTAGTTTCCTTATCATCAGATCAGTAAATTACCTGTTAGTTTGGTATCAATTCACGTTCCTAACTTGAGTTAGGAACTCTTGAGTTAGGAACTCTTTGATCAGTGTAATTTGGATAATTAATAACTACTAAGGACCGCTGTAGGGAGATTACAGGTAATGCATGTAAAGGATGTGCAAGCCTGTGTACATCCTGTGTATGCTGTTTGATGCTGCTCTACTCTGTCATTTCTTTTAATGTTGTTTGTCTCTGAAATATTTTTCTTTTGAAAAATTATTTATAAATATATTACAGTAAACTTCCAGTTTGTTTTTCTGTGCTCTGCCTGCTGTCATGTACTCTCAGCCAATGAATGCTAGTATAGTGGAACACACGCTTACATATGCCTTTCTCAATTATCATAACACTGTATCGAAGTACTCTCAGCCAGTTGAGTGTTCTACATTATATGTGGTTCACTCTTCTGTGAGAAGGAATCCCAAATTCTAGCTGACCCCTGAAACACACATGTGCAAAACAGACTTAAAGGATCTCAGCTAAAGATCTGAACTGGGACCAGACTTGGCACCTAAGAAAGTTTGCAGTTCTGAATTATCAGCCACCTTGGCCTCATTGGTGTTTATAAAACACTACCCGTGACAACTGAAGAATTCACATTTTTTTTTCAAGTGCACATGTGCATTCACCAGCATAAAACATATGGTAAGCCATAAGGTGGAAAAGATTGAAATTATATAGGGGATGAGCTCTGACCAAAATGGAATTAAATCCCAAATATTTGGATATTGAAAGCATGTCTTTATATTCCATTGGTCAAGAGATGTCACAAGAGAAACTAGAAAAAATTTTTAACTAAATGATAATGAAAATACAACATAAAATTTGTGATATAAAACTAAAGCAGTGTTTACAGGGAATTTATATCTATAAAAGTTTGTATTTTAAAAACTTCAGTTATCTCATTTTCTACCTCATTAAAATTTAAAAAATACAGCAAACTAAACCCAAGGTAGGTAAAAGAAGACAATAAAAGTAAGAAGATAAATTACTGAAATAGAAAATTGGCAATAGAGAAAAACAAACTAAAACATGTGTTTTTTAAAAATAAAATGAAGATTGATAAAATAGAACTATAGCTAGACTGATCCAGAACAAAAGAGAAGACACTAACTACCAGTGTCTGTAATAAAACAGGGGATATCACTAAAGATCCTACAAATATTAGGAAACTCTTAAGGGAATATTATGAGCAACTTTCAGCCAATAAATTTGACAACTTAAACGAAAAGTCTTTGAAAAACACAAATTATTACCAAGAAGTGACAGAAATTTGGATAGCCCTATACTGATTAAAGAGGCTGAATTTATAATTTAAAATTTCCCCACAAAGAAAATGTAAAGCCTAGGTACTCACACAAATGAATTTTATCAAACTTTAAGAAAGAAATAGTATTAATCCTATATGAAGTCTTTTCATAAAAGATATGAGAAGGGAGTACTTCATTTTAACTTTACCATAAATTGGTAATTACTAGCGTACTATGATACCACCACAAAAAGAAAATAAAGATCAATATTCCTCATAGACGCAGAAATTCTAAATAAAATTTTAGCATGTTGAATTCAGTGATATATGGGGTATATCTTGGCAATGCAAGATTAGTTTAACATCTGTGAATAACATCTGTGAATTGATCAGTGTAATTCATCGTATCAGTAAATATAGTAAAAAGCTATATGATTATTTCAAGAGATGCATTAAAAATATTGAACAAAAGTCAATACACTTTCATGATAAAACCACATAGCAAACTAAAAATAGAAGGGAACTTCCTCAATTTGATAAAGACCAAATGTGAAAATACTTATAGCAACATCATACTCAACATGAAGACTCAATGCATTTCTCCTAAGATCATAGACAAGGCAAAGATGTTTGCTCTCATTACTTCTATTCCAGGTTGTAAAGAAGGATGGTCTTAGCAAGTGCAGTAAGACAAGAAAAAGAAATTAAAAGGCGTACAGACTGGGAAGAGAGATGTGAAACTCTGTGTCCATTACTTTCTGATTGCTTATATAGAAAATTTTAAGTTATATGAAAGGTGAGTCTAACAAGAAGAGATCGTGATCTTAAATTTGCATATACCAAGTAGCATAGCTTGAAAATATATAAAGTAAAAATGACCAGAACTGAAAGAAAAACACAAACCCACAATCATAATTTTAGCATAACTCTAAATAACTGATAGAATAAGGAAACTCAATTAAGAATATAGAGGATCTGAACAACACAGCTAGCAGACTTGACCTAATTAACAAAAAAAGAACATTGCCCCCAACAGTGCCATAATTCATTCCTTTAAAGTGCATGTGGAACATTTTGCCGAATAACTGTGTGTTGGGCCAATAAAGAAAGCCTCAGCAAAGTTTGGAAGTCTGAAGTTATTCACAGTATGTTCTTTAATCACAGTGGAATTGAGCCCTGGGAATCAGCCAGAAATTAAAACTAAGGGTTGGCCGTAGATATGAGGTACATTTAGACTTAAGGATCTAGAAGTAACAGTGAAGTGGGTCAAAGCAAAATTTAATAAATAGAAAATGTACTGAATATTACTTTGATGATTAAAATAAAAGACGTTTCTTTGAAAATTCATGGGAGATTGGCTCAAGATGGCGGAGTAGAAGGACGTGTGCTCACTCCCTCTTGCGAGAGCACCAAATCACAACTAACTGCTGAATGATCATTGACAGGAAGACACTGGAACTCACCAGAAAACTCACTGGCACATCCAGAGACAAAGGAGAAGCCACAATGAGATGGTAGGAGGGGTGCAATCACAGTAAAAATCAAATCCCGTAACTGCTGGGTGGGTGACTCACAAACTGGAGAACACTTACACCACAGAAGTCCACCCACTAGAGTGAAGGTTCTGAGCCCGTCAGGCTTCCCAACCTGGGGGTCTGGCAATGGGAGGAGGAATTCCTAGAGAATCAGACTTTGAAGGCTAGTGGGATTTGATTGCAAGACTTCAACAGGACTTGGGGGAAACGGAGACTCCACTCTTGGAGGGCACACACAAAGTAGCGCGTGCATCGGAACCCAGGGGAAGGAGCAGTGACCCCATAGGAGACTGAAGCAGACCTACCTGCTAGTGTTGGAGGGTTTCCTGCAGAGGCAGGGGGTGGCTGTGGCTCACTGTGGGGACAGGGACACTGGCAGCAGAAGTTCTGGGAGGTACTCCTTGGTGTGAGCCCTCCCAGAGTCCACCATTAGCCCCACCAAAGAGCCCAGGTAGGCTTCAGTGTTGGGTCTTCTCAGGCCAAACAACCAACAGGGAGGGAACACAGCCCCACCCATCAGCAGACAAGAGGATTAAAGTTTTACTGAGCTCTGCCCACCAGGGAAACACCCAGCTCTGCCCACCTCCAGTCCCTCCCATCAGGAAGCTTGCACAAGCCTCTTAGATAGCCTCATCCACCAGAGGGCAGACAGCAGAAGCAAGAAAAACTACAGTCTTGTATCATGTGGAAGGAAAACCACATTCACAGAAAGATAGACAAAAAGAAAAGTCAGAGGACTATGTACCAGATGAAGGAACAAGATAAAACCCCAGAAAAACAACTAAATGAAGTGGAGCTAGGCAACCTTCCAGAAAAAGAACTCAGAATAATGATACTGAAGATGATCCAGGACCTCGGAAAAGGAATGGAGGCAAAGATCGAGAAGATGCAAGAAATGTTTAACAAAGACCTAGAAGAACTAAAGAACAAACACCTAGATGAATTAAAGAACAAAGAAACAGAGATGAACAATACAGTAACTGAAATGAAAAATATGTAGAAGGAATCAATAGCAGAATAACTGAGTCAGAAGAACAGATAAGTGACCTGGAAGAATGGTGGAATTCACTGCTGGGGAACAGAATAAAGAAAGAAGAATGAAAAGAAATGAAGACAGACCAAGAGACCTCTGGGACAACATTAAATGCAACAACTTTAGCATTACAGGGCTCCCAGAAGGAAAAGAGAGAGAAAGGACCCAAGAAAATATTTGAAGAGATTAGAGTCGAAACTTCCCTAACATGGGAAAGGAAATAGACACCCAAGTCCAGGAAGCGCAGAGAGTCGCAGGCAGGAGAAACCGAAGGAGAAACATGCTGGGACACATACCAATCAAAATGACAAAAATTAAAGACAAAGAAAAATTATTGAAAGGAATGAGGGAAAAATGACAAATAACATACAAGGGAACTCCCATAAGTTTCACAGCTGATTTCTCAGCAGAAACTCTATAAGCCAGAAGGGAGTGGCATGATATATTTAAAGCAATGAAAGGGAAGAATCTACAACCAAGATTATTCTACCTGGCAAGGATCTCATTTAGATTTGATGAAGAAATCAAAAGCTTTACAGACAAGCAAAAGCTAAGAGAATTCAGCACCACCAACCCAGCTCTACAGCAAATGCTAAAGGAACTTCTCTAAGTGGGAAACACAAGAGAAGAAAAGGACCTACCAAAAAAAAACCCCATAACAATTAAGAAAATGGTCATAGGAACATACATATTGATAATTACCTTAAACATGAATGGATTAAATGCTCCAACCAAAAGACACAGGCTCACTGAATGGATACAAAAGCAAGACCCATATATATGCTGTCTGTAAGAGACCCATTTCAGACGTAGGAACACATACAGACTGAAAGTGAGGGGATGGAAAAAGATATTCCATGCAAATGGAAATCAAAAGAAAGCTGGAGTAGCAGTACTTATATCAGATAAAATAGACTTTAAATAAAGAATGTTACAAGAGACAAGGAAGGATACTACATAATGATCAAGGGATCAATCCAAGAAGAAGACATAACAATTATATATGCACCCAACATAGAAGCACTTCAATACATAAGGCAACTGCTAATAGCTCTAAGAGAGGAAATGGACAGTAACACAGTAATAGTGGGGGAGTTTAACACCTTACTTACAGCAATGGACAGATCATCCAAACAGAAAATTAATAAGGAAACACAAGCTTTAAATGACACAGTAGACCAGATAGATTTAATTGATATTTGTAGGACATTCCATCCGAAAACAGCAGATTACACTTTCTTCTCAAGTGCGCATGAAACATTCTCCAGGATAGATCACATCTTGGGTCACAAATCAAGCCTCAGTAAATTTAAGAAAATTGAAGTCATATCAAGCATCTTTTCTGACCACAACGCTATGAGATTAGAAATCAATTACAGGGAAAAAAACGTAAAAAACACAAACACATGGAGGCTAAACAACACATTACTAAATAACCAAGAGATCACTGAAGAAATCAAACAGGAAATCAAAAAATACTTAGAGACAAATGACAATGAAAACACGACAATCCAAAGCCTATGGGATGCAGCAAAAGCAGTTCTAAGAGGGAAGTTTATAGCTATACAAACCTACCTCAAGAAACAAGAAAAATCTCAAGTAAACAATCTAACTTACACCTAAAGGCACTAGAGAAAGAAGAACAAACAAAACCCAAAGTTAGCAGAAGGAAAGAAATCATAAAGGTCAGAGCAGAAATAAATGAAATAGAAACAAAGAAAACAATAGCAAAGATCAATAAAACTAAAAGCTGGTTCTCTGAAAAAATAAACAAAATTGATAAACCATTAGCCAGACTCATCAAGAAAAAGAGGGAGAGGACTCAAATCAATAAAATTAGAAATGAAACAGGAGAAGTTACAATGGACACTGCAGAAATACAAAGCATCCTAAGAGACTACTACAAGCAACTCTATGCCCATAAAATGGACAACCTGGAAGCAATGGACAGATTCTTAGAATGGTATAATCTTAGAATGGTATAACCTTCCAAGACTGAACCAGGAAAAACAGAAAATATGAACAGACCAATCACAAGTAATGAAATTGAAACTGTGATTATAAATCTTCCAACAAAAGTCCAGGACCAGATGGCTTCACAGGTGAATACTATGAAACATTTAGAGAAGAGCCAACACCAATCCTTCTCAAACTCTGTTCCAAAAAATTGCAGAGGAAGGAACACTCCCAAACTCATTGTATGAGGCCACCATCACCCTGGTACCAAAACCAGACAGATATACTACAAAAAATGAAAACTACAGACCAATGTCACTGATGAATATAGATGCAGAAATCCTCAACAGAATATTAGCAAACAGAATCCAGCAACACATTAAAAGGATGATACACCATGATCGAGTGGGATTTATCCCAGGGATGCAAGGATTCTTAAGTATACGCATATCAGTGTGATACAGCACATTAACAAAGTGAAGAATAAAAGCCATATGATCATCTCAATAGATGCAGAAAAAGCTTTCAACAAAATTCAACACCGATTTATGATAAAAACTCTCCAGAAAGTTGGCATAGAGGCAGCCTGCCTTAACATAACAAAGGCCATATACGACAAACCCACAGCAAACATTATTCTCCGTGTTGAAAAACTGAAGGCATTTCCGCTAAGGTCAGGAACAAGACAAGGATGTCCACTCTTGCCACCGTTATTTGACATAGTTTTGGAAGTCCTAGCCACGGCAATCAGAAGAAAAAGAAATAAAAGGAATACAAATTGGAAAAAGGAAAACTGTCACTGTTTGCCCATGACATGATACTATACATAGAGAATCCTAAAAATGCCACCAGAAAACTACTAGAGCTCATCAACGATTTGGGTAAAGTTGCAGGATACAAAATTAATGCACAGAAATCTCTTGTATTCCTATACACTAACAACGAAAGATCAGAAAGAGAAATTAAGGAAAAAATCCCATTCACTTGCAACAAAAAGAATAAAATACCTAGGAATAAACCTACCTAAGGAGGTAAAAGACTTGTACTCAGAAAACTATAAGACGCTGATGAAAGAAATCAAAGATGACACAAACAGATGGAGAGATATACCATGTTCTTGGATTGGAAGAATCAATATTGTGAAAATGACTGTACTACCCAATGCAGTGTACAGATTCAGTGCAATCCCTATCAAATTACCAGGGGCATTTTTTATAGAACTAGAATAAAAATTCTTAAAAAAATTTGTATGGAGACACAAAAGATCCCGAATAGCCAAAGCAATCTTGAGGGGAACAAACTGAGCTGGAGGAATCAGATTCCCTGACTTCAGACTGTACTACAAAGCTACAGTATAATCGAGACAATATGGTACTGGCACAAAAACAGAAACATAGATCAATGGAACAAGATAGAAAGCCCAGAGATAAACCCACACACCTATGGTCAACTAATCTATGACAAAGGAGTGAAGGATATACAATGGAAAAAAGACAGTCTGCTGCTGGGAAAACTGGACAGCTACATTTAAAAGAATGAAACTAGAACACTCCCTAACACCATACACAAAAATAAACTCAAAATGGATTAGAGAGCTAGTAAGGCCAGCCACCATAAAACTCTTAGTGGAAAACATAGGCAGAACACTCTATGACTTAAATCACAGCAAGATCCTTTTTGACCCACCTCCTAGAGAAATGGAAATAAAATAAAAAATAAACAAGTGGGACCCAATGAAACTTAAAAGCTTTTGCACAGCAAAGGAAACCATAAATAAGACGAAGAGACAACCCTCAGAATGGGAGGAAATATTTGCAAACACAGCAACTGACAAAGAATTAATCTCCAAAATATACAGTTAGTTCATGCAGTTCAATATCAAAAAAAACCCAAACAACCCAATCCAGAAACGGGCAGAAGACCTAAATAGACGTTTCTCCAAAGAAGATACACAGATTGCCAACAAACACATGAAAGGATGCTCAACATCACTAATCATTAGAGAAATGCAAATCCAAACTACAATGAGGTTATCACCTCACACTGGTCAGAATGGCCATCATGAAAAAATCTACAAACAGTAAATGTTGGAGAGCGTGTGGAGAAAAGGGAACCCTCTTGCACTGTTGGTGGGAATGTAAATTGATACAGCTCTATGGAGAACAGCATGGAGGTTCCTGAAAAACCAAAAACAGAACTACCATATGACCCAGCAATCCCACTACTGGGCATATGCCCTGAGAAAACCATAATTCAAAGAGTCATATACCACAATGTTCACTGCAGCACTATTTACAATAGCCAGAACATGGTAGCAACCATGTTGATGTCTATCAACAGATGAATGGATAAAGAAGATGTGGCACATGTATACAATGGAGTATTACTCAACCATAAAAACTAATAAGAGCCTGCTGTATGAAAAATAAATAAAATTAAAAATTTAAAAAAATTCATGAAGTAGATAAACTTGTATAAAACTGATTAAGAAAAAAAAAAGCAGAACTACATTTGATGTCATTAACTGTAGCACTGTTATTTTCTGTACCAGCAAGGGAAAAAAGGCAACCAAATAACCTGAAAGAAAGCTTGTTGTTCATGTAGAAGTTGTTTTGTATAGACTTACTTAGTCCTGTCTTTTTAATTATATTCGTTGGTATATCTTAAAAGGAAAGTATAAGTGAAATTATTTAATACTTTTCTAAGACCATCTCAGAGTTCTATTTCACCTTTTTACTCAGTCATACTGTATAGCAGGCTAGTCCAGGAATGTTGATGATGCAGCCTTTTTAAAGGAGTGCTTCATTATTCTTCCTTATAGTTTTTCCCATACTATTGCAAGTTTTAATACACGTTCTTGTCAAGAGAAGTAAGGGGTCTGAGGTTTTTATCCTACTTGTAAGCTAATAAGTTAACTTGCTGCCATGTTTTTGAGGATTCTGGCAGAAGAACAAGACTCCTGAATCAGAGACCAGACTTTATTACTCACAGCAAAAGCAGTAACAGGCTATCGGCTTATCTGCACTGATTCCCTGAGCCTCAGTTCCCAGCCTGACATCTGTACACTTAGTGTGCTGCATTGCTGAAGAGGAACCAAGGCCAAGGTCCGAGCACTTGTGAACAAGCAGCAGACCATAGTCTCCTATGCCAGTATTCTCAAGATGGGGTCTCCTTGTCTTGCTTAGTTATCTATGTGACTGACTACAGAAACTGCTCAGTTTGAGGAGATAGTTAAGCTTGCACACCCTGTTAGAACATACAGGGATGCTCCAGGCTTGTGGAAAACTGCCTCTCCCACGAGTGATCAGGCAGGGACAGATGTGTCCTACTGCTTCCGGTATTAGTAAGACACTACAGGTTTCAAAGATGTTAAAATATTTTTAAAAGAAATTTCTTACTATGGGTGACTTGCTGTAAATAAATATTAATAATGGAAGTGAGGGTCAAATTGGAAATATTGGAGATATTTTTTAAATCATGGAAAATCCAGTGAACAACTTCAGAGTTATAAATTTGAAAACTCATTAACTGGAATTCTATATTTTATAGATCTGTTTCTGAATCAATTTTAATAGTAAAATCTAATAAATTCTTTTTGCTTATTAGAAAATATTGTAACATTTTGTATGTGTGTGGGACTGAATTGAGTGGTTTCAAAGTTCTGAAGATACAGTCAAACTGACTGTTGGTAATTGGGATAATTCTAAAAGTAAAACGAAATGGAGGAGTGCGTTGAGTACGTTTCATTCTCACCATTTTATTAATTGTGTATATTACTGAGGGACAGTGGGTAGGCCAGTGGAATTAGAATAAAAACTATTTTAGTGTAATATATAATGTGTATATTGTGGAAAGGAGGAGTAGATGCAGAGGAATGGCAATTGAGAAGTGGAGACGTGGTTATTCAACAAATGATGTTAGGAGAGTTGGGTTTGCATAGGCAAAAAGAAGTTCCAGATGAATTAAACACAAAGTTTAAGAGCAAAATGGTTAACTCTTGCATGAAACTGTAGGAGAATGTATTTGTGACTTCAAAGTACGGAAGGGTTACTGAGAAGAAAACTCATAAAGGAAGATGGATAGATATGACTACATTGGCAAAAAAAAAAAAAACCTTGTTATGCAAAAGACATAAGGAACCATTAAAGGACAGCTACAAAAGTATTTATATTCAGAGTATATGAAGAATTCATTCAAAAACAAAAATAAGACCACAAATCCAGTAGAAAACTGGGTACAGTATGTGAAAGGACAACACAAAGAACAGGAAACTAGAATAAACAATGAACACATGGAAATATGTTTTACTTTATTAATACTCAGAGGAATGCACATTTTAACGAGAGTGATAGACCATTTGATACCCACTGGGTTGTCAAAAATAAAAATACTACCTGGGTCTGGAAAGTGGAGAAACATAAACTCCCATGCAGTGAGGGAGTGTGGGGAGTGTATATTGATACTGCCACCTTGGATAGCAATTTGGCAGTGTCTGTTAATAGTAGGTGTTTTTAAGACCTTGTCTGTGGAAATTCCACTATTTATCAGTTCCTTAAGAAAATCCTGCACATGTATTCTGGAAGGTGGATATGAGGGTGTTTACTGCAGCATTTTTTATAATAATAAAAAATTGGAAACAGCATAAATGGCCGTTAATGGGGAGATGGAAATACTGGTCTCTTCATGTAATAGAATATTACATGGTAATGAAAAGGATCAAATACACTTGATTTGACATATACTCAGTCTTGAAATTGTGATGTTTAAGAAAAGGGCAGAGTTTAAAATTTTTATTCTAGGTACTTTTCTGTTTAGTGTTAGAAGTATATATTGATGTGTTCTTTATGCATTGAACAATTTGGAAAGGGAACCATATCACATGGTGATATGATAACATGTTATTCCATATGTGAGATGGAATTGCGAGAGAGTTTATGTCTCATTTATTAAACTATTAAGAGATACTTTATTGAATACTTGACATGTTATTGTGGGTGGGGGCGGATAGGTAATTAGCTACTGTTTCTATTTAAGATATAAAATTAGTCTAGCAATTGATGGTTAATAAGTGACCAAAGCTTGTCACTTTTCTTTTTAATCTCTCTCAAATCTGTTACCTCATTGCAACATAATCTGTGCATTTATGTAGGAAATTATTTTCAAAGACTATCTTCTCATGATTAAATACCAGCAAACTAAATTCAGCATATTCAGGGATGTTAAGGTAAAAATGAGATTAGTATCTCTCTGTGGGTTATTAATGTCTTTTGAGTACAGGCTCTTTGTAGAAAGTTAAAAATATGTATGCATATACACATACAGTCTACTCTTTCTGTTGCTTGAAGGTCTTTTTTGGGTAAAGGGGAGAATTTCTAAAAATTCATCTTAAATTGTTATATTTAGTTAAAAGGGGGAGGAGGTTGTGGCCTTTTCAATATGCCTTTAATGCCTTGATAACTTACTTCAAGAAGTCTTTTCATTTTCCCTGTCTTAACTCCTCTCTATCATGTTTATTGAGTAAAGATTAATCCAACATGTTTAGTAAAGAAATTACTTTTTCACACCAAAAATAATTCTTTTTTTCTTAGCAGTGTGGGTTACCAAACACAAGTTCGTGTGGCTGTTGCACACGGAGGCCAGATAAACTGAGACGTCAGAGTTTGGAGCAGAGAAAGGTTTATTGCAGGGCCAAGCAAGGAGAGTGGGTGGGTCATGCTCAAAAACCCCGAACTCCCTGATGGTTTTGGGGGAGAAGTTTTATAGGCAAATTTTGGGGTTGTGTGACTTTCTTCTGGTTGGTTGGTGGTGAGGTAACAGGGCGGGGCTCCAGCAGTCTTCTGCTCAGCCTGGAGTTGGCATCCCCCACCTGGATGGGGGCCTTAGTTCCTGAAGAGGACCTCAAAGATATTGTTATGTATACTCCTTAAGGAGGAATCAGGATGCTGCCCCAAGGCTGCACTGTTGTTCCTTGACTGCTCCTGCCTTGTCTCTGCATCACCTCTGCTCCCTGATTAATTGTTTGAACCTGCCATTTGGAACGCTTGGAAAGTCAAGGAGGCTGATTGAAGCCTGTTTCCTACAGGCAAGAAACGGGGGACATGGAAAGGCTTTTGTGCCCAGGAGGGACCCCTCAGGGTCCTGCTAGGTTTCAGGTTTGGTCCAGATTCTAGAATAGACTTCAATTTTTTCAGCTTAAAAATACTTCTTAAACATATTTTGACTGCTGTGAAACACATGTTGACAAATGGTTAGCCTCTTTCCATTCATGCATAATTATGGCCTTGGTCGCTTAATGGGGTACTTTAAATTTTATTGTATAATTTTTATGAAGGTGAAACTTTAATGATAAGAGTATAAGTTAGGGGTTAACCAGAGAAGCAGCAGGAGACACACACACACACACACACACACACACACACACACACACACACACACACACACACACACACACACACACACACACACACACACACACACACACACACACACACACACTATGAGGAGTTGGCATATACACCTGTGTTGGTTCCTAGTCGAGGGTCCAGAGCACGCACGATCCATGGGGAAGGGAGAACAATTGTAGACCCATTTGGTGTTTGGAGTAGCTTGAGCTTAGAAAAGGCCTAATCCCAAAACGTTTCCAACTGAAAAACGTAGGCCCACCCAGGATAATCTCCCTTTTGAATAAAGTCAACTGGCTAGTGACTTAAATTACATGTACAAAATTCTTTCACAGCAGCGCAGATTAATGCTTGGTTGAATAGCTGAGAGGAGGTGTATATATTCTACAAAATGGCCATTGCCTCACTTTTGTCCTCCATGCTCTTGGGAAGGAATACACTTTATTGCTCACCCTAACTGGAAACACACTAGAATGGAATTCTGGCAACTGTAGTTGACACATCCAGATAACTTAACTATTCTTAAATAGTAGCTTTCTTTATTTAGTTATTGATATTAAAGATTAGTTTCATAAATGAGCAAGGGATATAAATTTAGATGTTATTAGAAGATATGTAGAAGATACACAGCTATTTCTAGGTAGCTACTATCAATCAGGAGTCACCTGGTCCACTTTTGGCCTGTATTTAGGTTATACTTAATAGATGGGTTTACTGGCCCCTGCTAACTTTTTTCCTCCCTGGCATTGATTTTATATGTTCAATGTACAGGCTCCTTTTAATATTTAATGTGAAGGAAAGTGGTAATTCAGAAGGTTTTTATCTAAGCAAGATTTCAGTTTATTAGAATTCAAGTAATCTAGAAAGATGTCTGATTCTTACCTTAAATCGAAATAGAACTATAGAAGCTGACTAGGAAAATCCCATTTCCAGGAAAACAGGTCACATCAACTGAAAATTAATTAATTCATTTCTTGATTCCTTTATTTAACAGACTTAATAATTTTGTGTGTGTGTTTGTGGTAGGCTGTATGCTAAGTGCCGAAGATACACAAGATACAGTGCCTGTCCTTTTATAGGCAGGATGGACAAGTATAGCTTTTAATTAGAAGGGGCTCAGAGAAGCATGGTTGGAAAATAATGTTTTACATAGAAATAATTTTCCATTGGTCGTAGTTTTTTAGTTTTAGTCCAGTAGTGGGCATAACTGAGGGGAGCTACAGACTTACGAAGTCTTGGGGTTTCCTGGGTATATTTTTCAAAATGGTTTCAAACTACTTGAATATGTTAAGGAAGAGAGTATTTTATACTTTATTGGGAGGAAGGCCTTTGTTATTGTTGTTGGCATTAAAGCATATGAGCAAGGGATATAAATTTAGGTTGTTAACTGTTAACATTAAGGTTAAATTTGTCCATGTAGATAAATTGTTTGCAATTTATGAGCTGCAGACTCAGACTTTGAAGGTTAGGGTTCCATTTGTTGTGTAGTAGTTTCTGTTATCTGCTGAAAATAAAATCAGTTGTTCTTGTAACATGGAACAATTAGGAAAAAACACTCTGTTTTTCAAGGAAAATCGAGTTAAATCGATTTGTAAATCATTTTGTCTTCATAGAATGTTAATTTTGTACTTTGGCAAGAAGACCCAACGAGGTAAGCCTGGGGAGGCCACAACAATTCAGCCATTTCCAGCTCTCCAAAATACAATAGGTGTTTACAGAGGCTTGCATTTTTAATGGCTGTGTAAATTTATTTATTTATTTAGTATTTAGTATTTATTTTTAGAGTAGCATGAAAGTAGTCATCGGATTGTCTGTTCAGTGTGAAGATCTATTGATACGTGTTCTGCTCTGTAGATAAACTTAGCTGAACTAGCATTGTTATATAGAGTTGGCGTTTACTGAACTTCATATTTTCTGTCCCATTTCCCACCAGATTAATTTTTATTTCAGTAACTAAACATTTGAATGTGAAGAATATTCTTAAGACGTGTCAGGCAGGAATCCTAATCCTAAGTAGAATCCTCACCCATAGTAGAAATAAAAAGATGAGATACATAGAGATATGGAGTTGCCTTATCAAAATGTGTCAGTAATAAGAATCAGATGACTAGGACAGCTAGAGGACTGCTAGAGAAGTTCAGATGAAAGAGCTCTTGAGACAGCTTGACAAAAAGGGGGCCTTGGAGATAATGTCACATTTCATGTGGACCTAAGAAGAGAATGGGTTCAGTGATGATGCTTCCAGTATGGCACAGTGGAGAGGGGACATGAGAGAAAGAGTCAGATTTGTGTTCAGTTTTGGGTCTTTTACTTACTTCTGTGGTCATTTTCAAAAACATGTTTTCTCTGGTTGTAATGATTACTATTAGCATTATTTAAGTTGAACTTTGTTCTCAAACTTAACCATAGTAATTGTTAATGGTAAGCTTAATTCATCAGCTTTACAGTGATTCATATGGTTGTTACAAAGTTTGTCTTAGACCTGAGCAAGTGTTTTCCACTGCATTCATATTTCACTTAGATGGTGAATAACATTTGTTACATCTGTTCCTTAATTAAGAGGAACTGGAGCCAAGGATATTCTGAAAGAGAGTGGACTTGGGTGTCCTGTGCAAGCACATCTTACTGTCTTTAATCACTAGTGGACAAGTAATGTATTCTTCCTTGGTCACTGAAAAATATTTGCTTGGTCACTGATGAAACACACACACACACACATATATATTCTTTTTAATTGAAGTATAGTTGATTTACAATGTTGTGTTAGTTTCAGGTGTACAGCAAAGTGCTCAGTTATAATTATTCTTTTTCACATTCTTTTCCATTATAGGTTATTACAAGATATTGAATATAGTTCTCTGTGCTATACAGTCAGTCCTTGTTGTTTATTTTATATACAGTAACGTGTATCTGTTTGTCCCTCCCCCACCCCTTTCCCCTTTGGTAACCATAAGTTTGTTTTCTATGTCTGTGAGTCTGTTTCTGTTTTGTAAGTAAGTTCGTTTGTATCTTTTTTTAGATTTCACAAGTGATATCATACTATATTTATCTTTCTCCGACTTACTTCATTTAGTATGATAATCTCTACGTCCATCCATGTTGCTTCAAATGGCAATATATCATTCTTTTTTATGGCTGAGTAATATTCCATTGTGTGTGTGTGTCCCACATCATCTTTATCCATTCATCTGTCGATGGACACTTAGGTTGCTTCCACGTCTTGGGTATTGTAAATAGTGCTTCTGTGAACATTGGGGTGCATGTATCTTTTCAAATTAGAGTTTTCATCTTTTCCAGATATATGCCCAGGAGTGGGGTTGCTTGATAAATATTGATAGTAACTCTATTTTTAGTTTTTAAGGAACCTCCATACTGTCATCCATAGTGGCTGCTCCAATTTACATTCCCACTAGCAGTATAGGAGGGTTCCCTTTTCTCCACACCCTCTCTAGTATTTATTATACGTATTCTTTTTGATAATGGCCATTCTGACCGTTGTGAGGTGATACCTCCTTGTGGTTTTTGATTTGCGTTTCTCTAATAATTAGTAATGTTGAGCATCTTTTCATGTGCCTGTAGGCCATCTGGATGTCTTTTTTGGAGAAATGTCTATTTTGATCTTCTGCCCATCTTTTGATTGGGTTGTTCGGTTTTTTTGATTTTGAGCTATATGAGCTGTCTGTATATTTTGGAAATTAAGCTCTTGTTGGTTGCATCATTTGCAAATATTTTCTCCCATTCCGTAGGTTATCTTTTCATTTTGTTTATGGTTTCCTTTGTGGAGCAAAAGCTTATAGGTCTGGTTAGGTCCCATTTGTTTATTTTTGCTTTTATTCCACTGGAGCATTTTTAAGCTGTTATTAAGACTTTGAAGCAAATAGTTTCTGATTATACACTTATATGGATGTCAGTTGATAACAAGGAGAGGAATTTAAGAATTTCACTTTAGTTCCATATCTCTGAAACTTGAGCATGCTTGAAATGATTTCTAATAAAGAAAACAAAACTTGAGCATGCTTGAAATGATTTCTAATAAGAAAATAAAACATCTGAAGTTTTATTTTTTATTCTGCTGAGAGATTATTCCTTTCTTGGCTGATATAGTTGAATTTTCAGGTAATTAGCTCAAATTGTAAAAATAGCAATAAAATCGTTAACCTTTAACTTGAGCATTAACTGTTATAACATTGGATAATGTATAAAATATATAAAAAGTGACAGTTTGTAACAATAAAAAGTCTTAAGTGTAACAGGCCAGGTTTTAGTTGGCAAAAGTTCAGGATTTTTTTAAAAACAGGGTTTAGGGAAATTATAAATGTTGGATGCATAACTGTAATTCATGAAGGAAAGCATTCATTTAGTTATTTTTGCCTATTAAAATCCCTGTAGAGTGGGGAAAAAAGGTAAGAGACAATTCTAAAAGCTACCCTCTTTTAGCTTGACTACCAGCTATTAGATGCAAGTGTTTGAAATGGTACTCTTAGTTGTGTTCATACTTGCTTGTATTCAGACTCTGTTGAAACCCATTCAAGTCATGCTAACAACATCATTGAAGAGTAATCTTGATGTTTTCAATTTATTAACATCTTTGACATGTCAGAGTCTTACTCTGGATTGGTTATATTTCAGAAGTACCCACAGGAAGTGAAAGTATTTGGTATCTTTAAAAGGAAAATTGCATTACATAACATACTGTTCTGCATTAATTAACCATATGACTTTATGCTTATGTCTTGCTAATAGAATTATACTGAAGGGTTATAAGAAAGTTATCATTTCTTATATCTTGGTAGCCAAATTTTAATAAAAGAAGAAAAGTCTTGGATTTTTATAGGTTTTGGATGATAGGCAGTATGATATAGGAAAAACATGAAACCCTGGATTCACCTAGTTCTTCCAGTTAAGTAAAGTTATCTTTGCTTTTTATCCACTGAGAAGTATGGATATGTGAAATATGTATTAACACTTCGGAATATTAGGAGAAGAAAGAACTTTGCTCATAATACATTAACCATTTGGATAATTCAGAATTGAATTTTTGCTCACCGTCAGACATTGTATCATCCAAATTGCTATCCAAGAAGTGTAGAGGTATGCTATTCACAGTAATTATACCTACTACTATCTGGCGGTGTATTAGAACTCTTTGTAGAGCTTTTTAAAATGTGGATGTTTCCGACACATCCCTCCTATAATTTCTGGGGTGTGTGGTGGGTTCCCATCTACATCTATTTTAGTTGAAATAGGATAAACTTAAGATACTTAAATATGCCAGATAATTTTAAATGTTACAGATATTTTAGATAAACACACAAAGACTGTTAACCATGGGTTTTATTTACTTTTATCATTCTAATCTTAATTCTAAAACTTCTCAAGGTTGATGGTCACTACCAAGAAAAGAATTATGACATTCCAGGTATTTGGGGGTGGGTACCTGTATTTTTTAATCTAGAGGAATTGTTGATTAATTCCTAATTTATTTTATCTTATTATTATAATTTTTTCTGTTTTTTACTGTGGCTTTAATTTTGAGGCTCTGTATTTGAGGAACTGTGACTTTCCTGATGGTTATTTATGTTAACATAATATCAGGAAGGAAGTCCCGCAGTGGATTTAAGGGAAATCCCTGTTAGCTGGAAAGCCATCTTTTAAGAAGACTTAGGAAAGGAGTAGGGGTAGTAGGAGTTACACAGCTTACACAGCAGAAGTATTAGGTACTGTGAGATAGTCACTGTCGTAAACACCCTTTCATTCATTTAATCCTCGCAACCCTGTAACCTTTACAAATGAGGAAATAGAATTTCATGAGATATCATCAGTCAGGCTTAGTATGCTGTTTTATAGCACAGTGAACTTTGATGTCTGTCACTCATCTCAAGTGTAAGTAGTTACTCTGTTATTACTTATTTTATGTTTGTCTTCCTTCCTAGTCTCTAAGCTCTTCAAGAGCTTTCATGTTTGTCCGTTACCTGTCATAAACCTTGTTCACTAGGAAAGTATCTTCTGTATAGTAGAAAAAGTTGATAAATATTTATTGAAAAAATCAATATATGAATGAGTTAGTCAAGGTTATTACTGAGATAACTGAAATATGGTACTGAAATAAGGCTGGCATTCAAGTTTGTGTTCTTTCCTCACTATATTATGTACCTTGTTCACTTTTGGGGGGTAGGGAATATTTAATTCCAGATATTTCTGTGGTGCTTACTATATACAAAACATTTTGCCAGATAAGTTAGGGAAATGGTTTCTAACATATAAGGACAGTAGTTTACCATGTGTTGAGTAAAGAAAATGCATAATGATGTTAAAAAAGCCTACTGTGGGGACTTCCCTGCTAGCGCAGTGGTTAAGAATCCGCCTGCCAGTGCAGGGGACATGGGTTCGAGCGCTGGTCCGGGAAGATCCCACTGGAGCAACTAAGCCCATGAGCCACAACTACTGAGCTCGAGTGTCACAAATACTGGAGCCTGTGCTCTGCAACAGGAGAAGCCACTGCAGTGAGAAGCACGCACACTGCAACGAAGAGTAGCCCCCACTCGCTGCAACTAGAGAAAGCCTGCGCACAGCGATGGAGACCCAACACAGCCAAAATCAAATAACTTTATTAAAAATAAAAAGCCTACTATGAATTTAATAATGCATTTTAAATGACTTTGTACTGTGTTTATTATGGTAGCATGCATATATGTTGAGAAACTAATAGTATGTTTGTATATGACACAGCATTTAGTTTATAGAATATATACATATAAAATAAGACAAATACACAGATAAATATTTGAAAGAAACTGATAAAAATATCATAAAAGAAGTGCAAGTCCGGATCTGTGTAGGGTGGAAGAACAGAAGAATATTAAGCTACTGGTTAGGTACCAAACTCTTACTTAGGCACTTTTAAATGCATTGTGAGTAATTCAGAAAAGAAAAAGAACTGTCTTGCTGTCTTGAGGCTTATTATTCTATATCGGATGCAGAAGATTATATTATAGTATTAAGTATATTATAAAGCCATAAAATTCTATGGAAGGAAGCAAAGTGGGGGAGAGATGAATTCTCATAGAGGGGGTGACTTGGGAAAATATTATGGAAGAAGTATTTGAACTTTTCAATTTCATTAAATTTTTATAAATTCTTTTTACTACCCTTAGTCTGTTTTCTGTAGAGCTCATGGAATAATCATGGCTTATTCCTCTTTCTGGGAAGCTGTGGTCATCCTTCTTTACATGTTGTTTCAATTCCAAACCCTATATAGAAGGCAGTCCAGTGCTTTGATCAGCTGAGTTCTTCAGTCTGAAACCTCAGAGATTACAGGTGGATCTTTATTAAGCTTCTGTATCCTAAAAATTATATTTTGAAATAATTTTGTTTTAATATGTTTAATATATTTTTATTGACTAAGTTAATTTAAAAAATAGATTTCTTAAGCTAGTACTCTTTATCCCCAAAGTACTTTTCCAATTTTTTTCTAAATTACAACTTCTAGTCATGTTACTTTATTTGCTATTGTTCAGTCTTCCTTTTCCCATATTCCTACTTATGTCATTTCCTGTAATCTTCTATTACTCTTTGATTTTAAATAGAAGCCTGTTCAAACCATGCTGACATCAATTATGAGATGGTAGCTGCTCTTCTGTGTGCTATACAAACCTAACACATTTAGAACTTCTGTTTTACAGATGAGGAGACCAAGGTTCAGATACTTTGCCTGAGATTAAACAGCTAGTAAGTGGCTAGTAAGTGTAATATCGTAAATTCCTTAGACTATCATCAAATGGATGTTAAAAATCGTATTTAAAAATGGTATTCTAGGGCTTCCCGGGTGGCGCAGTTGTTAAGAATCCGCCTGCCAATGCAAGGGACACAGGTTTGAGCCCTGGTCCGGGAAGATCCCACATGCCGCGGAGCAACTAAGCCTGTGCGCCACAGCTACTGAGCCTGCGCTCTAGATCCCGCGAGCCACAACTACTGAGCCTGCGCTCTAGAGCCCGCGAGCCACAACTACTGAAGCCCGTGCACCTAGAGCCTGTGCTTTGCAACAAGAGAAGCCACCGTAATGAGAAGCCTGCGCATTGGAACCAAGAGCAGCCCCCACTTGCCGCAACTAGAGAAAGCCCGTGTGCAGCAACGAAGACCCAACACAGCCAAAAATAAATAGATAAGAAAATAGATTTTTAAAAAAAGGTATTCTAAAACAAATAATTGTTTTGTTTTGGATATCTATAGATTTTACTTTCTGAATAAATTCCCTCAGGAGAAAGTTTGTGACAGTGAACTACGCGCTGCCATTCACTTACTGTCTCCTTAAAGTTACCATGCCTAGACCTGGTGATGATTTTTGCTCGAGGCAGCAAGTTACCCTGTAGGTAGATTTGTCAAAATGTTCATCTTGTTTCTTGTTATGGTTTTGAGTGAAATAATTATAATCTTTTTGGGTTTTTTGTTTTTTAAATATTTAACCTTTCTTGTCTTCTTAACATACTGTTGTAAAGTCTTTAAGGCAGAAGTGTATAATCTGAAGTCAGTATAGCTGAGTGACATTGAGTAAGTCAGGTTTCTGCCCATTACTTTGTCATTTTTGAATGAGAAATAGGTATTATAATAATATCTACCTCTAAGATTTAAAAAGGATTAACTTTATGGATATAAAATGCTGAGTACAAAGCCCTATATATGTTCTTTTTTGTTAATAATAATATTAGCTGTGGCTTCATTTTTGTATCTCATGCTGTACTCTATCTAGTAAATATTGAATAGTTATGGGGAATTTATTGTGGTCAGTGCAAAGAGAGGGGAGGTGAGTGATTCCAGACTTCTTGGAGCTTTTTAGATAGTAATGTACGTAAGACTTAAGTCAAAAGAACAAATGATAGAATGGGAATCTAGGAAACATCCTGTCTGAGAGAACCTGGAGAAATTTTCATTGAGGTGATTTCTGAAATTGGATTTTTGATGACTTGGGAAGGAAAACGGGCACAAGTAGAAATGGTAGTCCTTTTTATTTTTAATCTTCTTTCCTAAGTGTGCTGTCAACAAGTAAATGTTTCAATTTAATACTTTAAAACATCACATTTTAAAACAAATGGTTGTTTTTCTATGCCTTTAATAATTTTTATGTCTGCTAGATGGGGGAATGAATAAGATCCAGTACAAGGTTTCATGTATGAATAGTGAAATGATTCTATTAATGCTATATGTGGAAGCATTTCATGCTTCCATGGACAGTAACTGCTTTTATATGAGTGATTGTTAGCGACAGAAACGCAGCCCAGAGTTGCCAGAGGATTTCATGCCAGTTCTTCTTACTCTCGCCCTTTTTCTTTTTTTTTTTTTAACATCTTTATTGGGGTATAATTGCTTTACAATGGTGTGTTAGTTTCTGCTTCATAACAAAGTGAATCAGTTGTACATATACATATGTTCCCATATCTCTTCCCTCTTGCATCTCCCTCCCTCCCACCCTCCCTATCCCACCCCTCCAGGTGGTCACAAAGCACCAAGCCGATATCCCTGTGCCATGCGGCTGCTTCCCACTAACTATCTACCTTACATTTGTTAGTGTATATATGTCCATGACTCTCTCTCGCCCTGTCACAGCTCACCCTTCCCCCTCCCCATATCCTCAAGTCCGTTCTCCAGTAGGTCTGTGTCTTTATTCCTGTCTTACCCCTAGGTTCTTCATGACATTTTTTTTCTTAAATTCCATATATATGTGTTAGCATACGGTATTTGTCTTTCTCTTTCTGACTGACTTCACTCTGTATGACAGACTCTAGGTCTATCCACCTCATTACAAATAGCTCAATTTCATTTCTTTTTATGGCTGAGTAATATTCCATTGTATATATGTGCCACATCTTCTTTATCCATTCATCCGATGATGGGCACTTAGGTTGTTTCCATCTCTGGGCTATTGTAAATAGAGCTGCAATGAACATTTTGGTACATGACTCTTTTTGAATTTTGGTTTTCTCAGGGTATATGCCCAGTAGTGGGATTGCTGGGTCATATGGTAGTTCTATTTGTAGTTTTTTAAGGAACCTCCATACTGTTCTCCATAGTGGCTGAACCAATTCACATTCCCACCAGCAGTGCAAGAGTGTTCCCTTTTCTCCACACCCTCTCCAGCATTTACTGTTTCTAGATTTTTTGATGATGGCCATTCTGACTGGTGTGAGATGATATCTCATTGTATTTTGATTTGCATTTCTCTAATGATTAATGATGTTGAGCATTCTTTCATGTGTTTGTTGGCAGTCTGTATATCTTCTTTGGAGAAATGTCTATTCAGGTCTTCTGCCCATTTTTGGATTGGGTTGTTTGTTTTTTTGTTATTGAGCTGCATGAGCTGCTTGTAAATTTTGGAGATTAATCCTTTGTCAGTTGCTTCATTTGCAAATAGTTTCTCCCATTCTGAGGGTTGTCTTTTGGTCTTGTTTATGGTTTCCTTTGCTGTGCAAAAGCTTTGAAGTTTCATTAGGTCCCATTTGTTTATTTTTGTTTTTATTTCCATTTCTCTAGGAGGTGGGTCAGAAAGGATCTTGCTGTGATTTATGTCACAGAGTGTTCACTCTTTTTCTTTTTAAGCATTAGGCAGCCATTGGTATTTGAACTTGCTGGGAAATGCAATTAGAAATCACTTGATCATTTTTGTCCTTTTATGGGAAACTGTTTGCATATATTTAGTTCAGTCTTTTCAGCCTTAACTATGGCATTATTAAGATCATATTTAGCTTCCCAAATGGTCATGGGTACTGTAAGTGGCTCTGCTCTAGTGAAAGTTTATTAATTTTGGTCACGATTGGGACAGACCAATATTATTTGGCCATAGTTTGGCCATAACTTGTGATACATAAGTTGAGTTTCAAAATACAGTAATTACAATTAAATTAGTGGAATTAATATATGAAAATTGGAATGAGGACTTAACGTGACAGTTTTTCAATATTTGTAGGAGTTAGGTGTTTCTTATGAAGGAAGAATATTGAGAATAGTCCTTTTGTTATTAACTTGGAAAATATTTGACATAAAACTTTAAAAGTTCTTTGAATTTAGCAAATATTTCATTGTGCTAATAAGCATTTGTTGAATGCTTGCTGCCTGTAAAGACATTCCTAGATGATGATTTCCACAAACTGAATGTAAAAGTGTTCTAATTTTTATATATTATTAGAAAATAACTTGCTCTGAAAACATGATGGTTGACGGACTCAAGTTCAAGTTGAAATTTTTTTTGAAGTCAACTTTATAACTAGAGTCAGTGAGCAATTTAATTATGTATAATCTCTTTTAAGAAATGTTCCTCAATGTACGTTTCTTAAACTAATTTAAGATTGTATGTACAACTGGGGATAGTTATATGTTAGGCTTTATCACTTGGCTTAAGATGTATATATTCATAAGTGTGTTATTGGAACCTTGGTTTGCTTAAATATGTAACACTTTAGAATTCCTTTCTAGGTGGTTTTGGATTATGAACTTTCACATTAAGAGCACAGTAGGGGAAGAAGTCTTGTGCTCATTTGCCTGACTACAAATGTATAATTAAAAGAGTCTGTCAGCAGGGGTTGGGGCAATCAGTGTGCTCTGATGCTTCATGTTATAATTACTTTGTTGTTCAAACAGATATTGTAATGAGAGCATAATTTTAAATTTCAGAGGTCAGTGACTCGAGGTTTTTGTTGTTGTTTTGGTTTTAATCAAAAACAAAGGTAGTTTCTCAAATTTTGAGAATTTTTTTTACTTAATATTTGTATATCTCTGTGTACAGCAAATGAAATGGATGTTTTTTTTTTAAGGTTTATTATTACTATTTTTTTGGCTGCATTGGGTTTTCGTTGCTGCACGCGGGCTTTCTCTAGTTGCGGCGAGCAGGGGCTACTCTTCGTTGCTGTGCACGGGCTTCTCATTGCGGTGGCTTCTCATTGCAGAGCACGGGCTCTAGGCACGTGGGCTTCAGTAGTTGTGGTGCACGAGCTTAGTTGCTCCGCGACATGTGGGATCTTCCCAGACCAAGGCTCGAACCTGTGTCCCCTGCACTGGCAGGCTGATTCTTAACCACTGTGCCACCAGCGAAGTCCCCTGAAATGGATGTATGTATTAAGACAATATTTTCGTTTTCCCCTATTGAAAATTTTAGTGAGTGGAGGAATTGTGTATTAAGTGGCCACAGGTTTATCATTTTTGTGTCATTGACATTTGATAGGCATTTCTCTCATTTAGGGTAAAAAGTGTATTTGTAGGTGTGAGAAATCTGTTTTACCAGGTACTTCTCTGCCAGTTGTTGATACTGTTCTTCATGACTTTATCAGGAATTCATTGACAGAGAAAGAGAACATGACGTGGAATTAGGGGGAAAAAAACACTAAATAAATTTACCAGATAATTAATCTGTTTCTTTATCTGCATCCAAGTTCCCTACCAGCTCTAAAATTCTATGAGAACAAGATGTGCTTAAAATTCCACATAAAAAAATGTTTAAAGGTAAAATGGTGAAGTAGAAAAAATTCTAGAGAGTCAAGACTTCAGTGTTCTGTTTCTGGCCCTTTCACTAATTTATTATGCTATTTTAAGGCAATTTACTTAATTTTAGGGCTCTCATGTAGGTGATGTCATGTTTTAGGAATTGATTGTTGAGAGTTGCAGGCTCTAATGTTCTGCCTGATAGAACACTTCCTGTCTGTATGACTTAGGCAAACCTTATGGGCCTTAACCTCCTCATTAACATGTTAGTGAGAATTATAGGACCTCAGTCTTATGGCTGTTAGGATGACTGAGTGAGGTGATGTGTTTATATTGCTTAGTGTGGTACTCGACAAACAGTAAGTGTTTAATGAAAGCTTGGGTAGTATCAGCATCATTTTCATTTCTGAATTTCTTTGTCATCACGTGAGAGACTAAGAGCTACTTGACATTTATTTCTCTATAGTACATTTGTCAAGAATATAGACCATAATAAAGTATTATTGGTAAATGTGTCTATCTGTTTCATAATCAGTTATGAATGGTATTATAGAGCTGTTTTATATGCTACTAAACTTTAACTTATTATATAAATAAAGATACATTCCATTTCCTTGAATGCTGTCTTGTCATTTCAGACTCCCTTAAATAAAAAAAACACCAAGGTCATCAGTTTTGAGCTTTGAACTTTTTTTAAACACAGGAATTATTTATGAATAACTTGTCTTTGCTATCATTTTGCTATATTATATCATTTGTTATATTAAGATACAACTTTAGTCTTGCAGTTTTAAAAAGACTGACCCTTATTTACTCCGTTCTTCTGATATATTGAAACAAGGTAATATTGAGCTGATAGAATAAAGGAACAGCACTGTCTTGTGGGATATGAAAATCAGCGCTCATGAGCATTATGCTAGAGAGTCTGAGTGAGTTGACTAGAAGAGAAGTAAGAGAACAAGAATAAAAGATAAGGGGTAAGGATTTTCAAATGTAACTGGCAACTTAAATAGGAGGTCAAAAAGAAGCAGGCCCAGAAACAAGGATAAATGATCAAGGGAGACTGGAGGCTTATATAGGCAGACACAGTAATAATGAATACAGGAGAGCACTGTGGGGAAACAGTTTGGTGTTTGATTTCAGTGATGCTCCCCAATAATAAAAGCACAGTCGTTCAATTCAGTAAATCTGATAGCTAAAGACAATGCACAGATAGCTATCAGTTATAGTATGACACACTTAGAGCAAAGGATAAATAAAAGTAAATATTAAAGAAAGCATTCTGGACGTAAGTGATAAATTGCATGAAGTTGTGGGTATCAGGATCCAGGTTTGTGAATAGGCCGATTTATTGACAGCGTGGAGTGAATGTAAGCGAGAAATGGCACCTGAAGTTAGTATGGATTGAAATGAATGGGTGAATGTACAGCAGCCTCTCTCTCAAGGCAAAAGAAAGCTGATAACTGCATTTCAGACTTTCTTCAAAACCAATTGGTCTTTGTCCTCAAGTATTAAAACTTCACACTGACTCAGAAAACTCATTCAGGGTCAATAATAGCTGAGACATAATTGGGGACTAGTTTGCAGAAGGGAGGTAATGAGCTGAACATGGTGAGTTGAGAGTGCTTTGGAGACAGTGACACACACATGTCAAGTTGGCAGTTGAATTTGGAGGTCTAGAAATAAGGACTGTGCTGGAAATGTAAATTTGCGAATAAGTGGATACAAAAAAACCCGTATTATTATTTATTGCTGAAGATTTGGTGGCACATTATATAAAATGCTTTTGGTGACTGTAAAACAGAAATTAAAATAATTTGTAATGAGCTGTTTTTTCCACATCAGTTTCTCAGCTGTTTATTCCTGAAATACTATTTGAAATATGACAGTAAAAATAAATTAATGCCTCAACCACAGTTTCTAGGAGATAGACCATATTTGGTGTATCTCCATTTTGCCGTCAGTCCTCTCTGCTTCATTTCATCCTTTTCTTTGTCCCAAATTATTTATTAAAGTGAGAAATTTGGGGAGTAGATTCTTACTGCAGGTATTCTGGGATATAGAAGTAGACACCCTATAATCTTACTCTATCTCTTGTTTGTTTATAGCTGAAAGAGAACCTTTATGGATATGTTTTATTGACTTCTGTAGTGTTTGCCAATTCTAGGTTGCCTTTATTATCTGTTTAAGAAACAAAGAAAATACAGGGAGAACTTATGTTTGTAGTGAATAATTACTAGGCTCAAACTCACTGTTAAAGGCATTAACTCTTCCTGAGTTAGAATGGTCCACAGTTGTATAAAAGTGGCTTCTGAGTGGAATGATCTTAAAACCTTTTTTAAAATGAAGTTTAATATGCTCATAGATTAAAAATATGTAATTCTGTAGAGCCTGATGTAGAAAGCATCCTCTGCTAACAGCCAGCACCACCCACAGTCACTTCTTACTCTTGAAGAGATTCTTTAGGTATTTATTCTCTATTGCTGCATTTTGTGCTTACCTTGCTACTAGTTAACTTTTAGTTTTCATCTCACTCTTTCATTGTGTGAGAACTCATGGGGCCCTTTCCATTTGGAAGCTCTTATCATTCAGTTTTGTTTTAAAAGTATGTGATACGTTGATGATTTTTCTCCTATCTGCTTCCTTTTTCTTGGTGAGACATCAGTAATTCAGTTTTTGGACCTCTTGGACTAGTTCTTCAATTTTTATACTCTTTCTCCCTGTTTTCCATCTCTGTCTTTGCTGCTACGTGGAGGGAGAATTCAGTTTTTATCTTCAAACCCCTCTATCAACGTTTTTTATTTTTACTATCATATTTAAGTTTCAAGAGTTCCTTTTTATGTTTTGAATTCTTTTCATAGCATTTTTTACTTGTTTCAGGGATGCAGTATCTTCTCTTAACTCTCTGAGTCTTTTTGAGTTTTTCTTCTCACTGCCCAGTGATTGTTTTCTTCAGGTGGTTTCCTGTTGTTGGGTTGGCCAGACTTTCCAGAGAAAGGTCTTCCAGTTTCTTGCCCCCAGTGTGTGGGCTGGCTGTCCTCATTCTGGGTGTGGAGTGGGAGAAAAGACTGGATACCTCAGCCTTCACTGTGTAAATGATCCTGTCAGCTGCCCATCAAAACCCAGTTCTAGAAAGTGGAACTCTTTAGGAATACATTTCTAGCCTTTTGCTAGAAATTAGGGAGTGCTAGATAGCCAGCTTTAGTTTAAGGATAGGGGATGCGGAGATTCAGCTGTTCCTTCAGTTTTCCAGTCTTAGCCCCACCCTCACCCCCCGACTTTTACTGCTGCCAATTTCCTAAGCCTTTATGGAGGCTCTAAGTATAAGTTGGTTTCTTCTTGCCTGGGTTAGCTAAGTCCCTGACTACTTAGCCATCTGCTTTCTAGTTTCCAAATTGTTTCCTTTCCCATTTTCTTCTTCCTTATGATTTTGTGCATTTTAAACTGTACAGTGTTTTAGAAGAATTTTAGGAAGGAGTGAAAATTACATTAGATACATTATTAGTTATACTAGATACTACATTAGTAGTATCTATACTAGATACTACATTAGATATTAGTGATACTAGATACTAGATACTATTAGATACTACATTAGTTTCACCTTTTTTGTCTATAAGTGTTTTCGAAACCATAAGCAAAACTGTTTGTTTTGAAGCAAACATTAGGGTAGGTATAATTTTCTTCTATTTTTGTATTTTTAACAGGCACCTAAGTTGATGAATTTATTAAGAGTATCATTTACTAAGGTGTTGTACAACTCAAAAATTTATTCCTCCGATAAAGCACAATTCAGATTATACTGCAGCTTTATTCTTTGTTCCTGTCATGCAAATAATATCCGTTCCTTTTTAAATCCTCTGACTTTTGTCTTCCCCATGTATAAAAATTTCTGTGGCAAGTCACTTAAGATTTTAATTTTCATTCTTAGGCCTTTCTAAAATATTTTGGATTATAAATGTTCCTCAGTTGTCCTTGTATTAGTATCTGTATGCATTAATAATACCACAAACACATGCTTTTTAGTGTCTTTGTCTACTAATTATAACATCTGTGTCAGTTTTAGGTTGATTTCGATTGATTGATTTTTCTTATATGTGTTTCATTTTTCTCCTCCTTCGCCTGTTAATTTTTTTTTAAGTTTTTTTTTTTTTTTTGATGAGGACCATTTTTAAAGTCTTATTGAATTTGATACAATATTGCTTCTGTTTTATGTTTTGGTATTTTGGCCCCTAGGCATGTGGGATCTTAGCTACCCAACCAGGGATTGAACCTGCACCCTGGGCATTGGAAGGCAAAGTCTTAACCACTGGACCGCCAGGGAAGTCCCTGCCTGTTAATTTCTGATTAGATGCCAGATAGTGTGAATTTTACCTTGTTGGGGGGACATATTCCTGTAGTTATTCTTGGGCTTTGTTCTGGGACACAGTTAAATTGGAAACAGTTTGATCCTTTTAGATCTTGCTTTTAAGATTTATTTAGGCAGTATTTGGAACAGTGTTCGGACTACTGACTAATTATTTTCCACTACTGAGGCAAGACCTCTGTGCACTTTACCCAGTGTCTGTATATCATGAAGTCTTTCCTGTCTGGCTCTGTGTGAGAACCTGGCACTTTTACCTTGAATCCTTTGGCTAGTTGTTCCTCTGGCCTCTGGTATTTCTTCCCACATAGGCGCTGATCAGTGTTCAGTTGAATACTTGAGTCAACTTTGTGCAGATCTCCAGAGTTCTCTTTCTGTGCAGCTCTTTCCAGTATTCTTTTTGGTGAGCTCTAGCTGCTTTGGTCTCCCAAGACGCTAAGCTTAGTCGTCTCAACTCAGAGAGGCAGCCTGGCACTGTTCCCATGGCTGCAGCCTAGAGATTCCCAGGCCAGGGAGCTGGGACAGTAATGGGTCTTACTTCATTGATTTCCCATCTCTCAGCCTCACTGTCCTATTGCCTGAGGTCCAGAGACTTGAGGACTGATGTTTCTTTTGTTTTGCCTGGTTTATTTTTTTTGATTGTTTCAGGCAAGAGAGTCTTGTTCGTGTTACTTTATCTTGGCCTGAAGCAGACGTCCCTTATTTGTACAGATGTAGAGACACTTATAGGTTCATTAAAATATAAACATACACGCGCACACACACAAGGAACTTTATAAAATTTATCTATAAAAAATTGATAAAATACAAATTTTAGTGAGAAAATATCGTCAACAGTTTTCAACATAAAAATTAAACTCTGGATTTTAAAATTGGTTTTTATTGCCACAGTAGAGGTACATCTACACATTTTATATTTGGCACACAGATAACCCTGACTGACGTTCCCAGTTTCTTGACTCATTGACTCCTCAGGTCTGTCAGTTTTTTATGGTGTCCCCTAGGTGAAAAGAAATACTTCGTAGTTTTTCTTATTATTATTAAATAGTTACTTCCAAACAACTTAGTTTATCAAAACAACTTAAACTGAAAAAATTTATTTTATTTATAAATAGCCACATTATTTATTAATGGGATTTGTTTTCCCTTGGGCACTGTTCACATTCTCAAACCTGGGAATCAGATTGCACACTACCACCCTGTTTTCCTGTTCCACATTGAGTTTTGCATGGACTTGGCTTTTTATTACAGCAACCACTGAAAACCTAGCATCACAAAGATAAGACATCATCACAAGGAATATAGCGTGATCTAATATTGATAAAGTCCAGTATTTTGAGCTAGAAGTTTGCATGGTATCTGACAGACATCAACTATTGCTGTTTCCCTTGAAATTTCAAGTACCCCCGTGGTACCCCTGTGAGCATACTGTGGTATCTCTGAGTTTACTCCTTGGGAACACATAGATGGCCTACCATAGGTTGGTGTGCTTTGTTTTGTTTCTCGTTTCCCCTCACAACGTTTGGGTGCATTTTCATACTAATGATATTAACAGAAAATAGAGGCAGAAGCGTATACTTTAAGAACTTATTTCTATCCCTATTGGCTGAGTTCCATAGATTTTTTCCTAGTATGGCATCTGCAAATATATGAGTTGTAGTAGAAAGCTGTTTTTTTATACCAGTTTTATTTTCTTTGATTGGAATCTCACCGTTCAGTAAATAGTAATCTTTAAAGATGAAAGTTCAACAACAGGTATTGTTTATGTATGGTACCTGGCACTGAACCATATGCATTTATTTATACTATTCTTATATTTATTTATAAATTTATATTGTTTTTAATTTTTAAAGAATTCATATTTGTGAAATATTTATAAATATATTTGTATATTATCTCTAAAGCTTAAAGCAAGAAATGGTTCTGAAGTTATTATACCTTAGGTGAAAGGGAAGTATGGCCAACTCTACTTCTAAACCTCCCTATAGCTTGGCAGTGTTTTCAGCCTGGGGCTCACTAAGTCAGTTGAAGATACCAAGGAAATGAAACGTAGATATTCTCTACTAAAACTAGTATTTAAGATGGTATGGTTAAAGAGTAACTGTACAGTTCACTGTTTTCAAAGTAAGGTCTGTTAGAAATACAGTTAAGACTATTCTCGCATTTATTCCTTGTTGTGATTATTTTTACAATGAAATGGTTCTATGATTACTACTTGAAATGCTTAAAACAAATGGCATCTGTCTTATACAGTAGTGTCTGTTGGCAAAATACTTTTCCTAATCTTGAGTTCAGCCAGTGTTATTAAAAGTAGTTGTAACGATATGGAAAAATTGGTGAATTTTAGAATGAAAATATTGGTTCAGTTCCTGAATTGGCAAGGTGTTCGTCAGTTGACCTTGACAGGTGACTTGCTTAAATTAGCCTCGATGACCTTGTATTTACTCATAAGTAAAATATAGGAATGATAACATGCTTTTCATGATAACCTGAGGATGACACTATACATAAGTTTCTTGGTACATAAGAGCACTGCAGGGGTTGTGATTGCCTTGTTCACTCTTATACTCTTAGTATCTGGCTCCATGCTTTTGGTACATAGTAGGTGCTCAACAAATATTTGTTGAATTAGCTATCAATACCCAGTAGTCTCACACTCAGGCTTTTTGCCAAGAGAAGAATTTAAAAGGTTTATAATGTCATAGCAAAACAATGCGAGCATAGCTTAATAATTGCAACAGGTTATTATCATGAAAGATGTGCTCTCTCTTTGAAAAGAAAAATTTGTAATAGTATGCTTTGTAAATTTTTTAGGAGGAGCAAAATCGAGGCAAGCCTAATTGGGAGCATCTCAATGAAGATTTACATGTACTGATCACTGTGGAAGATGCTCAAAACAGAGCAGAGATCAAACTGAAGAGAGCCGTTGAGGAGGTGAAGAAATTACTGGTACCTGCAGTAAGTAATAATTTCCAAATCATTTACTATAGAATAATAGACAAACAGACATTGCTCCAGTCCTTAAATGGGAAAATCTGTTCCCTGTTTATTTTTTGTGAAGGGAATCTTGTGAGGGGAGCAAACTCCATTAGTGGCCTGTTTTTTCAAAAGTATTATTACCTTTGCATCACTCTATTATAGGGTAGGAATGTAGGTGCGTCATCAGTAAGTAGGGTGATGAAAGCTTTCTCTCTTTTTTTGGATCAGTTTCTCATTGCAAGCAAGTAATGGGTGTACAGAAGTCTGTACAAATTAATACTTACGTTGGGTGAGCTGTGTTAGTGGGAGCACATTATTTGAGTTGTCTGTGGGTTCCACGTACTCTCCTGGCATATATCATTGTTTACCACATAAAGGTTAATGTTTCATAGTGAAATTTTCCCATAATATGGTAAGATTTTCTTTTAGAAAAATAAGAGCTAACTTTTACTAATGTACCAAGCACCATTCTGAGCACTTTTCACACTTTTAACTCACTTAATATTTCTAAGATAATAAAAACTATTGAAGTTCATACTTAGGGATTGTAGATAAGACACCAAAAGGAATTTTGGAGGGTGACATAAGAAAAGACCCCAAGGAGAGGAGTCACTGAGGCTGGAGAAAAACCAGGAGTGTGGAGTCCTGGAAGCCAAGAGAAGTTTGTTGCTGAAGATTGTTCAATTAAGATAAGAATGGGGAGTTAACCATTGGATTTAGCAAGTAGTAGTCATTGGTGACCTTGCCAAACAGATTTTTGGATGGTGGATTTAAAAGCCTGATTAGCTCAAGTTCAAGAAAGAATGGGACGACAGAAAAAGGAGTTGAAATTTTTTCCCCTAAGATTTCATTATTTATGTAAATGATCCTTTCAGTACTCTTGGCCTCTCAGTTCTTTTATTGCTTCATCTTCAGTGATCTTATCCTCCACTCCATATAAAGTGCATTTTAAATTTTAGTACTTTACTCGTATTAAAGTTTCTAAGTTGCCTTCCAGAAAATTTGTACCAATTTGTAGTCCTGCCAGTGTTATCTGAAAATACCTGTTTCTCAACACAGTCTCAAACCCTGGGTGTTACTAAATTTTTTAATCTTTAATCACAAAAATGTGAATATAATAATTCTCATGGTTCTTAAAAATATTTATATTAGATGAGTTTTTACATTAGCTTTTTGTAACAAAAATTCTAAATCTTCATGATCACATTTTGAACAGGTACACAATCCCTGGTTTCATATTGTTTCTGTGGGGAATATTGATTCAGTTTACATATCATTTACAGAATGAATTTATAGCTGAAGTATGGGATTACCTTTGTATTATTTCAGTATAAATGTTTCTTACCTATCCATGTAGAATAAATTCTTTTCTGGAAAGAGGTAGAAAGAGAGTCGTGTGTAGTTTAATGTTTTTGTGCCTATTATGTTTAATGTTATATAGCAAAAGATCTAATCCTGGCTTAAGGGACCTGGGGGTGTGGAGGGGAGAGTTGGTAGACTTTGTGCTTGATTTAAAATTTTATAATTAAATGTAATAAATATTCCATTTTGTATTTTACATCTGGAGATAAGGCTAATAAATCTCGGTTAAGGTTGTAGCTGTGCTCCTTGTGACATAATTCTAATTTTTCTAATAATTTTGATGATTTGAATGTGTCTCCATCAGTTTACGTAACACCACACATAACTTAATGTTTAGAGTTCAAACTTTTAAAATTCAAATTAGGGTTTCAAAACAACCTTACAAAGTAAGTTCTTTTGCCCCCATTTTTCCAGCAAGCACAAGAACTCAGAGAAACCTTAGCATTTTCTAATTTCACTGCAAAAGTAATAGGGATTTTGAGATGATCACACTTCATTCATTTGTAGAGTCATAATGTTTTACCTAATGAACTTGTTTACTCTGGATAATACCATTTTTATTTCAGATGTTTCTTTGATTTCAGTAATCCGTTTATTTTAATCTCTTTTGTTTCTTAAATCACAGAATAAACCATGCATAGCTAGAGAAGAGTCATTTCTTTAGTTACATATAGTATAACTAGTCTGGCAAGTCTAAATCTGTTACCATCAAGTATCTACTAAAAATATCCTTTTCATTGTAGGTACAGTTAATCAGTTGTTTAATCTCATTTCCATAAATCTGAACCATACCTCCTTACATTCTTGAGATCTTCAATATACTCTCATAAGTACAGTGAAACATTTTGTGAAAATCAAATCATACTCACTGATAGAAAAGGACTATTGAGCAGTGCCCTGATTTTGCTCATCTTTGGGGACTTAGGTCATCCTTGGCAGAGACCAACTGCTGAGGTATTGATAAGTCTATCTCCAAAAGTATTTCTTGAAGACATATATTCTTGCCAACCCAGTTAAAATAACCTGTCTTTTCACTTTTAGTCTTAACCCATTCAGTTCATTCTCTCATAAGTTAGTACGAGTGATTTTTTTTTTCTTTAAATAAATCATATAAAGATTATCAGTGACTTGCCATTTCACTCCTCTGGAAGTGGGGTAACAAGTGAGTTATCTGCTCTGAAATTCCTTATTGTATATTGAAGAAATGGCTCTTAATTGTAAAAAAAGTATGGGTAGTTGTAAAAATTTTAAAGTCAGAGAAGGAAAATGTTTATGAAATAATTAATTTTAGGACTTTTGATGGCTTCATATAAGTATAAAGTAAAATTTCACATGTTTTGTAAGTATTGGTTCTCTCCAAGTTAGCTTATAAATGGGAGAAAGACTTTTGAAGTACTAGGATGCAGTATAAGGAAATGAGTGAAAAAACATTATTCCTCCTAAAAAGATTATGGGGAAATCCTCAAACTGGTAGAATTTTACTGAGTATATAGGTAGAACATTAAGCAAAGGTTATATAGGAAGAAACAATCATGTCAAGATTTGATACGGTAATAGCCTTCTCATTTTAAGTGAACCCCATAAGGAAATTAGTGTTACTTGGAATTATTAGGGATTTGTGATTCTGCATTTGTGATTTCTGGTTTTATGTAACTGCTTTGTTCTAAAAGTTAATTGGGTGGAAAAACTAGCTTTTATGATATTTATGGAGTTTTACAATATCGACTATTTCCTAATTTTAGCTAAATATTTAAGACAGGATATGTTGATCATTTTTGTTTGTTATTAGGCCGAATTGCAATGTGCTGCTATATGCTTTCCTATAAATTTTTGTTTCTTTAATTAAACTTCTATGATGCAGTTACTAATTTTATATAACCCTATGATAAATTACTTCATAATTAGACAAATGGTATTTTTAGTAGATTAATTACTAATTTTATATATCTAAACCTTAGGCTTTTAGACATGTGTGTTGAACTGGTTTATTATAATTAGAAAACTTCCTTCAGATGACATTTTAATGCTTGTTCTTATTCACATCATAATTCTCACACTTTTCCTGTGAGCCTTTCAAAATAAACTGGGCTGTTAAATTTCTTGGCTGAACTTCTTACAGTCTTTGCTTAGCATTTACCTAATGTGCTTACAAATATACAGAATTTTGGGAAATTATGACTTCTTATCTTTGTATATTCAAATCACTTTAACATAGATTTGATCCGTACAGAGAGCTTGTATATTAAATTAATTTACTCATTTGCCAATTCTGTCATCAGATGTTTTTGTTTCCTTTATTCTTGCTATGTAATATGCTATAAATTCCCATTTCTTTTGCCTTTTGTAACAGAGTATCTAAATCTGCTTTTAATTAATTTGGTCTTAATATTCTCATGTACATATTAGGACAATTGATTAGTTATTGTGCAGGCCCTTGTTAACCATTTTAAGGACTTCAGCTTTTAGTCTAGAATGGGTGAAACCATTGGAGTGCTTAAGGAGAGGGGAATGAATGACATAATCTGATTAATATTCTATAAGGATTGCTGGCCTGCTCTGTTTAAAACAGAATAAAGAACACAAGGTGAAAGAAAGGAAGCTCTTGTAGGATCTGCAAATTATGGCCCATGGGCCAAATCCAGCCTCCCACCTGTGTTTGAATAGCCCATGAGCTAAGAATGGTTTTTACATTTTTTAATGGCTGGGGAAAAAAATCAGAAGAATAATATTTGGAGAAGAAGAATATATCATGAAATGTGAAAATTATATGAAATTCAAATTGCATTGTCTGACAAGTTTTATTGAAACACAGCCATGCTTATGCTTATTCATTTACGTGTTGTCTGTGGCTGCTTCTGCGCTCCAGTGGTGAGTTGAGTAACTGCCACAGAGACCATATGCCCAGAAAAGCCATTTACTGTCTGGCTTATTACAGAAGAAGTTTGCCAATTCCTGGACCATTGCATTAATTCAGACGAGAGGTGATGATGGGTTGGGCCAGTGTAGCCATAGCGGTGAGTCATGGTCTGGTTGTGAGCATATTTTTACAGTGAAACTGGCAGGTTTTGCTAATGGATTGTCTGTGGGATGTTAGAAAGCAAGGCATCAAGGATGACACCAAGATTTTTAGCCTGAACAACTGGAAGGATATAATTGCTGTTACCTTGATGAAGGATATGTTAGGAACAGATTTTGAAGAGATTACTTGGAACTCAGTTTTGGACCTAGTAAATTTGAGATGCCTGTTGGCTATCCAAGTGTAGCTATTCTAGTGTTCTGTTCAGATTAACAAATACTTATTCCAGGTTGGCTGTATTTTAGAACACTAGGGATACAGAAAATTATTTACGGCAAGATCTTTAATATTTAGGCAATGACATTTCCCTAACTGTATTTCATGAGATACTTTTCATAGGTATTTGGGGTAAAGGAAGCCTTTAATATGCTAGTAAGTATTGTGAACCTCTGGTAGAAACCATTTCCAAATTTAATTGACCATCAGAATTTTTGTTCTGAGAGTGTATTCACATCTAGCGTTATAGAGATACCTGTTTGAGAAATAATCTGGAAACTCATGATTTAAATACATAGGAGCTGTCTTTTTAATGCTGAAGAATAGTCATTTGAAGACAAGAAGGAAGAAGAGGTGCTTCTTGAGGAATTTTTTCCTTTTTTTTTACACATAAAATAAAAACTCATTCATTTGAAATGTACAGTTTGGCCCTTGACAACTGTATACACTAACAGCCACTTCCACAGTCAAGATTTCCATCATGCCAAAAAGTTTTCTCTTACCCCTTTGCTATCAATTAACTACCCCCCCCCACGCCCCCAGGCAACAACTGGGGTTAGTTTTGCCTTTTTTTCTATTATGATCTAAAAACTTTGTTTTTTCCCCCCAGCCTTATTGGTATAAGATTGACAAATAAAAATTGTTTATATTTAGGATGTACAAGTGCTTTTTTTTTAAGGTGTACAATGTGATGATTTGATATACATCTATACATTGTGAAATGGTTATCACAATCAAGTTAATTAACACATTCATCATCCCACATAGTTAGTTTTTTTATTTGTATGATCTATTCTCTTAGTAAATTTCAAGTGTACAGTGTTATTAACTGTAACCACCACGCTGTACCTTTGACCCCCAGAACTTACTCATCTCATAACTGAGAGTTTGTACCTTTTTATGGACATCACCCCATTTCCCCTACCGCCCCTCCCTTCCCCCAGCACCTGACAACCACCATTCTACTCTCTGGTTTTATGAATTTACCTATTTTAGATGAGTTTGCCTTTTCTAGATTTCATTTTTTGTGCCTGTCTTTCACGTGGCGTGGCTTTTTTGAGGTTCCTCCATGCTGTTATATGTGTCAGTGAGTTGTTCCTTTTTATTGATAATTAGTATTCCATTTGAATACATAAGCCACAGTTTGTTTATCCTTTCACCTGTTGAAGTTTTAATTTTTATTTCTCTGAATACAAGTGATGTCGAGCATCTTTTCATGTGCTGCTTGAGAAATCATATATCTTCTTTGATGAAGTATCTTTAAATCTTTCTATCATTCTTTATTGTCTTTTCTTTTTTTTTTTTACTATTAAAACAGTTCTTTATATATATTGGGAATACATCCATTATTGGACAGATATTCTAATCTGTGGCTTGCCTTTGTCTTGTGGTTTTGTGGGAAGGCTTTTAATTACAAATCCCATTTCATTCATAAATATAGAACTTAAATTTTTTTCTTTTTTTTGTATTTTTCAAGGAATTTGTCTTTGTCATCTAAGTTAAACTTTTTATCATGAAGTTGATCATAATATTCCCTTTTTATCTTTTTAAGGTATGTAGGATCTGTAGTAGTGTCCTTGCTTTCATTCATTATGTTAGTAATTTGTGACTTCCTTTTTTTTTTTGATCAGTCCAGCTCTAGAGCTTTATTAATTTTAATCATCTTTTACTGCTACATACCAGTTTTTGGTTTTGTTGATTTTTCTCTATTTATTCCTTTTCTGTTTCATTGATTTCTGCTTTTATATATTCTTTCTTTAGGGTTTAACCTTATTTTCGCAGCTTCTTAAAGGTGGAAGATTAGTGACTTAAGACCTTTTGTTTATACTAAAAATTTTCTCTCTGAATAATGCTTTACCTGCATCTCAAATATAATATTATGCTGTATTTTTATTACTATTCACTTCACAGTATTTTCTAATTTTTTTCATGATTTCTTCTTTGACCTATGGGTTATTTCCAGATGTTTCCAAATATTTGGGACTTTTAAATTTATCTTATTGTGACTGATTTCTAACTTAATTCTGTTCTTCTCAGAAAATGTTTTCTATAAGATTTCACTCTCTTTGCATCTAATTAGGACTTTTTATATTGCATCACATTGTCTGTTTTGGTGAATATCCCTTTTACACTTAAAAGCACATGTATTCTACAGTAGTTGGATATGTGTTTTATAAATGTCATTTAGATGAAGGTGGTTGAAAATGTTCAGTTCTTCTGTCCTTATCCATTTTCCCCCTATTTTTGTTAATTACTGAAAGAGATGTGTAAAGATCTCCATTCATTCGTTGTAATAATATTTATGCATACTAGCGTGTTCTCCTTGAAGGCACTGAAATGGCAGACTAATTTGATGTGTGCACATGTGTACATGTATGTATGTATAGCTTACATAACCTATATGAACAGTTTGGCATCATTAAAAGATTTCACTCTTCATTTTATGTAATGGCAACTTTCCCCTTGTTTTAATTTTGAAGTCTTTGTCTCCCCCTCCCCCCCAAATGCCAATTATTTAATGCAGCACATTTTCTAGAGCGATAGTAACAAGCAGTATATAGGTGGCAATCAGTGTTCAAGAAGATGTTATAGAGGTTTACAGGAAGATGTCACAGTGGACTGGGGTATTTAGGGGAGAAGATTTCACATAGGTGGGTGAGACTTGAGCTGGAACTTCAAGGTACAAAGTTCCTAGAGACAGAGGGGATTAGTGTATATGCATTTTAGAGGTGGAGAGTTGTGCATTTCAAGTCATTAGAGTGGTAACAAATGCAGTAGGATTGCGCAAATCATGCATGGTCAGGGACTGTCACTTAAACTTAGAACTTTTATTTCCTTATATGTAAAATTGGGTTATTGTTGCTTACTTGCCTTAGAAGGACTTTGTAAAGGTAAAAATTATTATTTTAGTTATGTGAAAGTGCAAGACACATGTTCCCTCATTTCTTCTCTTTTTCTTTATGTTGTATGGATTGATTACCTTAGCTACATCATTGGCCATGCCAGTTACAAGCTCATTCCTGGTCACAGGAGGCACCATGCCAAAAGAAAGTGATTCTGTCCCTAACTGCAAAAGGCGCCCTAATTGCTAGTCCATGATCTCACCAATATACCTTTTTGCTTACAGCGGCATAATAAATAAGAAAATTGTAAACCACTTAATGTTACTTAAAAAAATAACGTGTATACAAGTATCTCCGTCCCCCCACCCCCCGTCACTCACTCACTGTGGGAGTACATCTACCGTCTCCGGTATCAGATGCCATCCCTCTTTCAATTAATTCTCATTCTGTTTCGTTGGAAAAGAATACTGTTTCATCATTAACTAAGACATAGATGCATATCCTATGATCTTTTCTAATCTTCTCTGAAGGGACATAAAAAACACTAGAACAGGGGCTTCCCTGGTGGCTCAGTGGTTAAGAGTCCGCCTGCCGATGCAGGGGACCACGGGTTCGTGCCCCGGTCGGGGAAGATCCCACGTGCTGCGGAGTGGCTGCGCCCGTGAGCCATGGCCGCTGAGCCTGCGGGTCCGGAGCCTGTGCTGCGCAGCGGCAGAGGCCACAGCAGTGAGAGGCCCGCGTACCGCAAAAACAAAACAAAACACTAGAACAGTGGAAGTTGGGGAATATTACTGATATAAAGACTGGGAAAGTAGAAGTGAGAGATACCTGCTCAAATGTCTTCTTTCTCACTATAATTTTTCCTTTTTTTCAATAAGAATGGGTGTAAAAGATTTCTGTTGGGGAGATGGAATACTAAACTGAAAAGACGAAATGAGTCACCATAGCCTGTATTAGAGAAATTAAGTGATTTCAGGCAGTTGAAGTTTACACTGTCTGATAATTTAAGACCAGCTTTGGTACACAAGATGCCACTAGTCCCAGACAATTCATAAAGTGTTTGTTTCACTTTCTTACTTTATGGGGGGAATAAGCGTGTCTTTTTTTTTTTTTTTTTGCCTCTTTAAGTTTGTTTAATAGGTATTTGAGGAGTTGAACGTGAGTTGGTTTTGAGTATATAGCTGATCTCTTTATGAAAGCATTTATAAACATAGAGCTCAGTAATATTAACCTAAGTAATTGATCTAGTAGATTCTGAGGAATTTCCAGCTGAGGATTTTTAAAGTTGCCAGTTATTTCAAGAATATTATGAAATTTGAAAAAGATTATTTAAAAAAAGTAACTTAAATTCACTTCTTAAAAAAAACTATAGGTGTCAATGTCATCATTATTTGGGAGAGTAGTGAAAAGTGAAGGGTCCTTCACAAAATAATTTTTTATTAAGTTTGCTTTTCATGTTTCCCAGAGATTTGTTTCTTCTAGTACTATCACCATTTGACTCATAGGTAACTGTGTATTAATTATCACCAGAAAATAAATGAAAAGAATTAAAGAGTAAGATAGGAAGAGAGGTAATGACTCTGGAGATAGTGTAGTCTCATCTTGGAGTTCAAGTATTAAACTGGATTGTTAATGAACTGATGGCCCTGCATTTAGTTCTTGACCAAGGGATCAGTAATTGAAATCTGTGGTATGATTTCCCTCCTTTTCATGTTATTGGGAAAGAAGGTAAGGTATTAAAAGATACATTAAAAGACATCTAGCTGTAATGCACTTGCCCCTTGATAGAGCTGTAATGTGAGAGAGCATCTCTCTTATGTAAAGAGGGTGTTGCTACCATTTTCTGCCTTGCACAACTATTTTAATCTGGATGGGAGAACTGTCTAGGGACCCAGAGTACAGTAATTAGCAGTCTCTTCAGAGTGTCAGAGCAGAATTACCATTGTAATGGTTTAGCTGCAGGATAAAAGGATTGAATTTGGGTCTTCCTGTCTGCCAAACTAAATGAGTTGCCATGGGAATTTTTAAATGTGAGAGGCGTTTACGTAAAGCAATTTGGCGGGTTTGAATAAACTCATAAATTACAGGTTTGAAAGCAGCCAGTCCTTGCTTCCTCTCATACAGGCAGGACTGTATAGAAGGCTGATAGCTTCTTAAATTCTTCATGTGAATAAGCTGATCCATGCTTCCACGCAGATGATCCGATTACTATGGCTTGTCTTTTCACTAAATATAGTACAGTAAGCACATTTAAGAAAAGACATATTCTTCCAGATCTCTGGAGGAAAAAAAGTGACAACTCTAGACATAAATTTGCCTTCCTAAATTAAGTGTATCTTCAAATAATGCTATTAAAGTGATTGTTTTGTTTTAATAAACATTAACTTAAGATTAATTTTGCTTAGTGCACATAATATATATCTTACACTTGTCACATTTGTCTCACAGAGGTGAACATTTAAAGCTTTTTGGAAAACAAGTAAGGTACTTATACTCGTAAACTGGATTATTCAGGTTGCATGTAAATACTTGGCAGAGAGAGCTTCGGCTTTCCCTGTCTCTCAGAAGAACTGGGTTTTTAGTGGAATGACTTTTTAGTGAGAAAATGCTGCTGTAAATGCCTCCGGTGATGAACATCACTTATGCTTCCTCAAGTTATCAGTAATAATAATAGTTCTTGCATTGGCGGTTTATATCCACCCTCCAGAAAAAACTTAGTGAAATTTAGGTATTAAAATTTTTGAGACTGTAAAATATTCTCACGTAATGAATAAGTTCTTTGGGGGGAAGTCTGTTAACATTTTCAAGTCACTAGATTAAAGTTTTGTAAGGAAAGTGAAAAATTGGTTGTTGCTAACCTTAGTAGCCTGTAAATGTAGATGAATTTTTCAAAAATGTTTCACAAGGAGATGCAGGAATGCGGAATGATTGTTCAATTCCGATGAGAAAGTATAAAATAAATATTTTTAAAGTACAATAAATAAATTTTTATGTATTACTACTTAAGGTATAATTATCAAAGTAGTAGTCTGATTCAAATTCTGTATTTCTAAGATTATTGTTGAACCTTAATAAATCAATAAAACTAGACCCAGTGACAGGGAAGACTTTAGAAAAATCACATTTAAATTTAGAATACAAAGACCATCATAGAAGTCCAGAACTCCTGGAATCAAAATGGCGTTAGCATGTTACATGCTTAAGTGTAAGGTACTCTGATGGGAGTGGGTGTATACTGCTTGATAAACATGATGAGAAAGAAAAGTATTTGCAGAAATTGAAATGTGCTGATTAATTTTTTCTTCCAGAGTGGGACAATTTAATTCAATTTTATATCAGTTTCTTTGTATACCTCACCAGAATTGTAGCTGTGTCATTTATTCTGCATTAGGCCAGTCACAGGAACATTGTTCCAACTAGAATTTTCACAAATAACTAAAAGCGCTGTATCTTTGGATAGACAGCAATCCATACAGACAGGTTAAATTAAGAAAGTGTGACAAAGTGTAGATTTTAAGACTTCACTCACTATCAAACCAAAATTTTGTGAATCACTGAGCAGCTCTATGAGCTCTCTTTACTACCGTTCAGCCATAATGTTGTCTGGAGGTGGGTCAGGCTTTTTAAAACGATCAGAGAGGCTTTTCCCCAAACTTGAGGCTTCAGTTTAATGAAGTTTCTTGGTGATAATAATAAAATATGTCTTATCTACAAGTTCTCATAAATAAAGGCTTTGAGAAACATCTTCCTTTTTGTTCGTATAAGGATTCATTGAGGGGTAGCTTTTCTAAATACAGTATTTTGTGGGGATCGGCAGTGTAGATGGCTTACAACTCGGAATGTGAGGTGTTGCAAACATAAAACAGGGGATCTGGGCTTAGAATAATAGGGCAACGTATGTTTATTCCTGAAGAAATATTTTTGCAGTTTATATAGGAAGTTCTTCCATTTTAATCTTGTATTCCATGCATCCCTCAGAATTTGCATGTTGAATTTGTTATATAACATCTTATTCTTGCTTGTACCTGTTTGTTCTTAAATATTAATGTTTCTATTCCATGATTAAATATGCTGCTCACTGGCTGGGATAATGCAATTTAGTTTTTTCTCTATTTCCCTATTAAGTGTATGGTATTCTACACAAATCTCTAAAATTAATTTAAAATATAAATATTTTTATTAAAGAATTCAAGTTGTTTAATAGAAAAAAATAGGTGGGTGATTGCTCAGTGTGTCTTCTTCAGTTCAATTATTTTCATGCATCCCTTTAATTTGTTTGCATGCCCTTCTGATGGTTGGTAAGTAGCATCATGTTCCTTCTATATAGGTGAAACATTTGTAATCCATTCACTTTGTATTAATGTACTTTGAAATTGGATTGACAAAAAAAGTTAAGAAAACCAAATGCCCCATATTTTATTTAACTTGCTCTTATTTTTTGACCCTTATACTCAATTTTTCTTGACATTTCAAATGTTTTAGTGTTACATTTATAAGTAGAATTCAGATTAACTACCACTATGAGATTTTAGTAGTATATTAATGATTCAGATGAGCATTTTAGTATTAAGACTGTCTCAGGTAAACTTATTTGGTAGCTCATCTCATGGCTTGAATTTTCTTCTGTATTTTTGATAGCTGAATTTTGAACATTTAATTTCAAAAGTGATACTTATTAATAATAAGACTTCTCCTTTATGGGAATTACTCTGAAGCCTATATTGCAGGATTATGTAAGTAGATGTCTTTTGTTTTTTATTCTCTTAACCTTTAATGCCTTTGTGGAGAAAAAATAATCTTTAATGTATAAATTAAATATAAATTGATTTGTTTTTAAAGTTATGCCATTAAACTGTCATGGCATCAGTATTTTTGCTAAACTTCTTTGTAGAATATAATATCTCCGAGCAAGTTATCAGATTCATGAATTCGCTTACTTTGTGGTATTATTTTATGAATTCTGTGAATGGTGGCAATATGCTCTGTTTAAATAAAATACCTTGATTACTGAGTGTAGCACCTGTGGAGTTATAACGTACGTGTAGAAATTAAAAGACGCACTTAGTGACTGTCAGAAGCAGTTCAGTTCACAAACTTCTACTGAGAAACTGCTGTTTACCAGGCTAGAAACCAAGACTTCAATACACAGAAAGATTTAGATTTAGTAACATAAATGAGAATAGGACAAAACTAATGAGTTTCCCAATTACTTATTTGATCACTTGATACTTGTTCTTCAGAAATGTCATGCTCTCACTAAAGGTGGATACTTCCCAGAGTGATCTCTCTAATTTGTTTTTCTTGGGCAGTCTCATCAGTAACCATACCTCCAAGGACCACTGCCATAGTGATCATTTTTTATTATGCTTTTAATCTTGAACTCCAGATCACCAGTCTTTTCAGCACCTCCCCATGGATGACATATAGGCATCTCAAACATAACATTTCCAAAAGTAAAATCACATCCTTCCCTGTCTTCCTCATACAGTGATTGCTACATTGTGTTCTCTGTGTGGATGACATTAGTTGCCTGGAAGTCATATGTCCTTCATTCCACCTCTGCTTTCCCCCAGGCCCCCACTCCTTTCCACATACTTCCTCATCAAGTTCGGCTTCTGCCTCTTAATAGCACGTGACTCTTAACCTTTTCTGTTTTCACTATTGGGCTAGATCCACTGGTACTCCCTCCTAGTTGCAGCTAGAGCTCACTCTCTTTTTTCCTGTCCTTTTCTTCTTCTTTCAGTTTTGTTGAGATATAATGGACATACAGCACTGTAAGGTGTACACATAATGATTTGACTTACATCATGAAATGATTATCACAATAAGTTTAGTGAACACCCATTGTCTCATACGGATACAGAATTAAATAAACAGGAAAATATATTTCCTTGTGATGAAGAACTCTTAGGATTTTCTCTTTTAACAATTTTCATATATAACATACAGCAGTATTTATATTTTTCATGTTGTACATTACATCCCTAGTACTTATTTATCTTATAGCAGGAGGTTTGTACCTTTTGACTGCCTTCATCCAGTTCCCCCTTCCCCTACACCCCGCCTCTGATCTCTTTTTCCATGAGTTTTTTTTTTTTTATGAGTTTGTTTTTTGAAGTATAAGTGACCTACCATCTTATATTAGTTCCTGTTACACAACATAATGATTTGATATTTCTATACATTTCGAAATGTTCACCACAATAAGTCTAGTTACCATCTGTCACCACACAAAGACATTACATAGTTATTGACTGTATTCCCCATACTGTACATTTCATACCTGGGACTCATTTATTTTGCAGCTCAAAGTTTGTACCTCTTAATCGCCCTCACCTATTTCTTTCTGCCACTGCATCGCCTGTTTGTTCTCAGTATCTGTAACTCTCTTTCTGTTTTGTTATGTTTGTTCATTTGTTTTGTTTTTTAGATTCCACAGAGCTCTCTTTTTAATACATAGAAGCACCGTCACACTCCCTGTTACACGTTTGCAGTGGCTTTCTGTCACGGCATGGTAAAAATGAAAACTGTTCAGCATGGCATCATAGCTTATCTCCAGCTGGCGTGTACCTAACTTTGTTTCATGTTGTTTCTCCTTTACCCACTTATAGTCCCCCCTATATTAAATAACTTAAAGGTCCCAGAACATTCTTTGTTTATTTGGTGTATTATAGTGATCTCTGGATTGGAAGTGGAGGAAGTGGATAGTAGGTTTCATAGTAGAAACTACGATGGGAAAAGGCTCAGGAAAAAACCACCAGAAAGTTTTCTCTTAAATACTCCACGATTTAAAACTTCCAGTGAAAGACCAGCAAATAGGAAACTTTTTCCCTGAAAACACTACACAGTACTTGTCAGGTTTTTTAAACAAGTACATATTAATATGCAATAGTAGTAGTGTTTCGCTTTGTTATTCATAACCTCTTAAAGAAAAAGTTCTATTCTTCTTTAATCTCTAACACATTACTGTTTTGACAGGTGTGTTAAGCATCTGCTTATGTTCATTGAACAAATGTTTATTAGTATTATAGATACTAGGAACCTAATAATATAGTTGTTTTTTGAAATTAAGGTATGCAGTCTAGTCTGTTCTGCAACAAATGAAGAGGTGTGCTCCAAATAATAAACAATCAAAACTTTGGTTATAAAAAAAACCTTTGATTTATAAAAGGTTTTTCATGGGAAATTAGGAGAATTTCAAACTTGCAATAACAAAGTTATTTTTTCCTGTGAGAATTTCAGTAATCAAAAGATTTTTGAAAAAGCTATAAATCTGGTACTGTAGACCCAAATTATAACAGGACAGATCCAGAGTTGATTTACTTCTAACTCTGGAACCAGAGCCATTGCCTTTTTACAATTAGCAAATTATTCCTTAAGTATTTATACCAAATATTTAAAGCATCGAGCATCCCAACATAAAGTTCCTTTTGCCTATGGAACGTCGATCAAATTTTTACCAATAGCGTCTTTGTCTGTATGTATGTTATTCTCTAATTCATTGCTTTCTATTTTCATTTCTTATCATGAAAACTCATGTTAGAAAAAATACCATTTTCTGTCTGTATATTAATACCAGTGGTAAGAATTGTGCCATCCCTCAAAATAATCATACAAAACTGAAGCACTAGAGCTTGTTGAGGAGAAGAAATACTTCTGTAGTTTAAAAACCAAGTAAAGCAGTGATTCTTAGATTTGATCATGACTATAGTTACAAGCCAATTAAAGTGTATTTGAACCACTCAGTCCTTTGTGGGTATTCCTAAATTAAAGAAATGCATTACAGCAAATTCTTTATAAAGCATACATCTTTTACATGAACCCAATTTTAGGTACTGATTTTTGTAAATTAGAAGTATTTGAAATATAAAATCTGCTAATGGAATCTAACATATTTAAGAGTATACTAATTTTATATATGTCTGGTATTTTCCATACTAAAAGAAAGAAAACTTAAAGTACAAGTAACTTTTAAGAACTATATATTGTACATACATGTGATACATACATATATATTTTACATGCACATGCGCGCACACACACACACATATACACACACAAAAGCAATCAAAACAAGCAATATTCGTACTCCCTCATCTTTCTTTGTTGTTACTGGGCTAGCTTGTCAGGTGAATGCTGCCAGGCACAGAAAAAGTGATCATCAAGTTTACCTTATACATAACCTTTTTAGTGAACTGCAATATTTTTGTAACAATCTTAGCAGATGGTCAGTTTTCATGGGAAAAAAAGTGGGGAAATCACAGCTCTCTAATGCCTGAGAAAAAGCCCAATTTGAAGGAATTGTTCAAGGAACTCAGTGGCATTATTCCCATTTGGTTAGCAATTGTTTTGTTTAGATATTCTAAAAAATAAAACCAGGTTATTGAAGGTTCCATAAAATGAATACCCATACCTTTGTGTAACCATGTACATTAGAAAAGCCTTTTTAGGACATAGTTTAACGTTGTGTGCATCTTCTGGAATGAAGAGGGGATTAAATAAATGCAATTCATCTTCATGGTATTTATTCAAAAGAAGTAGTCCCCCATCAGGAGAGCAATTTATAACAGTTTTCTTTTTTTCTTCTTGAATTTTTTTTTTTTTATATACAGCAGGTTCTTATTAGTTATCTATTTTATTATAACAGAATTCTTTATAAAACAGAAGGTTAATGTTGAGCGCTAGGGAACCGTTAAACACCACCTGACCACACATACAGTTGGTTTTACCCTCTCACCATCTCTCACTTCTGTTCTTGTCTCTCCATCCCCACTGGAATTACCTCAGTTCAGATAGCGTTATGTGTTGCCTGGATTAGGAACCTGTAATTGCCTCTTAATCTTGATGATCTTGCTGTATTTTTCCAAATATTCTCCTTATTGAAGCTAGGGTGATGCTTCTAAAATAGAAATCTAATCATGATTCTCCTTAGGTTAAAACACTTGGATGACTTCTAATTACTCCCAAGAAGTACGTCCAGTTGCTTGAGCATGACTTATTACCTTACCAGCTTTACTATTTATTTCATACTCTTGATTCTAAATTTTTGAACATGTTCTTTTTTTCAGAACCAACTTCATTCTTTCTCCCCTCTAACTCTCACTCATCATTTAGGTCTCAAATTGTTATATTATTATGTAACGATACCCCAAAGCCTTCCCTCCCTGTTCATCACCAGCCCAAACTTCATTCAGCACCGTTGCAGTGTGTTTCTGGAAGGTCCTTATTGTCAGTCAGTTCTCACTGCTTAATATTCTGCTTCCAGTTCCTTTCCCCAGTCCCCCTGCCCCCGCGCCCACCACCAGTTTCCAAGAGGGCAAACTATTCGTTAGTTAATAAAACCTGTCCAAGAGATAGTGTTTCAGTAAACATTTATATAATGAATATAATGTTTTAGAATTTCAAGGACTATAATACAAAAAATGTTGGTAGAATATTTCATAAAAATAGTAAGATATAAAATTGAATAACAAATATTAAAGGAAAAATTCCATTCATAATAAGACATGTGGGAATAAAAATGCTGTTTTCCTAGAGCGGTAGATTATGGGTAATTTTAAAATACAATTTTAAAGCAACATAGAAGCACCTAGATTTGAAAAGACAATACCTAAGTCAATTTGTTTGTAAGTCCCAGTGACTTCAGTGTTTTCTGCTTTCAGTTCCTGGGTATATCCTACTAAACAGTTTAGACTAATGATTCTGTCCTTGGTAGCTTAAGATGGTACTGTTTTCTCCCTCCTTGGTGGTATATCATTGGTACCTTTTACAAAATAGATCAGTTTAGTGTGTTTGGAAAGAAATCTATTGAGGCAGGTGCCTCCCTTCCCTGTTTTTTTGTGTGTTTTTTTTTCCTCTTTTCTTTTCTTTTTTTTTTTTTTTTTTTTGGCTACACCGTGCCACATATAGGATCTTAGTTCCCTGACCAGGGATGGAACCCATGCCCCCTGCATTGGAAGCACAGAGTCTTAACCACTGAACCGACAGGGAAGTCAGTGCCTCCCTTCCTTGATGAACTCATCAGGTGTTACAGGGAATTCCTTGGCAGCCTGAACATACCTGTTCCATTCCCAGCACATCTGTTGACATTATGTACATTTAAACATTCAGCCAAGACTTGAGGTCGCAGCACACAACTGTCATCTATGACTTACAGTAAGTTCCATCTGCTCTTTGAAGAAAGAACTCTTGGGTTTTTTACAATGCTTTCTGGCATTTATATTTTTTTCACCACTTTTCAGTTTTGTTTCTATTGATAATTTTATGTTACTAAACGTTTATGGGTTCATTATTGGATACGGTGTGATTTTTACTGTTCATAAAACGCCTCAAAATACAGGGTAAACATAGCAGCCACAAAGAATACAGGAAGAGCCCAAACCCAAAATGACCATGCATAATCAGCTTGCTTAAGGAGAGTGGTTTTATTGGTTTACTGTAAAAGTTAATAAGGTTCAAATCTCTTAAGTAGAGGAACTTCCTAGATTGCTTTCCTCTAAGGTATGGTGTACTCTAGCACAACAGCTGTTCCACTCACAATTGGTCTTGCTATAGAAGAAAAGTTTTCTAAGGCAAGTTCAGTCAACTGCTGTACTTAACTTTCTCTGATTTATTTTATGCCTGCTTTAAAATGAGGTTTTTAGATTGCTATGTAGATAGCTTCCCACTTAAGAAATAGGAGAGTATTTGCAACTTACTTCAGAGGTAAAATATTTTTCATCCCTAAAGGAATGTGTTGTTTACATTCCAAATTCTATTTATTGTTATTTGGTTCTTCAAGTGTGACTAAAGCGAACATGGCTTTCTCACTCTCACGGGATGGCTGAGCATAAGAAGTATTCAAGTGCTTTTTTCACATGGCAGCTGAATTCCTATCTTTTGTTTAATTTTACCCTAAAGTGCAGCCAGTGGAAGAGATAATACTTGTGTTATATACCTTACAGAGTTATCAAGAGGATTAAATGAGATAAGGAAGGTTAAATTCTTTATAAACAGATAAAATAGAAACTGTTACTCAAATCCCAGGGGGAAAAAAGTCTTTTAAAAAATGAAATACTTAATTAGCTTAATTATTTTTTTCCGACCAAGGAAAACTGATAAATGTCTCGACAATCTGCAACAAAAATTATAGTGCAAAAGACAGTCTGATCTGCCTTCACTGCCTTTGCTGCTCCTGTGCGTCAGAGAGGTCAGATGCTGCCAGCTGGCATTTGAAGAAATTACCAACCTTTCTGCCTTCCCTGCTTTGTTTTCCCTTGGCCTTAATTTAGTTCAAAGTTTTAGTCAACTATTTATAATGAAGGTATACCTTTAGATAGCTTATGAAGCAACAAAGAAAAAAAGTTAAGGTGGGAGTCGACCAAAATTAAAGGCCTCAGGTGTGTCACCATAATGATTATATCCAAAAATAGTTTGAATATAAGGAAAACTGGCAGCGGTGACTTCAGATTGCTCTAAGGACCAAGTAGCTTTCTGCCTCTGCTCTCCTTTGAGGTCATTAGACTGTGCTTGATGGCTCAGAAATATAATGAATATCTCCTAGTGAAAAATGGGTTACTTTAAAGAGTCCCTGTAGAAGATTGACATTATACTGGAAGTCTTTCAAGACCATTTGGGGTGAATTAGTAGTTCTAACACAGATACTCATAGGTGAGTTTAGTTCTCATGGTTAACCCCCTACAATTGTGCATCACATTTTGTCTGTATACCGTTGTATGTATTCTAGACAGTCCGTGGTTATCATCAGATCCTTAAAGTGATTTGTGATTCTTTCCCCATACTTTTTCATCTGGTCTTCCACTACACCCTGTGTCAGCTTCTGTCATAGTATATTTTTGCCTACTCCTCTTGTATACCTCTCACAGCAAATAGATTTTTAGACCCTGTCTTCAGGTTCTCACTCTTCATCTTCTGCTATAGGATAAGGCTCTCTTAAGCTCACAATTTGTAGTTATCCTTTCTTCTATTGCCCCAGCCATATAGTTTGATAAAGTCCACCTACAATACAGTCAACTTTAGAGGTCTTTTGTTTTTTCCTATAAAATAATGATGTGGCTCTATCATTATTTATGTTTATTTTTATATCTGCTATCATTATTTATATCTACTATCATTATTTATTTATTACTAATACTAGTATGTAGCCTGAGTTGTGGATCATAGAAATCTTTCAAAAGTTTGTCATTTCTATTAAGCTTACTATAGAAAATATTTCAAATTGTATCATACTATATTTCACATAGAAAGGAATAAATGCTTTCTAGTAGACGTGGCTTTTCTTTTCCGAGATCATCACTGCTTTGAGATGAATCTGTTTATAGCTTGTCAAAAAAAGACAGAATGTATTACCCTAAGGTAAAAGTGTTTGTTAGTTTTATAAAATGTAGTTTATGTAGTGTATGGAGCTTTGTATATGTGTTTGTCAGTGAGTGTGTGTGTTTGAGTGTTTTAAGCTTTTCTGATTAAATAAAATGCCTCATGCTTTTTCTCTGCGTTACCTTGCTTTATCTGTGTTAAGTTGTTGCTGCTGAACCAGGTATTGTGATTAAATCAGAGTATATTGCATAGTGTAATTAATGGGAAATAGAAAAATACATGACAAGATTTCTTTCCCCTTTACTGTGTCTCTAACATTTTGACCCACGGATTTTTCAGTGAAACGGCCTTTTTTGCATACTATTTGAACTAAGGGCTTGCTTTGTAAAAGATGAGCAGGCTCGATTGCCCAAGTGAAGTAATGACGTTAATTTGACTTTGCCTCTCCACCTAAGTATAGCAGTTCCGATACATCTTTTCGATATTGAATTTCTGTAACGATTCTGGGAATTTCTCTAATGTACTTCGATCTGTGAATATCATTTTTTTGGTGTGTTGGACTCATTAGCAGAGTATCTGCATCATAGTAGGTGCTCATTAGCCTCTGTTAACTGAACAGTGAAGACTGGGAAAAGGAAGGAACATGAATCAAGGAACCTTTAAATAATCTAAAGAAATAACAGATCATCATAGAGTGTACTTAGATTTTTGACACAGAATGAAGTTGGTGATATAAAAGGAGAGGAAGCTGATGTGGCCATAAATGCCAGGCGGGGAAATTCAGATTCTGATGAAGCAGTGCTGGGGAGCCAATTCTTTATCAGGAAAACAGAAACCACACTAGGTATTTCAACAGAGAATTAATAAAGTTATTGGTTAAGTGGGTGTTGAGAACTAAAAACGGAGAAAGGAGATAAGAGTGTAATTCAGATTTAGAAACTCCGGGAAGCAGCTATTATACCAGGGCTGGGAGATAAGAGAGAAAATGGTACTGTTATTAGATCTTAAGACATTTTGAGAAAGTTCTGTGCAGAGGGAGAACCTCTGACAAAGTGGTGCCACTTGGCTGGTGATAGAATCTCAGTAGCTCAGAAGAGTGGCTACACTGGTTGTGGCTGAGGGCTGGGGATGCTCGGCGAAGCTGGTTCTAGAAGCACTGGGAGAGGAGTGTGGGGCCTGCAAACAGCTGCCCCTGGCAAGGTAGGTGCAGAGCTGAGAACAGCTGGTGCCGGAGGGAGCGGCGTTCCTTCTCCCCTCAGCCAGCTCTTCATTCTCACTTTAATGCCCCTCACTTGGATAGAGCCTAACAAACCAGCTGGCCTAGAAGATATAGAACTATATAGAGTTCTAGACCCAGCATTTGAAAGCATATAGCAGGTCAGCTTGAAATTTAATAATTGCTGTATCATCTTGGAGAAAAATGTTCTGAAAATGGTGTGGGAGATAATTTTTCTACTCGCTTTTTATAGGCTAAGTTGAAAAGTAGACCTCAGATTCTTATTCAGCTGTCTCCCTGACATCTCCACTGGGGTGTTTAAAATAAGCATTTCAAGCATAATATTTTCAACCAGAACTTTTGGAAGTTCACTCAGCCTTTGTCTTCTCATTAAATGGAGTCACTATCTCCTTTATTGCTTGATCCAAAAATCTCATCATTCTTTAATGTCTCCTTTTTCCTCGCCCCCTATATCTAGTCAGTCATCAGGTCCTGTCAAGTTAACTTACTTTTTCTGTCTGTGTTACTTCCACCCCAGTCCAGTTCTTCTTCTGTCACCTGGACTGGATTAAAGCTTGTGACTGGGTCTCTTTAATCATACTTGAGCCCCCAACAGTCCATTCACAAAATACCAGAATAAGCCTTTAAAGACATGCTGTTATGTCACTGTCCTGTATAAAACCCTGTATTTAAGTGTAAGTCCTTAAGTTCTTTGTCAGAGTTTTCTTTAGTTGACAGGGCAGATGCAGGCGATGATTGGTATTAAAACTGTTTATAAACTGTGGTCACTCTTTTGTTTTCTCTTTACTGTTTGCTCAGCCCTGTTCTCCAAGTGAATTAAGTCATGTACTTTAATGTTGGAAAACCTTTTCTACTCATTACTTCAAATTTATAGAAAAGTAAGAATCCATTTTTTTTAAATGTATTGAGTAAGTTCATGTTTGCAAGGTATTGGAGGCAAAAAGAAGACTGGTGTATTGGTTATTAGTTGATTCATGCCTACAGGTCACGTAAGAAATTTCCTAAAAACAACATGAAAAAATAGAAAAGAAGAGATAACACATGGCTCTATATGATTGATTTCCCCAAAAGGAGTAGCATAAATTTAGGAAAGTGATATCATTATCTGTGGGAATGATTAGCAAAGGCTACTCTGGAGAGGCCAGTGATCTATCTCTGGGCTCTCAAAAGAGGCATACGCAGCATGCTGCTAGAAAAGATCTTGTCTAACTTAGAGGCAGAAAAGCACAAAGTATATATTCTAGGGGACAGTGGACAGATGATTTTGACTAGTGCAAAACATTTGCAAATAGGGCTGCATAGAAGTTGTTCAGCACCTTGAATGCTAAGCTGGAAAGTTTGGGCTTTTATTACAGGCAGTGGTTCAGATTATTGTGTTAGTTGACATTTTAATTATTTGGAAATAAACATTTGTTTTAGCTCCGTTGTACTTAATTACACTGTTGTAGTGGGGGTTTTTTTAATGTGTACTTTACAGATTTTAAAATACCAAATAAACATAATTTTCTTCATTTCTTACGTGAATTCTTTGATGAATTCAAAAAGTGCTTCCACTTTAAGTCACCGTGCATGACATTGGAGAAGGTAATGAGGACTTTGGATCAGGTACTCTGGTTTGAAAGCTGGTTTTGCATTGTGACCTTGTATAACCTTGGGTGAGCTACCTAATCTTTTTGAGCCTCCGAGATAATAAAGTACCAATGCCATAGATCTGTTATGCAGTATAAATGCTTAAATGATGAAGATCTAATATCTAATTCTAATAAGGTAGTAGAACAGTATATAAATTGTTCTACTTTAAAACATTAAAACCATGTTACTCTGATCCAATATTAACCATGATCTATTTCTATCACTTTTAACATAGCTGTTAAATATAGCTGATAACATAGCTGTATATTAAGTAATACATGCATAAATTATATATATTTATACAGATCCATAATTTGTCATCCATAATTGCAAACCCCAAAAAGTCCAGAAAAGTGTGTTTATAGTCTTTTTAATCCCACTTAGTTTAAGTATTTTTATGTTTGTTATAGTTTGGATTACTGAAGTATTCCACCAGACCCATTGGGAATGTTATATAATCATTGGTATATTATTTTTCTACAAATCTGAAAAGTTCTCAAAACACTTCTGATGTCACAGGTTTTAGATGCAGGGCAGTGGACCTGTAGAGAAGTTATCAATGTTTGTTATATTTTTAAACTTATATTTCAAAGATAAATGTGTTACAGTGTTTTGATAATCTTCACGTAATGTTTTCCATGCAAAATACATTTACCTCATGACCCAGCAGTTCCACCGCTAGGTAATTATCCAAGAAAAATAAAAACTTATGTTCACAAAAAAAGCCTTGTAGGAGAATTTTCATAGCAGCATTATTCACAATATCCCAAAACTAGAGCCACCCAAATGTCCATAGTTGTCTCTTGAGACACATAACGTCATGCCCTGTGAGTGCAGAGTGGGTAGGAGTGGTGAGGATGGAAGAGAGAAGCTTGTTCTGGAGTGAGACCACCAGGTTCAAATTCCAGCTTTGCCGACTAAATTCTGTGTTCTGCTAGGAGATACTAGTATAGCCTGCCATAATGTGATATAATTCAGTGTACATACTGTAATTCGTAACTTGTAAGTCTTGGTGGCCTCCAGCAACTGTGTCATTATGACACACTTCACTGACACCACCTAGTGAAAGCTGTGCTGCTCTGGTTTTTATCCTCCTCTGTTGATGTCACTAGATCAGTTTTTCATTTCCTGTACCCTGCAAAAGGCACACACATGTATGCACAGGCCCTGCACATGCACACATGTATTTCTTCCATCATCTTCTTTGCCTTCCTCCCAAGTTTTACTGCATCACCAGCTAATGAATGTGGTTATTTTGTTATCCGAAAGAAGCTGTTCAGTGAAAACGTGTTCTAGCTCCTCTTCTTTGTACAGCACTGTGTATGAGGCATTGTGTCACCTCACTTCTTCTTTCATCTTTATTTCTTCTTACATTTCTGACGTTTTCAAATGTGTACCACTTTCTTGTGGAAGGTGACTGAAGGTATACCTGTTGCTTTTCTTTCTGTTTATATAGAGTATAGTTTATATACTTACTTTGGTATTCTGTTACACATAGATTTGGGTTTGAAACGATGTGGCAAATTTTAATTTTTAGTATCACTAGTTTTCAGTGGACAAGTTTATGCAGTTTTATCCTAATAGATTTCTTTTTATAAATTTATTTTATTTATTTTTGGCTGCATTGGGTCTTTGTTGCTGCACACAGGCTTTCTCTAGTTGCAGCGAGCGGGGGCTACTCTTCGTTGAGGTGCGCGGGCTTCTCATTGCGGTGGCTTCTCTTGTTGCAGAGCACGGGCTCTAGGCACATGGACTTCAATAGTTGCAGCATGCAGGCTCAGTAGTTGTGGCTCACGGGCTTAGTTGTTCCGCAGCATGTGGGATCTTCCCGGACCAGGGCTCGAACCCGTGTCCCCTGCATTGGCAGGCGGATTCTTAACCACTGCACCACCAGGGAAGCCCCATAATAGATTTCTAATTCTTCTCTTCCAGTGACATTGCTTACTTATTTTTATCATTAGCAAGTAATGTGTCTTTCAAATAAATAATATTACTTCTTTTTTTTTCATTCATCTGTACATGTTCATAGGGATCAAGGAATAGCAATTCCACAGAGTGCGAGTATCTTGTCCATTTTCTGCTACTGCAGAGTAGGTTACCGAAAAGTCGGCAGTGGAACATGCCGACAGTGGCACATCAGTCTTCATGATGTTTTCACTTACCTTAAAAAAAATTCTTTGTAGTTTGTTAGAAGTCCACTTCGCAGTTCTCTTTGTTACAAACTGTAGTGCCCCATGTGCTGTTACAGTGCCAGGGATAGAGTTTTGTGTAATAGGAAAGGACTGAGAAGTTTGTCACCTGCTCCTTTCTTGAATCAAGAAGGACCAATGTTATATCAGAAAAATGTATTATTGGGTTACTTTCCTTTGAAATATTAAGTCCCGAGGCTTAGATAATGCATAAAATATGTGAACAGCACATAGTTCCATTTCTGCCACCGTCTTCAGGGATGAACCTCATCTTTCTGTTCCTGAAGTTTATCCTGCAGGATTTAGACATTTGAGATTTGTAAATACAGTTAAAGATTTCTCATACCAGTCATTTAAAAACTAAATCCTAGCAAATGACTTGGGGAGATGGGATGAGTGGGAAGATAGGCAGTGATAAATAGGAAATAGGCTCTGTTCTCTAGGAGCTTGTTCTTTGCTTGGTAGTTGTGATATACAACAAACTAATTCAGGGCAGAAAAATACGATCTAGGGATAGCCCTTTGAGAAGGTAGCACTTAGGTTGAAGTCTGCAGGGATGAAGTAGGATTTGCAAAGAAGGATGAAGGGTAGAATGGAGTGCAGAGAAGCATTCAAGATGGAGGAAATAGGAATATGCACAGAGATGAATAACGGAGTGATTTGGCTTGATTTATAATATAAGATATGTGTAAAGAACATAGATTGATTTAACTTGAGAAGATAGTTTGGGGCCAGGCCATAGGTAATTTAAATGTATTATTATTTTTTTAGATGGCAAGAGACCATGAAGGGTTTTAAGACATGAGAATGTTAAGAAACATTAAGATGAAAGTTTTGTTTTGGGCAGTTAATCTGGCCATTGTGCATAGATTGATTGGAGAACAGATACTATTAACACATTATTGTAGTAGTTTTGGTAATATACCAATAATGACAAGAGCAAGGGTGACAACAGTAAATGGAGAGGGTGTGGGGCAAATCCAAGGTAAATGAAATGGCCATTTTGATGATCAGAGGCATCCCTGGGTTTTGCCTGTTGCATAATTACTAATAGTGCCCCATTTCACTACTAAGTTTTTCTTGGCTTGGACAGTGTATCAGATGCCCCTAAAGATGGATTTGCTTTAGAATTGATAGCATTTGCTAATTGAGGGGAGAACGGGATGTTGGCATAAGAAACGAGAATATATACACAAATTTTAGAAATTCTTATGATTATGATTTTATTAAATTTTCCTTTTTGGGAGAATTAAACAAATTTCCTTACCTGCATACCACAGTCAAATCTTACATGTTTAAAATCCCAGTTTGTTTTTTGTCTTTTAATGAATACATTTGAGTTTTAGACTCTTCAACAGAGTGATAGGTACTGTAGAGACTATACTGTATTTAATTTACCTAATATTTCCATTGATCCCATTTAAAAGTAAAGCTTTTTAGAAGAACATTAATAAATCAGTGTAGCTTACCTTAGGAATGTAGCTGGTAGCAGTTGAGAGTATCCTGTGTATCAACATCCCATTACTGAGAATGGGCTTCAGCATGTAGCACCTTTTGGTTCCCTGATCTTTCTTCCCTGATTGAAACAGATGGCTATAGTCACATGATACCTATTTTAAGGTTTGTGCATAGATATGGCTGTGATGTGTATGGACTATTTCAAGTGCTTAGTGCTCTTGTATTTTCCATGTATAGGCGGAGGGAGAAGACAGCCTGAAGAAGATGCAGCTGATGGAGCTTGCGATTCTCAATGGCACCTACAGAGATGCCAACATTAAATCACGTAAGAATGAGACTGAGGCTCAGAGCTACAGCTGTTTCAGCTGTTTTGTCCCCAGACCTCTCCCCTTTTGGCAGCACAATACGTGAACAGTTAAACAAAGTGAAGAGTTGAAATAACTGTCACTTGATATGGGACTAACTGTCCCATTTTTACTGCTTTCAAGAATTGAGGGCACTCTCTTGATTTTATTTTATGCCAGCATGCCTAAGTTTTGAGTTTACAAACTTTTCTTTTATTCTTTTGATGAAATTTCAACTTCTAAATTCAAGAGTTTCGGGAAATTTTCTGTTAACTTACAGATTTAAGACTTCTAGTTTGTTACATTTATGCAAAGGACGAAATTTTTAAAAAAATAAAAGCTAATTTGGAATATATCTGAATGCAGTGTTGTTACATTTATGCAAAGGACAAAATTTAAAAAAAAATAAAAGCTAATTTGGAATATATCTGAATGCAGTGATTCTTCTGTTGATTTCTATTCTTTCCCCTTGCTTGCACATTTTTCCTCCAGTATTTTTTTCTCTGTTGATTTTATGTGTGAGTTCACAGAGAGCAGTAGATGATACTATTTTTTAATCCTATTTTCCCCTTTATATGTATTGTGCATGCTTTCATAAACTGTAAGAGGATTGCTTTTTTATATTTAAAAATGAAATAATGTGAAATTTATATTTTGAGACAATCTGAGTTTTACACATCATTCATATGAACATGATGTCATTTAAATTACTAATTTTTTTTAAAGAAATAGAATTTTAAAGACATAGCCAACTTTCCCAAATATAGGCACCCTAGTGTGTTTAGAGTGGTTACTTTTACAAATGGTTGGCTTTAATTTACTCATGAAACGGAGTATATCATTAATAGTCATGTGTTTAGGAATGTAACATTTTTTTGTATTGTTTTTTCTATAAAGAAGTTAATTCCTACAGATGCAGGAAATTAATAACTGTTGGTTATTTCACTAAGTTAATACAATGAAAATTATGCTTTCCTTCATTTGTAACTGAAGCTACTCTTTAGAAATATACCAAAACTGTATTTCTGTGGACTCCAATTACCAAGTATTTTTTAACATCTTTTAATGCAAGTGTTTTTTTTGTGCTTCTGCATGCACCATTAGTCTCATGAAATCTTAAAAACATAGATATATCCGATATATGAAGTAAATATAACCTGTTTTAATGGTCTCATTCTTTTTTCCCCCAGTGGCTTTTTAATGTTTGCACATTTATTCTCAATCACGTTGGGGAAGGGGAAGCTGTTTTGCATTTGGTTGGTGTGCTTTGGCATTTCTGTGTGACCAGCGCATGTACTAACGATTTCCTTTTATTTTTCTTCTTCTCTGCTCTCTCCTTCCCTTCCCTGCCCTCTCGTTTCCCACGTCTCGCCTTCGGCTGTCCCTGTGCCTCCTTCTCAATCTCTTCGCTTTCACTGTAGCAGCCCTTGCCTTTTCTCTTGCAGCCACAGCCCAGGCCGCTCCAAGGGTTATCACGGGGCCTGCGCCCGTTCTCCCGCCAGCTGCCCTGCGCACCCCTACGCCAGCTGGCCCTACCATAATGCCTTTGATCAGACAGATACAGACCGCTGTCATGCCAAACGGAACTCCTCACCCAGCTGCTGCGATAGTCCCTCCAGGGCCCGAAGCTGGTTTAATCTACACGCCCTATGAATACCCCTACACGTTGGCGCCAGCTACATCGATCCTTGAGTACCCTATTGAACCTAGCGGTGTATTAGGTAAGTTGTTCTCCCTGTGTGGTTAATGACATTTTTCTTCATAACTTCTGCTGCCCCAGACTTTGAAATGATATATCCATTTTAGAGAGACAAGTTTACATTAGAAAGACTGAAAACTAAATTTTGTTCTATTTCAGCCTCTTATAAGGGTTTCCTCCTGTAAATAATTGTACCTTAAATTTATTCAGATTCACTTTGGTGACTGAAATTCACTTTGGTTGGGTAAATTTGAGATGAACATTTTAAACAGAAAATACTTTTCACATTTTTGACATCATTGCGGTCAATTCTGAGTTTTAGATCCTACCTATTGGCCTATCCTCTTCATCAGCTCCACCACCCAGTTTTTAGATTCCTTTTGTGTCGGAGATTTATTTGTCAGCTAAATTTTAAACTTCTATGTGAAAGTTTTTTGAGATATTTTTAAAACTGATGTGTGTTTTCTAATATTTGTGATCACTTAAAATATGAAAGGGACCAATAGTTGCATTCTTCAGTTTTCTTCAGCTTTTCTCTTTTGAAGTCCTAGTTAATATTAAACATAAGAGACACTCTTAATTTCAGTAGTACAGTATGGAATGAAGTAAATACCAAGTCACTGAATTAGAATCACATTTGAGACGAAAATTAAGATCATGCTATAAATGCTCGGTTTTACATGAACAAAAAGTGGTGTGCTTGAAAAAGACATTACTGATGCCTTTTTTTTATAGAGTGGATTGAAATGCCAGTCATGCCTGATATTTCAGCCCATTGACTTGCTGGATGAAGGACTAGAGTACAGCAGCTGTTCTAACACGACCAGTCAATGTGGAACAAACTGTTTCCGGGCTGCCCCTTTGTTTTACCAGACAGAATTTGAATTCTTTTTTCTTGAATTGTATATGACCTTGGTGCTGCATGCATGTTGTTGACTTTTAGGACTTTGATCTTTTAAGTTCTTTTTTTCCCAGCATTAATATTGATTTCTAAAAATATGAAAGTCTTTAATGAACCCGGACACTAAGATTTAAACTTGAAAATTCATTGTTCAATTAAAAAAAGCCACGATGCTCTGTATGTTATCTGTGTGTGTGCATGCACTCAGGTGCCTTTTGTTTCATGAGCAGATACATTTTATTGTACATGTTTTCTGTTTATCTCTAAATCATTGTAAAAAGTATTATAGGTCAGAATTATACAATAGAACTGTTTATGAGAGGCCTGTTTCTGTTGCATATTTCTCAAAGCATTTTTAAAATAACATGTAACCTATAACCCCTTTACGTTTTCCTTTCTGTTAACGCTCTGTCCTGTGGCCCCATGCCTGCTCCTTTCCCCCAGAGCTCCTCTCTGCTGCACGCACAGCGTCTGTTCGAGGAGTTTGACTGTTGCTTCCTGCAGGGCTGGCACTCTTAGCCACCAGCTGCTGTTCCAGCACTCTGAATGCAAGATCTCGCTGATTTTGCCTCGTGGAATTATACTTACATAAGATTAGTTTTTCTAAAATGAAAAAAGGGGTGATGGACCAGTTTACTGCTTAGAAACAGCAAGAGGCACTGCAGTAAAATTTCTCATTTTAAAGCAATGTGCTTTTGTTGTGTTGGAAAATTTTTATTTATAATACTTAATTATTAGACTGACAAAATTGAAAGCAAAATATACAGATACCTATTGACATTCATAAGATGAATAATAATGAGTACTAAATGACAAGATTCCATTATCAATTTTATTTCTCGCTTTGCCACCTAAGCAGTAAAACATGATATTGACCACTTGGAGAACTGAGAAAATATTTCAAATTGCTGTGTTATAATAAATTTGCACACAGATAACATGCATGCTATATATCAAGTCTCATCATATTATTTTAAAATGAGCAGTGCCCTTCAAAACGGATGCAGACATGTGTGTTGGTGGTAGTGAGGAGATTGGTATTAGCATCAGATCTTCATTGATGACTAATTTTTAATTCCCTTCCTTTTATCTTTAGGTATGGCTTTCCCAACGAAAGGCTAAGAATTCAAGAACGGTCTTAACTGAACCCTCATCAGATCTGAATTTAACAAATGCTTAGTCTCAGCAGCCTCCAGGGGGTGGGAGGGACGCTTAGCCTAGCAGTCAGTGACTGACTTGCACTTTTGCACACTGATAGAAAGGAAAAGTATGTTATTAATTGGTTTAGGCTGTAATCTTACAAAGTAACGGTAATTTATAAAGGAGTGTATAGTAGTATACTGACTGCTAAGTGTACTATACTGTTTGCTTTACTAATCACCTAATTCATTGCAGTTCATACTTATTGACTCAAAGTTTAGAACCACAATCTGTAGGCTTTAAGAATTGCTTTTAAACCTTCTTAAGTGATAGACTCTGGAAGTGGTCTTAAGGTTAGCAAATAATTGTCAGTATTAAACATGGCATTATTTAAGTAGTCCTGCTGCAAGAAAGGCACTTCAGTGAATATGTGACTAGTAAAGCTTAACTATGTTTGGATCTAATAGAGTTCATGAAATCTGTAACTTGGGATTGTAAATGAATGGATAAAATAGGTTAAGGCCAAGATTATTGAAATGAATGCAATATTAATAGATGCATATATACGCAACATATTATGGTTAATTTTAAGACTACTGTGCCTTAACATGTTTCCTAAAAGAAAACTTTTGTAGTAAACAAACATTTGAAATCCATTTTGATAAACCTGCTGTTAATGTTTGTTATCTTTTCCCTTGTGAATGTTCTCTAACTTTGTCTTGGTAATTGCAATTTAACTAGGTGCGGTGGCTACTAAAGTTCGAAGGCACGATATGCGTGTCCATCCTTACCAAAGGATTGTGACCGCAGACCGAGGTTAGTTTAGTTCTGCAGTTCTTGTCTATGAGAAATGCGTTGGGTGTCCATAAGATTTGTTACACCACACCTGATGGAAGAGATATCACTGCTTGCCTGCACATCGTTTCTTTTCTTTTTCTAAATTAATTTGTAATAATTGACAGGTTTAAGGGTTGGGTTTTTTGGGGTGTTTTTTTTCCTCCCTTCATATTTTAACTTATTAAATTCTATATTAGTATGTACAATGATTTATTTCTACTAAAACGTAAATTAGTCCCTTTGGGGAGCTATTAAATTTTCATGTTGCCTTAGTTATTTTTCAGGAATAATTTTTGCTAAAATTTACCTTTTAATTGTTCTGAAATTTTGGGTTGGTTTTGCAAAATGAACTAAGCAGATGGTGCTTTAACGAGAGAAGTAAAGGAATATATGCCTCCTGTGTCCTTTTGGAGAAAACTGAAGATTTAGTTTCCATTTTCCTTTTTAATAAGATACTTGAACCACTGTATACACAAGGGTATACATGTCAAGTACTTAGCTGAAATCAACAAAGTAAGGACTGTGAAGATAACTTTGATGAAGTTGGATTTTTTTTTATAAATCAGAAAATCAGTTCCCTTTTATTCTTATATTCTCTTACCAAAATGGATCCTTTGATTTTTGTTATTTGCTGCTAAAATATATTATCTGAAGGTAAACTATCTCTTGAAGCTCTGTGGTGACATGAATCCAGCTGTTTGAAAATCCTTTTTGACTAACCTGTGACTGGGAAATAAGTCTTCATTTTTCTCCTTTTCAACATTTGTAATTTGTGTCCTATATATGCCCTTGGACCCTTTTATAAAATTATTTATGTTTATTGAGGAGTGACGGTTTCGGTTTATTGACATTGTTTTCTAAGTTTGTCATTACAAGGTAGGAATCCAAAGCAAGATAAAAAAGGATTTTTCACAAGCTTCTATTATGGCACATCTATTACCTACTAATTAATTTGATCAGAGTCTCTAATATTAGTGGTGGAAGGTGATGTATTTATACCCCAATCCTACATTTTCTATGAACTTAAGAAAGACCTACCTGTTCTACATGGTTATCTTGAATACTGATGATAAATATTGGATACAGGTGTTGTCCACATGAGAATAAAATCTTCCCAGAGACACTGATGATAGCATCATACATAATTAGTTTGAAGACTTTTAACTAATACATATATTACTTGTAGAGATTATTCAATAAATAGACCCCCAAGCTCAATGATTATTTATGAAGATAATGTTAAGTGTCAGTGTGTCATGCACAAGTAAACCACCCTTTGTGTATCAGAAAAAGTCTCCTAGTGAAGGAGGAAATTTTTTAAAAAATGTTTTTTTTAAGTAACTTGCCATTTAAGGAAACCAAATAATTCCTTGAATAATCAGAGCTTTTTTCCCCCCACATTGTTCATGTCTAAAACAGTTCTAAAGAGTATTTAAAAGTAGTTTTTCTTCTGTTAACCTTTCCCTACATGCCCCTTTTAGGAGATTTCTCATAATTTTGTTTTAACACAATAATTACTGGTCTACTTAATACTCCAGTGCCTTGAGATAGTTGAAAATATTAGGAAGATTTTACTGTATTTGGAAATGACAGCACATTCCATGTGAGGCTCTTTTGTAGTTATATGTGTTTGGATTAGTCCTGTCACTGTTTTTATTAAAAATGCAATGTCAGCAAACCGAAATGCTACCTTTTTTTTTTTTTTTTTTTAAATAACAAATACTCATATACTGCTGTTACTATCACTGTATGCACTCACTGGGTCTAAGGGAGAGGTCTGAAATCCTTAACTTAAATTATTTTATGATACTACTGTTTTCTCTATTTTTGAGGTTTTTTTTTTAATTATTATTTTTTAATCTTTTGAAGGGAAGATTAGTGTAAGTATTCATTTAATGCAAGGAAACTCAGCCCTTAGACATATAACCATGTAATTCTATATGAGCATTTAGAGTACTACATGGTTGAGAAATATCTAGTTCTTTACTAAAAGTAAACCCACCTCTACACATAATTTGAAAACTGAATTTGAAGCCTATAAAAGACCAACTGACTTTGTAGTTGTGATGAACCATAAGTGCTTTTGCACGGTTGATACACCTGTGTGTACTGTAGGAGGCCAGGACTTGGCAGAGGATATAGTCTAGGTTTACTGGTATATATGTAAATGGTAGTTTGTTTATGTATTCCACACGCAAAAAAACATAATCAGAATTTTTCTAAATAATTTTACAAAAACCATCATTTATATAATTTGTTATAAGAAACTTAATACAATTTTAATCAAAATTTTAAGTGATTTCAAAAATGCTTTAAGATTCTATATTTCTGGAGTACCTATGAAGTGGTATGACTACATCATGTTAAATATTTATTTTCTTCTTTGATTTTGGAATAGCAGTTTTTAAATAAAATTCCACTTATTTTTAAGAAATTCAGGGAAGATTTGGTCACACTGAAGATACAGTATTTTTGTAGTATTTATAAGGTATCCTAAATGATAGACTATAGAAAGCATTTTTGTTACATGAAGATAAACCAGTCCATTATATAGATCATTTACACTCTGTGAAATTACACCTACTGGGTTTTGATTTATGAAGTGGCACAGAATCTGCCTTTGCACTGAATATCTTTTCATTTACATCTCCTCTGCCTTAGTCACAGTGGCAACAGTACAGAAAATTCTCTCAAACCTCAGAATATAGTAGAAATAATTAAGCTATTGAATGAGTCTTAAAAATCATACTACTGTTAAGTGGACCAAGTTTGGTGAAGCAGAATGTGACAGAGGTTGATTAAGGAAGGAGCAACTCAAGGACATTGGGAATGATAACTTTTCCACTTGAGAACTACTTTATGTTTTACTGTAATTTTTTTAATTTTTTTTGTTCTGTTTGTTACTTTGCAAAAGAAAATAGTATTTACAGGTGGCTTCTTTTAAAATATAAAATATAAAGCAGGAATGTATATGAAATGTCAGATTTTATTGTTATTTGCAGAGTATTAGCTTTGAAATTGAATAAAGAAAGCTGTTTGTAGTTTTAAAATGCCTTATTGGTATCAATTAGAAATTTCTTCTATTTTTTGATGTACTTAGAGCTTTTTGAGTATAGAATTTTAAATGGCAGGATTTTACAGTGTTTACATGCAAGTGCATTTTATAAGTGTTCTATATGTGTAAAATAGTATTTTCAACTGGAAAGTGTTGGCTAGTGCAGAAGGCCTGGCCTTTTTCTGGTTCCCATGTTTCCTACACTGCTAGACTACAGTTTAGTATTGCATTGTGTCATGAGGCCAAGAAATTCCATGTTGTTTGTAAATAGAATAATTGAAAAAGCAATAAACATTTATTGAACAAAAGAAACCTTGTTTGGCCCAGAGTTTATGTTGAACCAAATTATTCATAAAAATTTAAATTTCTTTAGATTCATTTCTGTTGATCATCAGTTATTAATAATCACATCCATCATTAATAGTTGCTTTAATGCTTGCATCTGAGAGAATACTAATGCTTAATAGCAGTCAGATACTGATAACTGCACTGACTGTTTCAGAATTCTGTATACCAAACCTATTCATTGTTGTTGTTTTCCAGTTTTCTTCATTGACTGCTACTAACTATTAGTTGTTAGTTGTATTTTATTTCTATTTTTTCCTGTTAACAGTTTTTGGTTTTTTTTTTTTTTGTTTTTTTGTGGGAGTGGGCTCTCCTTCATTTGTTCAAATCATGATATGAAATTGTCATGATTTTTATTGTATTCTGTAGATGGTGTCAATCAGTTTGTCAGAATTAAACATGCTTTTTTTTATTAGTTGTGATTAGTTTTTCATGTTGTCATTAAGCCGTCACTAGCTGAAACTAATCTCTTCTCTATCTTTTCTTTTCTTTTTTTTTTTTGTTTTTTGTTTTTTGTTTCTAACCACCCAGCCGCCACCGGCAACTAACCTATGACCTTCTGACCTCTGAACTCTTCACCCAATGATGACCTGACCATGCCTGCCTGCTGATCAGTTAACTGGTAATCGCCTTTGCTTGCCTGTCGTCAGTGCAGCGAGCTGAGGCACTTGTCCGTTCGTCTTACCATCTAACCAAACAAAAGACAAAGAAATTGTCCTCCAACTCAGCTTTTGTTTTTTTTCGGTTTTTTTTTTTTTTTTCTTTTTTCTGTTTGGGTGAAAGTGGTTCTAGAACCTGCACTGAATAGTAGTAAAGCAATAAGGCCCAATTCATCCCACAGCACTGATCATCTTTTAATGTCCCACCCTAAGCGAACGGTAAGAAGGCCTCACTTCAGAAGGGGAGACAGATGGCCCTTAACTACTCAGTGACAGAGGCAGTTACTGTGAGAGACTTCTAGGAATCTTTTCTTCTCATAGCGAGTCAAAGCTCTCTGAATGTACTGTGTGATGATGCATCATGCATGAACCTTTGGTCAGGGATGTCATTGGTGAAGTGATTTCAAAAAGTATTCAAAATTTGATATGCTCTTTAGTCACTACAGTGCCCTCAAAGGGCAGAAGTTGCAGCCTTTTTTATATTGCCTGCCAAAATTTGAAGTATTAGAAGTGTGCCATGAGAGAAAAACTTAAGGAATTTTGAAAAGTAATGCAAAGAACAAAACTGCAACACTATTTTTAAAAAGATAAATATCTGAGTTAAAATGACTGAACCTTTATTTTACACCTCCTTTAAAAAATACACAAGAACAAGGTACATGCATTATGTGTCACATTACTGGGCAAACTGTTCAAATATTTTTTTTAAACCTCCCTGTATAGAAAAAAATCATTAAGGATGTAAAAGCCATGCTTGCCTATTTGCTGTATACATGTAATGAAATTGTAGATAAAGTGTAGTGCATTGAAACAAATGAACAAAAAGTAGATACTTTTACTATACAAGGGTGCTGGTGCAGAAAAAAATATATATTTTTGGAAATGTAGCATTTTATACTTTCAAGTGTTATAAAAAAAAAAAGAACAAAGAAACCCTTTATTTCATGAAATGATTTTTTCTGGTGGTTGTCAAGAAACAAAAGACCAAAAGAGCCTTTTTGTCTTTTTTTTATTTTTTAAGTATTGGAATAAGTCTAAAGAAAAGAAAGTGCCTTATTTTCCTTCATGGTCATTTAGTCAACTGTCCTGTAAGATCAGCTCCTCCCTCAGAATACAAGTTAATGCATGTTACTCAGTCGCCCAGTATGTGAAAGAAGATGTGAGGGGAGACAAATGAGTTGATGGTTTGAATTATATGATTTTTGCCACGTTACCTTGATATAAATTTGCCAAATCTGATACTGTGAAAAAATTTGATAACTTTTCTGATGCCTAGCAAGTAAGGTTTAAAGCATTCTTTTAAAATCATAATTGCGTGCTTTTGGTTATTGCGATATTTAATGTTAGTCCAAAGGATTCTGAAATAAAAATTATGTGTGATCTGAACACCACTTTACAGACAAAATTAGAGCTCTATTTTGTTGGGGGGGAGGGGTATTGGATTTTGTATTATTAATTGGAGGCAATAATATTATATTAGCAACCTTTTTCACAAAAACGAATCTTTCTGCTTTTCACTCTGGAAAACAAGGTTTTTAAATGAACCAAATTTAATCGGACTTGTTTCTGCCAAAGCAGATCACTGGGTAGTCCATCTCTGCTGGTTTTAGTAACCTAAGCCAACAACGCCCCCTTTTTAACTTTAAAAGAATGTGAAAAACTAGCATCATTGTGCATATAATACTCAACTACATGTGAGTTTAAACTTCCAGTTTCTTACGAAGTTCAGTTTTGTAGTTGAAGCGATTTGTGCACAAAGCCGACATCTAAACTCTTGAGTAATCATTAACTGCTCAGTACCAGACGTGGCAGATATCAGGTGGCGGTGGCTCCCCAGCTCGTCAGCTCCTTCCCTCTTACACACCTTCACAGCTTCACAGTCAAAGGTCAGCAGTAAGCTCAGTAAGCACCTTTGTGGTGACCTCCTCCATCATCTTGTCTCACTTGGAAACCGTTTTCAGTTTATTTACTATGCAATAGACATTCATTGTTCTGTATTCAGCTAGCTTTAGTTTAACATGCCACTGCTTTGTCTTTCTGTTACACATACAGTTGTTTTGATTTATTTACAATATATGCTGTGCCATTTTGATTTTTATTTTGTTTGGTTGGTTGAATAAATTTGCGACACTCAAACACTTGAGGTGATAGTTTAAAAATGATACCAGTATTTGATCTAGTTTCATCTCAACTATGTTATACCTGGACATTTTAGATGTTTATCAAAGGTCTTTTATGGGGAAGAAAGTAAATGTTTGAAATAAACGTGTGACATTTATGAGTAATGTTGGCTCTGAACAAACGTTTGAAAACTTAGTTGACAAAATTTTGGATCAACTGAAAAAAAGCATGACTTTTGAAATCTCTGAATGCCTTGGTTCTCAGTATTATCATTCTTTATTGAATTTATTTCTTATTAATTAAAATATGTAGTTTTTAAGACTTTTTTTTTTTCTGACAGTATTATGTAATTTTTTAGTGCGGGTAGATGGGAGTGTCGCTTGTATGTTACCGTACAGCTGACATGTATTTTTGTCTATTCTTTATTATCTCAGTAGTTTCATGCTATCTATGTATCATAACCAACCTATTGCCTATGAGAAACATGTAAGATAATGTATTTACAGCCATTGTTACAAGTTTATAATGTATTTTTCTATCTTGTTTTATATGTATGTTATATAACATTCAAAAAGAATTTTTTTCTTGATTGAGAAAAGGATACAAAAATGCAAAATCCACAATTTTGATAACTGAAAATTGCCAATTGTTTTGCAGTACTTTATTATATTGGGTGTCTTGTCTTTCTTGGGCTTTTAGTTAGCTAATGAATGAATACATTAGACACTTTCGGGTTTTAGTTGGGATTTTACATAGCTTGCATTTTAATTCTTTGGTTCTTTGCTGTTTCTATTAACCCATAGCATTATTTTAATAAATGTTATAATACCAACCTACTAACTCTGGACTATGTCTGTTTATTAACCTTTACGTGTTTAATTAAAATAAACAAATAAAGACAAAGGAATGTAAAGTCTTGAATTCCTGGACTAACCCTGAAGAACGTGACCACAGATAACATAGTCATAACGTGACTTGTTTTTATGTTGTTTGTCAGCTGACAATTCCGCACACTACTGTTAAAATGGCTTTGGTTATTCTGGGCTTTTACTTCGGGGTGGGGGGGTAGGTAGGTGCCAATAGAGATGGGAACAAAGTAGTGTTGGTTTGAGGCGTTCTTCTAGTCTTGCCACTTGCCTTTCAACCTCTGCATTACTAATTCCACAATTTCTTATTTTTCCTTCTCCAAAATAATCACTGTCTGCTCACAGCATAAAGAGTAAAGAGATTCGTCATAATGATATACCCAAGAAACCAGTTTGATTCTTTGTTGAACCATTTTTTGAAATTTCTATAAGTAGATAATTTTATGGTCACATAAAGCAAGGAATCTGATGTCTTACCTTTATTCAGATTTGTGTTTTAATTGGACATTTTTCCTTTATAAAGACGTTTTGAACTGTTTTAGCCAGCTGCTCCTGTTAGAGGGGCTAAACACAGGTAAAGCCAAAGGTAGAGTGGCTCTGTGTCTCAGGACAGTCCAGAGTAAGCCGTTCACAACAACCACAAACCCGCCTCTCCTCGTGGAACCCTCAGCAGGAGGTCAAACAGCGTCACTCAGCTTTATGTCTCACCCTGTTAAAAATACAGTCAGAATACATTAATATAAGAAGTTTAAGGGAGAAGAAATAGCATTTGAAAAGTTATATATATCATGGTTTTGCATGCAGGTCAATTTAAGAAGATTAAATATCTTCATGCTTTCCTTGGCTGCAACCTAGGTAAATTGACCTCTACTTATCAATTCTTTAGTGTAACTCTTGAGGTGCATTTTTATTTCACAGATATTGGTATTTCCTGTTCTGTGAAATAGTTCTCCTGGATAATAAAATTTCTCAGGATGAATTTTTGCATTTGTAAATAATGCTTATTTTTGTAAATTACATTTTATTTATTTTAAAGTTCTAAAATTTGGGGCTAAAATGAGTCACATGTTACAGAAGACATAACACCAATATGCTATTAACCAATCAAAGTACTACCATAGTATATATACATACATGAAATACATAGAATAGCGAGAGCATCTGATTTAATCATAGTTGAGATGGTTCTTTGGATCAAACAAATATATTGTTTCTCCAGTGGGGGGGGGGGATGCATTATTATTAGGTAGAGCTTTACTATGCTACTCTGTAAAAGTTCACATTGCCATACAGCTAATATATATTCTGTAAAAATCTGAAGATGTCATTCAAGCTGCTAATATGCAAGTCATCATGGCACCATGTCACTGAAATTGAAGAAGAATTTCTATACAGTTTATTCCACATTTTCTGAAGCCTGTGAATGCAGTCTCATCTCATTTTCAGTTAAGAGTACTACTTTTATGTATAATTATGTCACATTGCCACCTTTTATGTTGTAAAAGTCCATTTTTAAAAGACAGAAATAACATTACAAAACCCACTTTTATACAGGCTGTAATAGTATAAAAAATGGAATCATCGAGTTGTTAGAATGATAAAATGCCAGAGGCAGTTTATTGTTTTATGCTACTAGTACTTGACAAAGCAATTGAAAGTTAAGCTTTCAGTCGAGAAGTTGGTGAAATTAAGTACTTAGTAGTCAAGCATTTTTTTCTTAGGCAAAATGTCAGGAAAAATGTAGTATGAAAGTCGATATTCACATACACCTACTCTGTAGGGCAGAGTCCACCTAAAAGGGCAGTTGAAGCACCCTGTCCATAAAGCCAAGATGTGCATATGTTTACACAAGATAGGAGGTGGTTAAGTTTCTAAAATACTGGATAAATATGAAGGATCTAAATTTTCTAGTACACCAAAAGCGGACAACAGGTTTAAATTGCTCATTACCAAATCAATCTTTTTTTTTTTTTACCAGCTAAGTCTAACACTTTTATAAATGGCAGTCTAAGGCTTCTCCAGTTTGGGGGGAGGGGGAGGGGTTTGTTTGTGTGTTTGGAATAAGATGTCTGTCATTCCTTGATAACAATTAGCAATTGTAGCATTTCCAGCAAGTCATTTTTAGTAGAAAGAAATGTATTGCTAAATTACAATCCATTATTTAATAGCAGAAATCACCCAGAAAACTTTTTGGACTCAAACTTTCTAAGTACATAAGGTAATTGTTAAACATTGTCACAAGTTTCTTAATACCTTTATTTAAAATGGAAAAATAATTCATATTATAGACAATTTTACTTTTAGAAATATTCATTTGGTACACACATGTAATTTTATCTGTGGTTTTTTTTAACATAACATTATCTAAGTTGAACTGCCTTTGCTATGAAGAGATGTAACAAAATTATATGCCTACCTGGTACTCAATGCTGAATCAAACTGGTTCACCTAAGCGTAGTACTCTCCTTTCTGTGTTTCGCAGGGGGTGGGAGAGGAGGAGGAAGAATTAATTCTCAGGAGAAGTAGTTGGTAGGTGCAGCAGATAGCAACACAACGTGGATTTCTCATTGCTTACAGTTTTGCTGTCCCTTCGTGGCAAAAGACACCACATTGTGGGGAAAAGCACAGCTCCCATGGTAAAAAATTTATACCTTTTTTAAACATGCTATTATCGAGAAATTTTGATTACCAAATATATCTTTTGTGGTTTATATTGTAGTGGTGTGTATAAAACACTTAGAATTTTATTTGTGGAAATTGTACATAGAAAAGTTGAAATAGGTCTTCCCAAATCCTATGTGAATGGAGAACCACGTTAAGACTGTACATGACGTGCAATAAACCAACTGGAAAAAGTGCATGTGCTTCATCCTCTCAAGCCAGCTGCAGCTGAAAATGCTGCTTATGCCTACCCCCCCCCAAAAAAAAACCCCACACACACCACACTTATAAACATCAGAATAAAGAATGTACATTTCACTTTCAGTTTCTATTGGTGCTTTTAACACTGTTTAAAAGAAAGCAGAAGAATGTGACATCCTGGAGCTCTAATTCACTTCACTACAAGCTGATCATAACATTTTCCCTGATTTCCAGTGATTAGAAAAGGAAATCAGTAAACAGACTCACTACAATGTTTCTCAGTTGGATGTGCATCCCAAATACTTGTTTCTAATTAGGAAACTTCAGGTACAATTCTCATATAGTTTTTAGATGAAAGAAAAAAGAAAGGAGTGCTGACCAAATTTTGATCCAGTAGGCTATGTGAAAAGGAGTAGTGTCATCAATTTTTTGAACAAAGAAGAATTGGTAAAAATACCAGTGGTTTGAAACCTTTTCTCAAAGATTTTATCTTGACATCTAAGTTTTAGGGCTCCTTTGCACCTGAAATTCCCCAGTCCTTACTTAGTCATAAATCCATTCTCCAGGTTTCTTTTCCTCCTTTCTGATCACGCACTAGAACCTTTGTTTTCCTTAGCAGTATTCTCCCCACATGCTTCTAAAAGCCGACAGAAGCTGGGTCCAGAGCATGGGTACAAGCTAGCTGCCCACAGATGGCGTTTGGTTTGGCCTCTACAGTGTTGCTGTTGCTTTAATTACCTGCCAGCATTTAAAGTCTCAGTAGACTTTTTATAAATCTATTCATAAAGTCTACACTTCTTCAAAGAGCAAGTTATCTAGAAAACTGCAGCCTGCATGTGCCTGAGGTAGCCGTCAGCTGAAACCGATGAATTCCACTATCCCTTTTAAACCAAGAGCTCCCAGTTACACACTGCCCCACTACTCCTTACTGCCCCAGTATCACACCTGGATTGTTGATTTCCATTCTTCTAACTTGGTTTCGTTTTTTCGTCCCCTCCCTGGTTCCTGTAGACATCTGTGCTTGCCTCTTCAGATTCAGAATGGTGATTTTGACTCTTCAGACACCAAACTAGCTTCTCAAAGGGTATAATGTAAAACAGGTTTTAATGTTTCTCCTTCTGAAAAATCAGATGAGTATCATTTCTATATAAAAATTAGTCTGATAATTCATACATTTCTTAATATTTAGGGAGGAATTTCTGTTGTATGGAAGGATTGGATGACATTTGGGTTTCCTTCCAAATGTCATTTTTTTATAATTATCTGCTCCTTCTTTGTAGGAGCTCTTTGTGGTCTTGTTAGAAAGCAGTTAAGCTAATTGAACGTTTAAAAAATATCCCACATCTAAAAATATATATATATTAGTGATAGTAAGTTGGGGATCATGTTTTTCCAGAAAATGTACATTAAAATTAGATTCTCCAGTTAAGTACTATTTTGTGAAGTACAGAGGGAGTGCTTATTTTTATGTGCTATGCAGCAGTTCCAGTTTGAGAGCGCATCTCAAAATTAGGATGAAAATTTAACTCCTGTGGTTCTGCTTTCTTAATGTATGCACTGGTTACTTAACCGAATACTAAGAAAAACTAGGGGGAAGTGGTTAAAAGTAAAATATTAGGAAAACATTTGCGAATTAATCCACAAGTATTTTCTTATGGAACTATTTGAGTTGATACTAAAAATTCCATAAGCACTCATTTAACTTCAAACTTTATCAAGGTCAAGAATGAATAAGGTACCTTGCCTAAGCTTGAAACCTGAATTTTAAAACCCCTTGTCACAGTGTTTTAAGTGATTTGGCCTATAAAATTAGAATAGACTAATAGTGCAGGTGAGAAGCCATCTTGAACACATTTTAATTATTTATGTTAATGATGCTTTTGCCCATTGTTTTCTCACTGAGGTAAAAGAGCACTGAAAAATTGTTCAGAGGTTAAACTTACTCTAGATTTCTAGATGGTGGGAAAATGGAAAACTTAAAGTTAGTGGATGGAGCATATGAAAACACCAAAGCTAAGAATCTGAGAAGCTAAGATCTACACTGGTATGCCAGGGAAGAAAACTAGATCAACAAATCAAACGTACAAATGCCCCACCTTAAACTATTATTCAAGCATCAGTCTGTGGGGCTATTAGCAGGAAAATCGGTTTTGAAGTCAAAGGAAAAAATTAAGAAAACTGGGAAAGTTTGATATCACATCTGAGAGCAGTCAGTCTGTCATCACTAAGTATCCGTGTTGGTTTTAAAATGAATTAAGTCTCTCTCATTGTTCTTGGAGCTTATAATAAAAGCAACCTGGCATGGCGGGACACAAAAGAAAAAAATGCCATATAAGTTTTACTTCCATGTCTTCCAAAGGGCATTGCATTTTCACTGAATTCTACATGAGTCTATTTGACAAAGAGATTTTGTTCTCTTCAAGGAAGACATCACAGATGTGAACTCGGTCAATTACCTGTACTAATAAATACCAAGAAAGCCTTGTCAATACCTTGACTCCTTCAAAGAGGTGTTAACCCAAACTTTTCTTTTTTTTATAAGTTTAATTAATTAATTTATTTTTGGCTGTGTTGGGTCTTTGTTGCTGCGCGCCGGCTTTCTCTAGTTGCGGCCAGCAGGGGCTACTCTTCGTTGCGGTGCGCAGGCTTCTCATTGCGGTGGCTTCTCTTGTTGCGGAGCACGGGCTCTAGAGCGCATGGGCTTCAGTAGTTGTGGCTCGTGGACTCTAGAGCGCAGGCTCAGTAGTTGTGGCTCACGGGCTTAGTTGCTCCGCGGCATGTGGGATCTTCCCAGACCAGGGCTTGAACCCGTGTCCCCTGCATTGGCAGGTGGATTCTTAACCACTGTGCCACCAGGGAAGCCCCCAAATTTTTCTAAATTGCTTGTTATCCTCTACTAAAGATTCTCCACCTCCAGCCTTAAACTCCATCCTAGAGAATTTATAGCAAAAAAAAGTTATTGAATCAAAGTATAGATTGTATCTGAACTAAAACTAATGAGAAGTCATAGCCAGGAGGTATAACTTGTTTTAATTATTGAAATACACATGTAATATTTTTATGTACGGAACTCCACATGTGAGTAAATGTGCAACGAGTTGTGGCCAGAAAGAGTATTATTAAGGGCAATATTGGGAAGTTCATTCTTTCCTTACCACTGTATCCTCTAAATTCAAAGAGAAGTACTACTTTCTTCAAGACCCCATTGGACAGAGCTAATGGAAAGGAAAAATAGGACAGAAAAATGTAAACTTAACTAAATAATACAAACTTGAAAAATGGAGTTGGTTACCGCACCAACTCCCATTTCTTAAGTATTTTTTCATATGTGATCCTACTAGACCCAAAGGTGATGATGAGAACAACGCACACTGTGAGATCTATATCCTAGCAGGTTCCTAGCTGAGAATTTGGTAGTAGTGTCAAAAATGAGCCACCTGGCAGACAGTCTTCAGCAGGTGGTGGGGAACGCCTCACGTTTTGATGCACAATAGGCTCTTCTGCCTCTCCTTTTCCATCTGAATTACCACCTACCCTCCCTATGAACATTTCTTAAGGGTAGGATCTCTTTGTAGAATTGCTGTAATGAAATTAAAATACAGAAATAGCGGGGTGGGGTAAGCTGTCGGGCTACGTGTTAGAAAGGGGTTGTTGCAGTACCAAATCGTCTACCGATGGCTTTAAAAAGTAACTGTCAGATAAAAGACACTAGGAAGTATCCCATCAGGAATCAGTCATGTCTGTCTTGTACTTGGTGTTACTCATTGATGAATTATGAGCACCACAGTCAACTTTTGAGCCCTTAACTGGATTGGACGCATGGTGTTAAATCAGAGGCAACAATCAGTACATGATTCAATAAACTCAGTAACATACAATGAATAAAAATAACCATTTCTCTGTATATCGAAATGCATTAAAACCAAATGGCTGTGTATCCAACTTATGTTGCCCAAATATGGTAAAGCCATGTAATAAGACAGACTAATGGTTTAAAGTCAAACCAAGAGGAACTCACCCACTTCGGGATCCATGTCCTTTCAAAAATGCTCCTTGGTGACCAGTATGGGAGATTTTGCTATTGGTATTCTTGTTACTCACAGGCCTCGAATATGTGGTCTGCGTAGACAACAAAAATAGGAAGTTTCAATAGAAGACATCATTTATTGCACAAGTAATTTTCAGCCTCTTTTTGAAACAAAAGTTATCGATTTTTTCTACCACCCTTAAGTTACACTCTTCAAACAAAGCAGCTCTAAGAAATTTTTAAAATATATATGAAGCCACAAATTAAAAACCATAGAGTATACACTGATGTGTATAAAATGGATGACTAATAAGAAAATAAATATTTTTTAAAAAGAGACAAATGTATAATGTGTATATTGTGCATTTACTTTTTGTTTCTCAGAGCTATATAAGCTTGCTTTCCACAGTTGCACTGTGGACTTATTTTGCCGAAAGCATCCAAATATCTAAAAACCTGGTGTACTGCAAAGCCAATTAGAAACGTGTAACCGGCTCCTCAGGAGTTTGTGTGCTTTGTCAAAAGGAATATAAAAACTGCATGTCCATTATCCAAATAAAGATTTCAATTCTACATGTACATTATAATACGCCAAGTTAATTTGGAATATGTGTGTTTACAGAGATAATTAACCATCTTTATTGAGGCTGCTTGATCATAGTTATTTTTTCATGGTTTCTTCCATCACAGAAAATGTCACAAATAGACGTATTTTATTTTGTTAATTTAATGCCCCGGTGATTCTGGCAAAGGTTTGTTTTTTAGAGCAGGCTTTAGCTTCACAGCAAAATTGTGCAGACGGTTCAGAGGTTTCCCAAATCCCCCCTGCCCCTCACGTGCACAGCCTACCCCACTACCAACATCTTGCACCACAGGAAGCATTCGTTACAACCGGTGAACCTACGACGACACATCTTAATCACCCAAAGTCCATGGCTTACACTACAGTTTACTCTTGTTTGGACAAATGTTTCAGGGCATGTATAAATCATTAAGGTATCGCGCAGAGTAGTTTCACTGCCTTAAAAGTCTTCTGTGCTCCATCTATTCACCCCTCCCCCAACCCCTGGCAACCCCTGATGTTTTACTGTCTCTATAGTTTTCCCTTATTCATATAGTTGGAATCATACAGTGCGTAGCCTTTTCAGACTGGCTTCCTTCACTCAGTGACGTGCATTTAGTTCTTCCAGGTCTTTTCATGACTTGATAGCTCATTTCTTTTCAGCGCTGAATAACATTCCATTGTCTGAATGGACCACAGTTTATTCATTAAGTTACTGAAGGACATCTCGGTTGCTTCCATGTTTTGGCAATTATGAATAAAACTGCTATCAACATGTGTGTGCAGGGTTCTGTGTGGACATATTTTTCAATTCCGTTGGGTAAATACCAAACAGCATAATTACTGGGTCATAAGGTAAGAGTATGTTTAGCTTTGTAATAAATTGCCAAACTGTCTTCCAAAGTAGCTGTATCATTTTGCATTCAGAATTTAACAGGAGGATGATGATTAAGGAGGTAAATATATATATATATTTATATATATATATACACACACACACACACACACACACACACATATATATGTATATATATGAATTTCAAGACTGAACTGGTCAAGTTACATTGTTTCAATAGACAAATCCAATTTGGAATTCATGCAGATTTATTAAAACTATAAATATAAGTGAAAGAAAAACTCCCAAAATTACTAAGCCATTTTATGCACACAAGAAAACATTTGTGTGCTGAGAAAATTATGCTGAATACTCTTCCTGTCCTCTGTGAGACAAGAGTGAAAAAACAGCTCTTGCTTTAAAACAGCTCACAGCCTAGGGCTGGGGAAGACAAATTCACGTAATATAAAAATAGTATGTTAATTATCCAGTCTACAGAACTACGGCATTCTAAGCCCCGATTCTTTGCAGAACATCTAGTAAATTTAAGATTCTCTTGTGAAGAGGGAAGGAAAGCATATGTTTATGGTAAAGATGGTTAGATTTTAAGAGAAAGTCTTGCTTCTTGATGTAGTCATATCTGAAGTAACCCCATTTCCTAAAAGCCCATCTTGTTGAATTATTATTCAACAAAAATACCTGTATAAAAATACCTGTATAAAGACTTTGGTTTGGCCGTTCAGTCTTCAGGGAAATAACCCGTTTGTCCTCCTCCTTCTCTGGTTCCCTGTTGGGAAAGGCGTTTCTCAGGCCCAGGCCCCCGGCAGCTCAGCTCCTAACTCTCCATGTCCTAGGGAACTAGGGGTCTCCTTTGCATTCAAAGCCAAGCCCTAGTGTGATGTAGCCCCCCCCGCCCCCGCCCCAGGGTAGGAAGGCTTATGGCCCTCTTCCTACTAGCCGTGTTACTGAGCTCAGAAATCTTTCTTACTCCTGTGGGATACATTAATAATAGCATCAAAATTAAATAGGTCTCCCTGAATCCTTTTACTATGGTCCTTGTCTGAGAAGAGCAATTTTATCTAATGGCAGCATGGCATTTAATCTTAGTAGTCTATATGCTACTAGAATAAGATTCTTCCTTTTTAAGATTGGGAGTCCTTTTGCTAGCTCTGTTCTGTGAAAGCAGCCTCAGATCTGAGTGAAAATACATCTAGTGTGGCCTTAGGGATGGGGCCCCAAGTAGGGTGTACCTTCAGTTTCATCTCTCTTTGCATTTAACTGTGATTGGAACCTAAGTGCTAATAAATATCTGCTGAGTGAATAAATGCCACCATATGCCCCCCCACCTTTCCAAAGCTGTGCCCAGAGAACTGTAAATTCAAGGGATAGGCTTAGGCCTTGAAATTGGTGTGGAAACCAGTGGACCAGCTGGCTGGACCCACAGTGAAGGCCTTGAAGCAGGAAGAAGGAGGTGGGCGATCACTGAGTTCTAGAACAACCTGAGCTTGTGCGTGCGTTTGATGGTGCCGGTGCCGGGACCATCCTGCCCTGTCTCTTCCATCTACAAAACAGACTGTGCCACTCATGCATATTCCAATGTTCAGGACTATCTTTGATCATCACTTTAAGCACACACTTAAGTCACTGAGGGATGGGCAGCATCCAGAAAGCAGTTTATCCAAGCGTCCATATCTCAGAGATGGCCTAGCCTCTTTTTATAAGCATCATAAATAAGAAGAATTAGAGAACAAAAAAATCGTCGAAGCCCCTTAGAAGTAACAGTAACTTTGTGATCGTGCAGACTCACACCCTACTGCTTACAGATGAGGAAGCAGATGCCCAGAGAGAGACCCAGAAACGGTATTCCTAAATTCATACACATGGGCGACAGACCTGGGAGTGGTTGGTTCAAACCTCTGCAACACGCTGAGAAGTGGCACTTTCAGAGCAGAGCGACTCAAATTTATAAGGCACGATTCTCTCACGGGGCTTCACTGACACAAAGATCTGTACTGTAAGTGAACCCCACTCTGCAGCCTATTTACCGCTTCAGGTGGCATTTGCTAAAAACAAAACTGAGAGCCAAGAGAGTCACGTTTTCCAGATGTGTGTCTGATGGAATTGCATTGTGACAGGCGACCTACAGCGTGTGTCTCAGTGCTGAGGCGTGAAGGGGGAAGGAGTCACGTATCTGGGCAATTCCAGCCACTCGCTCTCTCCCGTTTCCCCAGCGTGCTTGGCGTGCGAGGACCTTTGCTAGTGGCATCTGAATGAGTGGTCCCGTGCCTCAGAACCCCCATCCCCTCGGCTTTGGAATCCTGAACTAGCGTCTTCCCCCCCCATCCCTACCTCTCGCTTATCCCAGAGTGCACCCAACTTTATGCTTTCTACCAAACTATTCCAAACTTTTCCGTCACTTTATGGCCCAACCTAGATCCCATACCCACCTCTCTCCACAAAGGTGAGGGAGAAGGAGAAAGTGGTATGTCAGGAGGCCTGGCTTTTGCCCCAGAACCCTGGGGGTCAGGTTGGCTCCCCAGAACAGGGCTTCCCAAAGTTTTTCCAGTTGTGGTACATTTAGAAAATAATGGAATAGGTGACAGGGAACAACGGATGAAGCTACTAATAGCCTGAACCAGAGACCCCGGTTCAGGAGTTACTAGCTGAGCGGATAATATTTTGGATGGACTTAAAATCCATTCCCTTTATACCAGGGGTGGGGTAAAGCAGAACCTGTCACTCTGGGGAAAGTCACAACGTGATATTAAATGTGATAGCTCCAAGGTGAAACAAGTTCAGAGTTAAATACAACAAACAGAAAACTAGGGTTGTTCACTTACCTATTATCTCCTATTTAGAACATGGCAGGTGTCACGTTTCACGATTTGAAATTTATCTTGACTTTCTATTACCAAAAATTGTTACAATCTGTTTACTCTTCCTACCAAAACATAAGGTATTATCTACAAGACATGACTTTTGGTCCTCCTGGGATCCAGTACGTAAGTTCTATTCATAAATGATTGGTCTCTTACTTCTAATGTTCAGTAGGCTGTAGCAGTTTATTTCTTAAGGAGATATTCACACTAATGTTTTCATCAGAAAGCTGTCTGCTAGTAGGGCCTGTGTACTTATAAAGCTCTTACATCTGATGTGGGTTTTTCCAAACTGTACAGTTGGCCATTTAAGCAGAACTGAAATATCTACTATTAAAATAGTATACCTCATCTAAATTGAGCCCTAGTCTATAAACTCTTGTTTATTTAACCTAAAAGTCATTTTTACCAATAATTACCAGTGAGTACAAAGGCCTCATTCTCTATAACAAAAGCTTAAAAAAATCACCTACTGCTAATATTTGAAATGATACACAGAAGACTAAAAAGCACTCGCCAAACACGTGTCTGACAACTGTTGCCTTAAAGTGTGAGTGTTTGGGCTTCTAAAGGGAGTTCCGCAACGTGTTCACAACAGAAATCAATTGGTCTTGACTTACTTTCATTAATAAATCCTTGGAAAGTACAGACTTAGATTAGGACTCAGGGAATGGAAATTACCGAATTTTAACCACTTTTCAGTAATCAAGGAGCACACAGCCTAGCTTGAAATGCACCGGCCAGCACGGGGCGTCCAATGAGAAGCAGCAGGGAGGATGCTCAGGGCAGCTCTGCTGTCCGGCCCGCGTGGCCGCACCATCAGGCACTCAGCAAACCCTGGGCAAGAGCAACTAGGATTTTGGAGAAGAGCTCATTCTCATGCTTCCTTTTGGGAGGTGTGTAACAATTTGCATTCCTATTTCTCCACATGACGTTTGATTTCTCCTTTGGACCGAGGAGAGCGAAAAGTGCCCGAGTCTCTTCGAGTTCTCGATTCACAGGTTTCTTCGCCTGGGATTCTGTCCTATATGGTGGTGTGCTTTTTAGCAATTTGTATTTTCCCAAATATTAGCAGTAACGTGACTTTCCGCCCCCCCCCCCCCCCCACATTTCAAGGAATGAGGCATTTGTTGCCCTCGTCATTATTGCCACAAACAGATTTTAGGTTGAGTAATAGTTTGCCATCTATGATGACGGCACCAATATCCTGTGTGTGTCACAGACCTGCCCCAAGAGCATCTGGGAACAGACCTTGGAAACCACTGCCTTGCAGACCTGAGGTATCACCCCAGTGTTCTCCCCAGTTTTGTACATAGACACAGTAACGCCAGATAGTGATACGAACCACAGCCAGGTAGAGATATGAAGCAGGGTTTTCTTCTGTGGCCCAGTAGCAGCCCCTTCTGCCATCCAGCAGAACAGGGTTGAGCTCTTACTCTCCCCAAAAAAATCACATCTGTTTTTTTTTAAAGAGTTAAAAGTACTTGTCCATCACTCAGAATTTCCAGTTAGAATCCTTCATCTCTAAGGTTTTATATTAATATCTTTCCCACAACACAGTATCTCCATTTGTCAGCGTAACATAGGTTATCTGGGTTTATGGCGACTTTTTACATCTGGTGATTCTGAACAGGTTATTTAAACCTCAAATCTCAGATTTCTCATCTACAAAATGGGCAGACAGTGCCCACCTCCTAGGGCCCTTCAGAGGATTAAATGAGCTAATAATGAATGTAAGCTTCTTAGCACATTAGACTGGGACTGGTATATTTTCAGCGAGTGTTTGCCATTATTGTCTTGTGTTTTTCCTGGTGCTGCATTTATTTAAATATAAATAAACATACCTTTAAACTATTTGGAGTCAATGGTCAGGGGGCATTTCCTACCTTATTAAAGTCCTGAAAGGACGTAACACGCCTTCCTAAGAAATGCATGCACTTAAAGTCGGGCACCCAGGCGCTCTTGGAAGTGTTAATCAACATCTTTTGCACATTTTCTACATGATTAAAATAATTGACGCATTTTATAACAAACCAAAGTTTTCAAATAAAATCAAGCTAGACTCCTCCCCCAACTATAACAGGCACATACGATTGTGATTGCTGGATGTGTCACTCTTAAGCAATGCTACTTAAACCCTATATATCCTTAGAATAAATTCTACTTTGTACATTAAACTTCAGTTTATGTGACTTGAAAATTTCAAAGATCAACAATACCTGCACATACCCCCAACAATTAGATTAGGACGTATATTCCCCGCTGTTTTTCTATCGTATGAACATTCAGATGAGACACATGCGTGTAAACGATTCGGTTGGTGACCAAGACGAGGCACACAGATGCCAGCCTAGTGCCGACAGCCTCCAACCCTTCACTGAGAAACCTGCCCAGAAACCCCTGTCCTCTGCTCACTGATGTCAAGGCACCAGGGGCATGGCCTACGGTGACCAGACACCCTAATGCCCTTTTTCATGGACCACAGAACTTGCAGAAAGGTTATTCTTTTAAACCCTAATGTTGAAGAAATACAACCAAAGAACTAACAAGCAAATGAAGACGAAGGAGGCTCTGCTGGTCATCATTTTGTCCATGTTCCTGCAAAGGAAGCCCCACTGTCACTTTACCAGTTCCTCCAAGACACATCTGTGACTTTCCCAGGAAGTGATTGGCTTTGCTGTCATTGTCAGACGAGTGAGCAGTGCAGAGAGAACCCTCTCCTGCGAACAACGTGGGTGACTGGAGCGAGGTCTGCCAGGCCCACTGCCCTTTGTTGTCAAGGGAAGGTGTAGAATAAGCAACCCCATCTGTGCACTACCTACGTGCCTGCTGTTTCCTGACATGCTTCCTGTAGTACAGATTTTGCTTCACTATTTCCACGGGGACCAGGCCAGCATGCAGACAGGACAAGCCGGCTGCAGCCTTTGAAAGAGCCATCGACTTGGTTCCGAGGGGTGATCAGACACCGAGCACGATTACACTCTTGAATATCTTAGGCTCTTACGCTGCCTGTGTGAGGACAGCTTTGCTTTGCCAGAAACCTAGCCCCTCTGAAAGGCATGATAGAAAATGCAGTAATAACAAAATCACTCAGTGGAATGTGACATAGATCTGCTCTTAAAGAACTCAGAGAGAAAAAGCCAGAGTGAGGGGGAGGTGAGACTAGAACTGGGACTGGGCCCCTCAGGTGGTCAGAGGAGAATCCCGTGAGAACTGATGATGAGAATGGTCAAAGCACTCTCCTAATCGGGCAGCTGGCGAAAAATGGCGGGGAAAGGAGGTGGCGAGACCGCCAGTGTCAGTGTTGCTGTTGTTTTCTAAACTTGTAAACTCTTACATTCTTGGGTTTTATCTACCACACTTCCACAGTAAAGCACATGCTAGAAATTTTGTTTTCTTGGAGCAGATCAGAATGCTTGTCAGAAAGCAAGAGCCTTGTAATTGGCATTAGAGCAGCTTTCCAAGCTCCAGACTGCAAAAGAAAGTCAGGATGGGAGCTGAGTTGTGGAGTAGAGGAGAAAGCTTTGTATAAACATGGAACCACAGTAGCAGTTGTCCAAGTAAATGGATTTTTGAGGTTGGAAGCCCCGTTTTTAAAATAACAGAGGTATGAAAATGATGCCATTGGTCAACTGACTAGAATAATGAAATTGAGTTGGTAATAAAGCTGGGAAAAATATAGACGGTCAGCAATGTAATCATGCTGGGAACCTCATTTTTCACTCAGAATCTTAAGGAAGTTTCATCTACATGCCATGTAGATTTAAAAGCACTGCATGTTACATGACAGCTTCCTCCATCTGGTCACGTAAGAAACCTCTGGGATGGGAATGAACTGAACTTAGTGGGCATGAACTTAAATTGTGGACACTGTTTACAGTCATACGGCATTTTACCAAAGGCTATTTCCATTTTAAGTTCTTCCCCACTATTTAGAATCAAATTCAATATATTCTCCCCCCTTGTGGTGGAGGTACCTGCAAAGCTATGGAAAAGGATGCTTGAGACCCAACAAATCCAACATGGAACCCACCATCTTCCCTTTCAGAGATTTCTATCTCACCATCCACTTGTTGCCCATGAACCTGGAAGTCAGCCTTGACTCCTTTCTCTCAGGACCTCCCGCTTCCGGTGACCACCCTGTTAGTTTCATTCTCCATCATCTTCCTGTCCAGGCGCGGCCGCCATGTTGATGCTGGACCACTGCAGTCACCCCATCACCCTTGGACAGCACCTCTGCTTCTGACTTACTGTCTCTAGCTAATCCTCCACCCGGCTCAGACGCCCTTCCAAACTAGAGAACATGCCTGGGCTTTCCCACTCCCATCCCTCATTTTTTTCGGAGTCTAGAGCCCAGACAGATTCTGTGTTTTGTATTATCCTCCTTTCTGCAAGCCCCTGACATGCCAATTACAATTTAACCTTGTGGACAAGCTATTGTTACTGAGGTTGTGTTATGCTCAAAGCAGTGATTCCTGCAGACATCTCCTTTGAGATATTTGTCACTTTCACACAACATTCATATCCCTTTAGCATCTGCTTTAATCCCCTTCACCCCCACTCTATGCCTCTGTCTATTCCAGCCTCTCCAGTCACCAGAATCCAGCACCCCTTCCCCAAAAACCCACCTTTGTAAAACAGTCGCCTCCAAACCACCTCACACGCCTGCCTTCCTCTGCAAAGCAAAAGCCCGCTAGTGGGACGAACCATGCCTATTGTTGTTCCCGAAACACGTTCTTGAGGGGCTTCAAGTCAACCTGTTCCCGAACCACGCTCTTGGGGGGCTTCAAGTCAACCTGTTCTTTAAACACGCTCTTTGGGGGCTCAAGTCAACCTGTTCCTGAAACACGCTCTTGGGGGGCTTCAAGTCAACGTGTTTCCGAAACACGCTCCTGGGGGACTTCAAGTCAACGTGTTCCCGAAACACGCTCTTGGGGGGCTTCAAGTCAACGTGTTTCTGAAACACGCTCTTGGGAGGCTTCAAGTCAACCTGTTCCCAGAACATGCTCTTGGGGGGGCTTCAAGTCAACCTGTTCTTTAAACATGCTCTTGGGGGGCTCAAGTCAACCTGTTCCCGAAACACGCTCTTGGGGGGCTTCAAGTCAACCAAACACACAGCTGATGATCTTACTCAAGAATCCTGGCAACACGTGCACACCCTTCATGCTCAGCTCCCCAGCAGCATCTCTCCCCGCCCTCTCTGCCCCTTGCGCTCTGAATGCCAGTCCTATTTGAATGATTGTTATTCCAAGAGATGTGCTCTTTCACCTCTCCAAGCTTTAACCATGCCACTTGCTATTTCCTCTGAACACCATTATTTGCTTCCTAATTTTGCTGGCTAACTGATCCTTGTTTTTCAACACTGAAGTCAGAAAGTCTCTGCTGAACTGCCAAATGGTTAGTCAACCCTTCCAAGTATCTGAGAACTCCCGTAAAGCACTCTGGAAATGTCTGTAGTACCTTCTCACACTCCTCTGTGTCTATCACCAGCTCACGATGACCTTGAGATGGGAACCTTGTGTTACGCATCTAGCACCTAGAATCGGTTCTAACACTTGAAGGATAACCAGTGAATGACTGTTCTAAACTGAATGATAGATTTCTGTGTCTGGTAATACATCAGACTGAGTATTCAAATATGTGCTCCCACTGAAAACAGCAAAACATTGTATAAAATATATTATCAAAACCTTTTAAGCCAACAAAGTAGCAAGAAAGTCAGGAATCCTCTAGTCAAAGTTTAGATGATGGCATGAACCTAGAGAAGTAACTGGAGCATGGAGACTGGCTCTTGCTAAGGGTATATTTGCTAGGCCAGGAAACCTGTGTCTCAATTTCATTATTTTGTGAGGTATGCAGTACAGTATGCAAGACTTGGTGCCAGCCCAAGGTGGGGAGTCCAGTAGGAGCCCGCACCCCAAACAGCTGGGACTCCTTAGTACAAGGGTATATTAGAAAGGACTTGCCCACACAGACATACAAAGGACCATACGGAGAAGTGCCCACTTACAGCTCTGAGTCTGCCTGGTGGAGGAAGAGAAAAGCAGGCTGTCCCTGAGAAGTTTAACCACAAGGTGTCTTCACACCAACTTGCAGCCTGAATTCAAGCCTCCTTGATGGACTAAAAACCATCTCAAGCCAAAGATCTGGTTTAAACCTTCCAGAAACAAAGCATAAATCTTCTCTGGAAAAATATTCCTTCACCGCAGGCCTCAGACTTTTCCAACAAATACAATTCCAAGAAAAATGAATGAATAAGCAAACAAGGAAATAAGGCACCAGCAGTGAAAACTCATATATGTGTGTAAGGATATAAATACAGATACAGATGCAGCAGAAATAGAGTCACAAAGACTTAAAGGTATGAGAGGTACCAGGAACAGACTACAAAATTTCTATGTCTAATACATTGAAGAAAATAAAAGACAAAGTTGGAAATATGTGTGAAAAATAAGAAACTTATTAGAACAACCAAGGACATATAAGAGACAAATAGAATGCCTATAAGTGAAAAATATAATAATTGAAAGTGAAATCCTAATGCTTAGGTTTGAAAGGAGATTAGATACATTTGAAAAGAAAATTAAGAAAATAACCAGATGTAGCACAGACAATGTGAATGAGATACTGAAAAATATGAAAGACAGAGATTTCCAATATACATGTACTCAGGGTTCTAGAAGGAAAGGGAGATCACTAGGCAAGGCCAATAAGTGAAGAAACTATGAGAAGTTTCCAGATCTGATGAAAAACACCAAATCATAAATTCAATAAGATTAATGAATAAAAAGAAATCCACATCTAGACTTTCTAAATTTCATACTTAGTGAAAATATTTCAAGAATAAGTGCAAAATATATTTTCAGACTAACCGAAAGTAAGAGTTTGCCAGCAGACCTATGCTAAAGGGAATTCTAAAAGATGTATTTTAGGCAGAAGAAAAGTGATCCTTGATGAAATATCTGACATGCAAATAGAAGATCACAAGTCATAAATATGTGCATAAGTCTAAACTTTGTATAAAATAATATTTTGAGGTTTATCAAAAACAATATAAAATTAAATGTCCATCAATAGTATATACATTAGAAAGGGGTAAATGGAGTTAAAATATTGGATCATTCAGGGCAGGTGCAAGATGCTAAGGTAGAAAGCCCCTGAGCTCACCTCCTCTCACTAGCGCACCAAAATCACAAATGTCTGCAGAATCACCATTGATGAAAAAGACTGGAACCTACCAGAAAAAACTCTTCTACAACTAAAGATATAAAGAGGGAACCATGGTGAGATGAGTAGGAGGGGTGGGGTCACAATACAGTCAAATCCCATATCCCCCAGGCCAGTGGGGCTTACTTTTGGGAGTCTCAGAGGGCTAGTGGAAATAAGAGACTCCTCACTTAAAGGGCTCACACAAAATCTCACATGCTCTGAAACCCAGGGCAGATGCAGTAATCTGATAGGAGCTTGGGTTAGACATACCTGCTGATCCTGAAGAGTTTCTTGGAGAGGCAGGAGGCAACTTCAGCTCACCCTGGGGACTTAGACAATGGAAGCAACCATTTCTTGGAGCTCCTTCCACCACGTGGACAGTGGTGGTGGCAAGTGCCATTTTGGAATCTTCCCTCTAGCTTATTAGTCCCAGGACCCAAGGCTACCCTTGCCCAAAAGCCTGCAGGCACCAGTGCTGGGACTCCTCATGCCAAGCAACTAACTGGGCATGGACACAGCCCCACCCACCAGCGGACAGGTTGCCTTAAAACCCCCTGAGCCCACAGCTACCTCTGGGCATAGCCCTACCCGCCAGAGGACCCAGGACTTCGCCACACACACCATGCAGGCACTAGACCCAAGATACCCATGGCCCTCCAGCCAGAGAACCCAGGACCCAGTTTCACCCACCAGTGGGCAGGTACCAGGCTCAGAATCCCTGGGTGCTCTGACACCTGCTCTGGGATCCCTGGGTCCTAAACCCAGATCTAAGGACCTCTCTTTACCCACCAGTGGGCAGGAAACAGCTCAGGGGTCTCTTGGACCCTGACTCTACCCACCAGTAACCCAGCACTAGCTCCAGGGCCCCCCAGGGTTCTGCAGTCAGCTGCCTCATGATCTAGTCCCCCCAACCAGCAGCCAACAGCCTCCACACTAGGCAGGACTTGGCAACCAAACGGACCAGAGGCCAATCAAGCCAACAAGACTGCCCACGTAGGCAGTCTGCAGCAACAGAAAGACTCACACAGCCGTCACAGGGGGAACCCCTAGAGCATAATAGCTCTGGTGATGAGAGGGGAGCACACCGCTGGTATACATAGGATGTCTCCTATGAAAGGCCACTTCTTCAAGTTTGGGAAACATAACCAACCTACCAGATACATAAAACAGCAAGTTAGGCAAAATGAGATGACAGTGGAACATATTCTAAATAAAGGAACAAGATAAAACCCCAGAAGAAGAACTAAGTGAAGTGGAGAGAGGCAATCTACCCAAGAAAAAGTCCAGGGTAGTGACCATAAAGATGATCAAAGAACTCAGGAAAAGAATGGATGCACAGAGTGAGAAGTTAGAATTTTCTAAATAAAGAGTTAAAAAATATAAAGGACAACCAAACAGAGATGAAGAATACAATAACTGAAATGAAAAATACACTAGAAGGGATCAACAGTAGACTAAATGATACAGAGGAATGGATCAGCAAGCTGGAAGACAGAGTAGAAGAAACCACTGATGCTGAACAGAAAAAAAGAAAGAAAAAGAAATCAGGAAAGTTTAAGAGACCCCCTGGGACAAAATCAAGAGCACTAATATTCACAGTATAGGGATCCCAGAAAGAGAAGAGAGAGAAATGCGCTGAGAACATAATTAAAGACATAACGGCGGAAAACTTCCCTAATCTCGAAAAAGAAACAGACATTCAAGTAAGGATAGGAAATGATCCACAAACAAAGCTAATAGGAAGGTTAAGACAAAAGTAGTAAAATAATCTGTATCCAAAATAAGCAGTTAAGGATACATGATATCAAAAACAGTAATTGTGAGGGGAGAAGAGTACCAATGCAGGTTGTTAAAATGCATTTGAAATTAAGAAATCAACAACTTAAAGCTATCAAGCATATATATAGTTTGTTGTACATAAACCTCATAGTAATGACAAACCAAAAATCTATAGAAGATACACATACACAAAATAAAAAGGAATCCAAACAACACTAAAGATAGTCATCAAATCCCAAAAGAAGAGAACAACAGAAGGGAATAAAAAGACCTACAAAATAACCCCCAAACAATTCACAAAATGGCAATAAGAACATACATATCAATAATTACTTTAAAGCAAATGGACTAAATGCTCCACCTAAAAGACAGAGTAGCTGAATGGATACAAAAACAAGACCTATATATATGCTGACTACAAGAGACTCATTTAAGACACACACAGAATGAAAGTGAGAGCATGGAAAAAGGTATGCCTATGCCATGCAAATGGAAATCAAAAGAAAGCCAGGGCAAAAATACTTATATCAGACAAAACAGACTAAAATAAAGACTGTAACAAGAGACAAAAAATGGCATTACGTAGTGAAAAAGGGATCAATCCAAGAAGATATAACAATTGTAAATATATATGCACCCAACATAGGAGTACCTAAATACATAAAGCAAATATTAACAGACATAAAGGGAAAAAATTAACAGTAACACAATAACAGTAGGGGATTTTAATGTCCTACTTACATCAATGGACAGATCATCCAGACAGAAAAAAAAGAAAAAATCAATAAGGAAACACTGGCCTTAAATGACAGATCAGATGGACTCAGTAGATATAATATATAGATATATAATATAAATATATTACATACACATGTTATATGTAATCCATAAATATATTACATGTAGGTATAACATATATACACATATATATATATAAATATATATATTATATATATATAATATATTCTGGTACCAGGTGGCGATCCCTGAGCACCTGGTGCCCTTCAGTGGCCTCATCTGGGTTGTGCTGGCCTCCAATGGGCAGGATGGGCATGAGGTGGCCAAGGATGCTGTGTCTGCACGGCTGCTGGAGGCACTGCGTGAGTCTGGGGTCAGCCTCCCCCGGTTTGCTGGGGTTTGAGGCAGGAGGTACCATGGTTCAGCAGTGACCTAATCCTCTCCACATGCAGCCTGAATGAGAAGGTGGAGCCTGTGTCAGTCCCTGGTCCAGCAGGTCTGGGCAGCTGCTATCTGATCCCAAGAAGGGGAGGAGCAATAATAATATTATATAATATAAATATATATTTATATTATGTTTATATTTATTATATTTATCATTTTTATGTTATATTTATATAAATATAATATATAAATATATATAATATAAATACATATATAAAACACTCCACCCAAGAGCAGCAGAATACACATTCAAGTTCACATAGAACATTCTCCAGGATCACATGCTAGGCCACAAAACAAGCCTCAGTAAATTTAGGAAAACTGAAATCATATCAAACATCTTTCCTGATCACAACACTACAAGACTAGGTATCAACTACCAAAAAAACCTGCAAAAAACACAAACATGTGGAGGCTAAACAATGTGCTACTAAACAATCAATAGATCACTGAAGAACTCGAAGAGGATATCAAATAATACCTGGACACAAATGAAAACAGAAACACAATGATCCAAAATCTACCGTGGAAACAGCAAAAGCAGTTCTAAGAGGGCAGTATATAGTGATACAAGCTTACCACAGGAAACAAGAAAAATCTCAAATAAACAACCTAACCTTATACCTAACAGGAGTTAGAAAAAGAATAAACAAAACCCAAACTTAGAACAGATATCAAAGATCAGAGCAGACATAAATGATTAAAATAATAGAAAAGATCAATGAAACTAAGAGCTGGCTCTTTGAAGAGATCAACAAAATTGATAAACATTTAGCCAGACTCATCAGGAAAAAAGAGAGGGCCCAAATCAATAAAATCAGAAATGAAAAAAGGGAAGTTACAGCTGACACCACAGAAATGCAAAGAATCATAAGAGACTACTATGAACACCTATATGCCAGCAATAAAATAGATGACCTAGAAGAAGGGACAAATTCCTAGAAATGTATGCTCTCCCAATTCTGAACAAGGAATAAATAGAAAATATGAACAGACCAATTACCAGTAATGAAATTGAATCAGTAATAAACTCAAAACAAAAGTCCAGGAAGAGATGGCTTCACACTGAATTCTACCAAACATTTAGAGAAGACATTACACCTGTCTTTCTCAAGCAATTTCATAAAAAAAATTGCAGGGGAAGGAACACTTCCAAACTCATTCTATAACACCAGCACCACCCTGATATTAAAACTAGACAAAGAAGTCACAGAAAAGAAAACTACAGGCCAATATCACTGATGAACATAGATGCAAAAATCCTCAATAAAATATGCAAACTGAATCCAACAATACATCAAAAGGATCATACACCATGATCAAGTGGGTTTGTCCTAGGGATGCAAGGATTTTTCAATATCTGCAAAAATCAATGTGATACACCACACTCACACACTGAAGAATAAAAACCATATGATCATCTCAATAGATGCAGAAAAAATTTTTTCACAAAATTCAACATCTATTTAAGATCAAATCTTTCCAGAATGTGAACATAGAGGGAACATACATCAACATAATAAAGGTCATACATGACAAGCCCACAGCTATCATCATACTCAATGGTGAAAAGCTGAAAGCTTTTCCACTAAGATCAGAAACAAGAAAAGGATGTCCACTCTCACCACTTTTATTCAATGTGGTATTGAGGTCCAGCCACAGCAATCAGACAAGGAAAAGAAAAAGAATCCAAATTGGTAAGGAAGAGGTAAAACTGTTATGCAGATTACATGATACTATTCATAGAAAATTCTGAAGATGTCACCAAAATATTACAAGAACTCAATGAATTTGGTAACGTTGCAGTATACAAAATTAATATACAGAAATCTGTTGCATTTCTCTACACTAACAAGCTATCAGAAAGATAAATTAAGGAAGCAATCCCATTTACAACTGCATCAGAAAGATTAAAATACCTAGGAATAAACCTTCCTCAGGAGGTAAAATACCTATACTTGGAAAATTATAAGACACTGATGAAAGAAATTAAAGATGACACAGAGAGATGGAAATATATATTGTGTTCACGGATTGGAAGAATTAATCTTGTTTAAATGACCATACTATCCAAGGCAATCTACAGATTCAAAGCAGTCCCTATCAAAATACCAAAGGTGTTTTTCATAGAACTAGAACAGATAATACTAAAACTTATATGGAACCACAAAAGATCCTGGATTGCCAAAACAATCCTGAGAAAAAAGAACAAATCTGGAGGTATAACCCTCCCAGACTTCAGACTATACTACAAAGCTATAATAATTAAAACAGCATGGTATTGGCACAAAACCAGATACATAGATCAATGGAACAGAATGAGAGCCCAGAAATAAACTCATGCACTTACGGTCAATTAATCTATGACAAAGGAGGCAAGAATATACAATGGAGAAATTACAGTCTCTTCAATAAGCGGTGCTAGGAAAACTGGACAGCTACATGCAACAGAATGAAATTAGAACATTCTCTAATACCATATACAAAAGTAAACTCAAAAATGGATTAAAGACCTAAATGTAAGGCTGGACACCATAAAACTAGAAGAAAACAGGCAGAACACTTTTTGACATAAATCATAGCAATTTTTCTTTCTCCTAAAGCAAAGGAAATAAAAGCAAAAGTAAACAAATGGGACCTATTTAAACTTAAAAGCTTTTGCCCAGCAAGGGAAACCACTGACAAAACAAAAAGACAACCTACTGAATGGGAGGAAATACTTGCAAATCATATGATTGATAAGGGGTTAATATCCAAAATATATATACAGCTCATTAAACTCAACAGTAAAAAAGCAAACAACCCAATTACAAAATGGATAGAAGACCTGAGTAGACATTTTTTCAAAGCAGACATACAGGTGGCCAACAGGAATATGAAAAGATGCTCATCATTGTTAATTAGAGAAATACAAATTAAAACCACAATAAGACGTCACCTCACACCTGTTGGAATGGTTATCATCAAAAAGACCACAAAAAATGAATGCTGGCAAGGGTGTGGAGAAAAGGAAACCCTCATACACTGTTGGTAGGAATGTAAATTGGTACAGCCACTATGGAAAACAGTACGGAGGTTTCTCAAAAACTTCTACCATATGACCCAGCAACTCCACTCCTGTGTATGTATACGAAAAAAACAAAAACACTAATTCAAAAAGATACATGCACCCTAACGTCGCAGCATTATTTACAATGGCTGAGATATGGAAGCAGCCTAAGTGTTCATTAGCAGATGAATACATAGAGAAGATATGGTATGTGTATGTATACACACACACACACACAGAGGAATACTATTCAGCCATAAAAAAGAATTAATTTTTGCCATTTGTAACAACATAGATGGACTTGGAGGGTATTATGCTAAGTAAATTAAGTCAGATAAAAAAAGACAAATACTGTATGATATCCCTTATATGTGGAATCTAAAAAAATAAGACTAGTGAATATAACAAGAAAAGGGAAGGAGGAGGGGCAAGATAGAGATAGGGGATTAATAGGTACAGACTACCATGTTTAAAATAGATAAGCAACAAGGATATATAGTACAACACAGGGAATATAGCAAATATTTTATAATAACTATAAATGGAATATAACCTTTAAAAATTGTGAATCACTATGTTATACACCTGTAACCTATGCAATATTATACATCAACTGGACTTCAGTAAAAATGTTCAAAAAATATTGAATCATTCAGGTTAGGCTGGGTTTTCCTACAGTAACAAGCAGTCCTCAAATGTCAGTGACAGAATACAATAAAGCTTTATTTTCCCTTACACCACTTAGCCACATGCAGGTCAGTACGTGCTCAATCACAAGCCCTCAAGGACCCAGGGGAAATGAGTTTCCATGTTGACACATCTTTCCATATTCATAACAGCAGGTGGAAAAGAATAATCACTCATTGCTTCTTAACCACATATGACCTCCTTCACCTCTTCTTAGACAAAGCAAGTCACGTGGCCACATATACATTCAAGGCATGGGGTGTGGGAGGGCAATCCTAGCATGAGATTAAAAGGAAGAGTGCTGGGCACAGTCCTGTCTCTGTTAGAGCAGGAGAACAGGGTTTCTTCAGAAAAGATTGGTGTTTGTTTCTGCAGACATTACAGCACATGATGGGGCAACCACTAAGAAGAGTTACAAAGTATTTAACTTCCATTCTGTGGAGGAAAAACATGGGCAGAAAAATAATCCATACAAATAAGACCAAAAAAAAAAAAAAGAGGAAAATAAAAAGTCAGGAAAAGTAAAAGCTACAAAATAAGAAAGAAGATATAAATGTAAACTTAACAGTTGTAACAAATTATAAATGAACTAAAAGCTCCAGTGGAAACACAGAAGATTATACTGGATTTTTAAAAAAATCTAGCTACATGTTGTTTACAACAGACATATCCAAAGTATAGGAGACAAAGAGACTGAAAGTTAGAGGATGGAAAAAAATATATACGAGCAAAATTCCAGGCAAAAGAAAGCAGGCGTTTCTATATAAGACAAAATCAACCTAAGAAAAAAGATACATTAGAGATAATTATAAGACATTTGTCGGGGGGTTGAGGGGAAGATGGCGGAAGAATAAGATGTGGAGCTCACCTTCCTCCCCACAGACACACCAGAAATACATCTACACGTGGAACAACTCCTACAGAACACCTACTGAAAGCTGGCAGAAGACCTCAGACCTCCCAAAAGGCAAGAAACTCCCCACGTACCTGGGTAGGGCAAAAGAAAAAAAGAAAAAACAGAGACAAAAGGATAGGGACGGGACCTGCACCAGTGGGAGGGAGCTGTGAAGGAGGAAAGGTTTCCACACACTAGGAAGCCCCTTCGTGGGCAGAGACTGCAGGTGGCGGAGGGGGAAGCTTCGGAGCCGCGGAGAGACCGCAGCCACAGGGGTGCGGAGGACAAAGCGGAGAGATTCCCGCACAGAGGATCGGTGCCGACCAGCACTCACCAGCCCGAGAGGCTCGTCTACTCACCCGCCGGGGTGGGCGGGGCTGCGAGCTGAGGCTCGGGATTTGGTCGGAGTGCAGGGAGAGGACTGGGGTTGGCGGCATGAACACAGTCTGCAGGGGGTTAGTGCACCACGGCTGGCTGGGAGGGAGTCCGGGAAAAGGTCTGGAGCTGCCGAAGAGGCAAGAGACTTTGTCTTCCCTCTTTGTTTCCTGGTGCGCGAGGAGAGGGGATTAAGAGCGCTGCTTAAAGGAGCTCCAGAGATGGGTGCAAGCCGCGGCTAAAAGCGTGGACCCCAGAGACGGGCAGAAGACGCTAAGGCTGCTGCCGCCACCACCAAGAAGCCTGTGTGCGAGCACAGGTCACTATCCACAACCCCCTTCCGGGGAGCCTGTGCAGGCCACCACTGCCAGGGTCCTGGGATCCAGGGACAACTTCCCAGGGAGAACGCACGGCGAGCCTCAGGCTGGGCTGGTGCAACGTCACGCTGGCCTCTGCCGCCGCAGGCTCGCCCCGCATCCGCACCCCTCCCTCCCCCCGGCCTCAGTGAGCCAGAGCCCCCGAATCAGCAGCTCCTTTAACCCCGTCCTGTCTGAGCGAGGAACAGAGGCCCTCAGGCGACCTACATGCAGAGGCGGGGCCAAATCCAAAGCTGAACCCCAGGAGCTGTGAGAACAAAGAAGAGAAAGGGAGATCTCTCCCAGCAGCCTCAGGAGCAGCGGATTAAAGCTCCACAAACAACGTGATGTACCTGCATCTGTGGAATACATGAATAGACAATGAATCATCCCAAATTGAGGAGGTGGACTTTGAGAGCAAGATTTATGATTTTTTCCCCTTTTCCTCTTTTTGTGTGTATGTGTATGCTTCTATGTGAGATTTTGTCTGTATAGCTTTGCTTCCACCATTTGTCCTAAGGTTCCATCTGTCCGTTGTTTTTTAATTTTTTTCCTTAATAATATTTTTAATTTAATAACTTTATTATATTTTACTTTATCTTCTTTCTTTCTTTCCTTTTTCCTTCCTTCCCTCCTTCCTTCCTTCCTTCCTCCCATCATCCCTCCCTCCCTCCTTTCTTTCTTTCCTTCTTTCCTTCTTTCTTTCTTGCTTCCTTCCTTCCTTCCTTTCTTTCTTTCTTCCTACTTCTACTAATTCCTTCTCTCTACTTTTTCCTCCCTTTTATTCTGAGCTGGGTGGACGAAAGGCTCTTGGTGCTGCAGCCAGGAGTCAGTGCTGTGCCTCTGAAGTGGGAGAGCCAAGTTCAGGACACTGGTCAACAAGAGACCTCCCAGCTCCACATAATATCAAACGGCAAAAATCTCCCAGAGATCTCCATCTCAGCACCAGCACCCAGCTTCACTCAACGACCAGCAAGCTACAGTGCTGGACACCCTATGCCAAACAAGTAGCAAAACAGGAACACAACCCCACCCATTAGCAGAGAGGCTGCCTAAAATCATAATAAGGCCACAGACACCCCAAAACACACCACCAGACGTGGACCTGCCCACCAGAAAGACAAGATCCAGCCTCATACACCAGAACACAGGCACTAGGCCCCTCCACCAGAAAGCCTACAAAACCCACTGAACCAACCTTAGCCACTGGGGACAGACACCAAAAACAACGTGAACTACAAACCTGCAGCCTGCAAAAAGGAGACCCCGAACACAGTAAGATAAGCAAAATGAGAAGACAGAAAACCACACAGCAGACGAAGGAGCAAGATAAAAACCCACCAGACCTAACAAATGAAGAGGAAATAGGCAGTCTACCTGAAAAGAATTCAGAATAATTGATAGTAAAGATGAACCAAAATCTTGCAAATACAATAGACAAAATGCAAGAAACATTTACCAAGGACCTAGAAGAACTAAAAATGAAACAAACAATTATGAACAACACAATAAATGAAATGAAAAATACTCTAGATGGGATCAATAGCAGAATAACTGAGGCAAAAGAACGGATAAGTGACCTGGAAGATAAACTAGTGGAAATAACTACTGCAGAGCAGAATAAAGAAAAAAGAATGAAAAGAACTGAGGACAGTCTCAGAGACCTCTGGGACAACATTAAACACACCAACATTCAAATTATAGGGGTTCCAGAAGAAGAAGAGAAAAAGAAAGGGACTGAGAAAATATTTGAAGAGATTACAGTTGAAAACTTCCCTAATATGGTAAAGGAAATAGTTAATCAAGTCCAGGAAGCACAGAGAGTCCCATACAGGATAAATCCAAGGAGAAATACGCCAAGACACATATTAATCAAACTATCAAGAACTAAATACAAAGAAAACATATTAAAAGCAGCAAGGGAAAAACAACACATAACACACAAGGGAATCCCCATAAGGTTAACAGCTGATCTTTCAGCAGAAACTCTGCAAGCCAGAAGGGAGTGGCAGGACATATTTAAAGTGATGAAGGAGAAAAACCTGCAACCAAGATTACTCTACCCAGCAAGGATCTCATTCAGATTTGATGGAGAAATTAAAACCTTTACAGACAAGCAAAAGCTGAGAGAGTTCAGCACCACCAAACCAGCTTTACAACAAATGCTAAAGGAACTTCTCTAGGCAAGAAACACAAAAGAAGGAAACGACCTACAGTAACGAACCCAAAACAATTAAGAAAGTGGGAATAGGAATATACATATCGATAATTACCTTAAATGTAAACGGACTAAATGCTCCCACCAAAAGACACAGATTGGCTGAATGGATACAAAAACAAGACTCATATATATGCTGTCTGCAAGAGACCCACTTCAGACCTAGAGACACATACAGACTGAAAGTAAGGGGATGGAAAAAGATATTCCATGCAAATGGAAACCAAAAGAAAGCTGGAGTAGCAATTCTCATATCAGACAAAATAGACTTTAAAATAAAGACTATTAGAAGAGACAAAGAAGGACACTACATAATGATCAAGGGATCGATCCAAGAAGAAGATATAACAATTGTACCCAACATAGGAGCACCTCAATACATAAGGCAAATACTAACAGCCATAAAAGGGGAAATCGACAGTAACACATTCATAGTAGGGGACTTTAACAGCCCACTCTCACCAATGGACAGACCATCCAAAACGAAAATAAATAAGGAAGCACAAGCTTTAAATGATACATTAAACAAGATGGACTTAATTGATATTTATAGGACATTCCATCCAAAAACAACAGAATACACATTTTTCTCAAGTGCTCATGGAACATTCTCCAGGATAGAGTATATCTTGGGTCACAAATCAAGCCTTGGTAAATTTAAGAAAATTGAAATTGTATCAAGTATCTTTTCCGACCACAACACTATGAGACTAGATATCAATTACAGGAAAAGATCTGTAAAAAATACAAACAAATGGAGGCTAAACAAAACACTACTTAATAACGAAGTGATCACTGAAGAAATCAAAGAGGAAATCAAAAAATACCTAGAAACAAATGACAATGGAGACACGACGACCCAAAACCTATGAGACGCAGCAAAAGCAGTCCTAAGAGGGAAGTTTATAGCAATACAAGCCCACCTTAAGAAACAGGAAAAAACTCGAATAAACAACCTAACCTTGCACCTAAAGCAATTAGAGAAAGAAGAACAAAAAAGCCCCAAAGTTAGCAAAAGGAAAGAAATCATAAAAATCAGATCAGAAATAAATGAAAAAGAAATGAAGGAAATGATAGCAAAGATCAATAAAACTAAAAGCTGGTTCTTTAAGAAGATAAACAAAATAGATAAACCATTAGCCAGACTCATCAAGAAAAACAGGGAGAATACTCAAATCAATAGAATTAGAAATGAAAAAGGAGAAGTAACAACTGACACTGTAGAAATACAAAGATCATGAGATATTACTACAAGCAACTCTATGCCATTAAAATGGACAACCTGGAAGAAATGGACAAATTCTAAGACATGCACAACCTGCCAAGACTGAATCAGGAAGAAATAGAAAATATCAACAGACCAATCACAAGCACTGAAATTGAAACTGTGATTAAACGTCTCCCAACAAACAAAAGCCCAGGACCAGATGGCTTCACAGGCGAATTCTTTCAAACATTTAGAGAAGAGCTAACACCTATTCTTCTCAAACTCTTCCAAAATATAGCAGAGGAAGGAACACTAGCAAATACATTCTACGAGGCCACCATCACCTTGATACCAAAACCAGACAAGGATGTCACAAAGAAAGAAAACTACAGGCCAATATCACTGATGAACATAGATGCAAAAATCCTCAACAAAATACTAGCAAACAGAATCCTACAGCACATTAAAAGGATCATACACCATGATCAAGTGGGGTTTATTCCAGGAATGCGAGGATTCTTCAATATATGCAAATCAATCAATGTGATACACCATATTAACAAACTGAAGGAGAAAAACCATATGATCATCTCAATAGATGCAGAGAAAGCTTTTGACAAAATTCAACACCCATTTATGGTAAAAACCCTGCAGAAAGTAGGCATAGAGGGAACTTTCCTCAACATAATAAAGGCTATATATGACAAACCCACAGCCAACATCATTCTCAATGGTGAAAAACTGAAACCATTTCCACTAAGATCAGGAAAAAGACAAGATTGCCCGCTCTCACCACTATTATACAAAATAGTTTTGGAAGTTTTAGCCACAGCAATCAGAGAAGAAAAAGAAATAAAAGGAATCCAAATCGGAAAAGAAGAAGTAAAGCTGTCACTGTTTACAGATGACATGATACTATACATAGAGAATCCTAAAGATGCTACCAGAAAACTACTAGAGCTGATCAATGAATTTGGTAAAGTTACAGGATACAAAATTAATTCACAGAAATCTCTGGCATTCTTATACACTAATGATGAAAAATCTGAAAGTGAAATCAAGAAAACACCCCCATTTACCATTGCAACAAAAAGAATAAAATATCTAGGAATAAACCTACCTAAGGAGACAAAAGACCTATGCAGAAAATTATAAGACACTGATGAAAGAAATTAAAGATGATACAAATAGATGGAGAGATATACCATGTTCTTGAATTGGAAGAATCAACATTGTGAAAATGACTATACTACCCAAAGCAACCTACAGATTCAATGCAATCCCTATCAAACTACCACTGGCATTTTTCACAGGACTAGAACAAAAAATTTCACAATTTGTGGAAACACAAAAGACCCCGAATAGCCAAAGCAATCTTGAGAACGAAAAACGGAGCTGGAGGAATTAGGCTCCCTGACTTCAGACTATACTACAAAGCTACAATAATCAAGACAGTATGGTACGGGCCCAAAAACAGAAAGATAGATCAATGGAACAGGATAGAAAGTCCAGAGATAAACCCACACACATATGGTCACCTTATCTTTGATAAAGGAGGCAGGAATGTACAGTGGAGAAAGGACAGCCTCTTCAATAAGTGGTGCTGGGAAAACTGAACAGGTACATGTAAAAGTATGAGATTAGATCACTCCCTAACACCATACACAAAAATAAGCTCAAAATGGATTAAAGACCTAAATGTAAGGCCAGAAACTATCAAGCTCTTAGAGGAAAACATAGGCAGAACACTCTATGACATAAATCACAGCAAGATCCTTTTTGACCCACCTCCTAGAGAAATGGAAATAAAAACAAAAATAAACAAATGGGACCTAATGAAACTTCAAAGCTTTTGCACAGCAAAGGAAACCATAAGCAAGACCAAAAGACAACCCTCAGAATGGGAGAAAATATTTGCAAATGAAGCAACTGACAAAGGATTAATCTTCAAAATTTACAAGCAGCTCATGCAGCTCAATAACAAAAAAACAAACAACCCAATCCAAAAATGGGCAGAAGACCTAAATAGACATTTCTCCAAAGAAGATATACAGACTGCCAACAAACACATGAAAGAATGCTCAACATCATTAATCATTAGAGAAATGCAAATCAAAACTACAATGAGATATCAGCTCACACCAGTCAGAATGGCCATCATCAAAAAATCTAGAAACAATAAATGCTGGAGAGGGTGTGGAGAAAAGGGAACACTCTTGCACTGCTGGTGGGAATGTGAATTGGTTCAGCCACTATGGAGAACAGTATGGAGGTTCCTTAAAAAACTACAAATAGAACTACCATATGACCCAGCAATCCCACTACTGGGCATATACCCTGAGAAAACCATAATTCAAAAAGAGTCATGTACCAAAATGTTCATTGCAGCTCTATTTATAATAGCCCGGAGATGGAAACAACCTAAGTGCCCATCATCGGATGAATGGATAAAGAAGATGTGGCACATATATACAATGGAATATTACTCAGCCATAAAAAGAAACGAAATTGAGCTATTTGTAATGAGGTGGATAGACCTAGAGTCTGTCATACAGAGTGAAGTAGGTCAGAAAGAGAAAGACAAATACCGTATGCTAACACATATATATGGAATTTAAGAAAAAAAAGTCATGAAGAACCTAGGGGTAATACAGGAATAAAGACACAGACCTACTGGAGAATGGACTTGAGGATATGGGGAGGGGGAAGGGTGAGCTGTGACAAAGCGAGAGAGAGGCATGGACATATATACACTACCAAACGTAAGGTAGATAGCTAGTGGGAAGCAGCCGCATAGCACAGGGAGATCAGCTCGGTGCTTTGTGACCGCCTGGAGTGGGGGGATAGGGAGCGGGGGAGGGAGGGAGACGCAAGAGGGAAGAGATATGGGGACATATGTATATGTATAACTGATTCACTTTGTTATAAAGCAGAAACTAACACACCATTGTAAAGCAATTATACCCCAATAAAGATGTTAAAAAAAAAAAAAAAACCAAAGTAGTGTCAGCAATGGGAGTCTGAAATCAGCAAGTACCGAGAATATTCCAAATGTGCAGCCAGAAAACCAAAGCCCAGGGTCAGAGAACAAAACAAACAACAAAAAAAACAAACAAAAAAAAACAAACAAACAATATTTCATAATTAAATAATTTGAAGCAGATAAATTTAAAAATGATCAGAACTATAAAGAGAATTAAGCCAAGCCACATTCAGACAGGATTTTAGTGTAGTCTCATTAATCAGTAAAGCAGGTACACAAAAGTGGGGATATAGAAAGAAGGTAGACTATTTAAATAATTATGACTAAAAATATTGACCTATTGTCTTTACTTAGAACAGTGTATCCAATAACTCCTAAATACACATCACTAACTGTATATTGTACCAAAGCAAGTCTTCAAAAGATTAACTAGACTCTGCTCTCTGTCTACAGTACAATTAACCTAGAAATCAAGATCAAAAATATAACCAGAAATTCCTCATATGCTTGAAAACTCAGAAATGCATGACCAACACATGGGTCAAATAAGGTATCATAATGAAAGTTAGAACATATTCTGAAGTGAATGATAGTATAAGTACCATATATCAAAGTATGTATGATGTAGCTAAAGCAGGAATGGAGTGACAAGGATAACCTTGGAAGTTTATACTACAAAGTATCAGTAAGAAAGGCCAAATGACTGAGTGGGTTCTAGTAGGAGTATGGAGGCAACCATATCTTCATATTCCTCCTCCTAAAACCACACAGAGCAACAAGGAAAATGTGTGAAAACACTAATAATATACACCTTTCAGTAAAACTGTAAGACGGAGGAAACCTGTAAACTCCAAAACATCAGTAAGTTTTTTGGGGAAAAAAACCCCCACAGAAATCAGTATAATCAATATAATCAATACAGTATAATCAATAGCCACTATGGGTGCCAAGAAAGAAGTGGGTGTTCCCAGAGGGTTAGTGGAAACACAAGAATGAACAGGGCAGGACTGAGTACCAGGGGAGAAAAATGGAAAAGTTCTGGAAAAATCCATGGAGAACAGAGGTCTCTGGCTTAAAGAAACTGCCTGTCATTCTAGCAACAGACAAAATAGCCCTTTAACTGAGCAACCAAGAGAAGTAGTCCTTTAGCTGATTTGACTTCTTCTGTTAAGAGCTTGTTCAATAAAATTCAACTCACATGAAAATGAATTATAAAGGTAAAACTTCTACATTCATAGAAAGATACTGTAAGAAAAAAAGAAAATGAAAGCTTCTCAGCAGGACAAAATTAACAGCAAAAGAAAGAATCCACAAAGCAGAGGATAATTGGCATACAATCTTTGAAAATGAATTTTAAGAGAAAAACATCCCTATAAAGCAATTGCAACTCTGAAAGAACGTCACAAACTAAATTTTTTTTAAATTCAGAGATGAATGGAAGTCAGAAAATTTTGGAAAAACATGCAAAATCGTTTCATATTGCAGCGTACACAAGGGAGAATGAATATCATGGAAATAAGAATAAGGGACAGGGCTTCCCTGGTGGTGCAGTGGTTGAGAGTCCGCCTGCCGACGCAGGGGACGCGGGCTCGTGCCCCGGTCCGGGAAGATCCCACATGCCGCGGAGCGGCTGGGCCCGTGAGCCATGGCCGCTGAGCCTGGGCGTCCGGAGCCTGTGCTCCGCAACGGGAGAGGCCGCGACAGTGAGAGGCCCGCGTACCGCAAAAAAAAGAGAAAAGAATAAGGGACAGAGTTCACAGAAATGAGCAAAGAAAAAGAAAACTGATGAAAGGAACTGGAAAAAAAATGATAAACTAAATATAAGCAAAAGATGTTACCGAACCAGGTTCCTTTGCCGGACGCTCAAGTCAAACGCCGAGCCGCCAAGGTTTGAAGCGGAGACGGTGTTTACCCACGAGGCAGCCCCGCGAGGAGCTGGGAGCACAAATCTCAAAGCTGCCTCCCCAAAGGCAGGGGCTGGGGCTGGAGCTACTTATCAGATAAAGCCGAGGCGGCGGCGCGTAGGGAGAGGCGGCTGGGAATACGAGAAAGGCGAGATAACTGTTCTGCGCAGGCGCAGCTAAGCTACACGCTTCCTCACCAGCCTCAGGTGTCAGTATTTTCTGAGCGTGGAGTTTCGGCCCTCTGACGTCAAGAGGTCACTGAGAGGACACTCACGCATGTCCAGTTACAGGGTCGGTGGTCCCAATCCTTCTTAACAGGCTCCGGCTCGGAACTGGACACAGCTGACTCCGAGTTCCTGAAAAACAGCCCTGCCGAATATCTTACTATTTAGGCTACTTGAGGCCTGAAGGACATGCAAGATTTTTGTATCAACAATCAAAGCCAGCTTGATCATGAGGCAGGTTACAGATGTAATGGATCTGATGATTTACCCTCAGTTCGAGGAGACCCAACGTTTGTATAACTGATATGCACAAAGATATAAAAAAATAAAATAGGAAAGCTATTTTTAAACTATCATTCAAGAAAACTTCTCTAATTTTTTTTAATGGTGTAAAGTGACCCTAATGTTTATATGGGAGAGATCTATACCTGAAAATAATCAAGAAAAAGGAGAATAGTGAGGAAGGACGTGAACCACCAGCTGGCAAGTCAGTGTACTCGGGTCAGCTTGGGAGCTTCTTAGAACAGACATGCGTATCAGTGGAAGGGATAGGAAATCCAGAAATAGATCTCAAATATATGAGAATTTAATATGTGACAAAGTGGTATTTCAATTCAGTGGGCAAAGACGGATTTTTTTAATACACATTGTTCTGGCACAGCCAGCCATCTATTTCTAAGAAAATAAAAATAAATAAAATATACAATTCTTATCTTACATTATATAAAAATAAATTCTGCATGAATTAAGCATTCAATTAAAAAATTAAAAAGACAACAACACTTCAAGCAAAATAAACAATTATATTTACAGTCTGGGGGTGAGAGAGATTCTTATCTGGCAACCTTGAAACAATAAAATAGTAGAATTATGTGACTATATAGAAATCAGAAAGTTTTGTATGGGAAAAGAAAAAATAAGCATGCCTAAAAATGAACAAAAATATAGGCATTGTTGAGGAAAGGGTTTAATCTGTATAATACACAGAGAATTTTTACTAATTGCCAAGATGGGTGTAAATAACCCAGTAAAAAAAAAAATGGGTGAGAGATTTGGAGAAGTAATTCACAAAAAAGCAAATCCAAAATGACAGTAGTATTGAAAGATGATCAAATGCAAAATTGTCAGTGTAAGATGGCAGCCCAGTCTCGTGATATTTCTGAGCTACCAAACAGTTGGGCAAAAACAACAAAAAGACTTTCTAGTGAGCATGTGAAGTTAAGGGCACCATCAAGCATGGTAGGGAATGTAAAACTTCACAATTGTTTTGGAAAACAAATTGGGAATATTTGTTGGAACAAAAATATACTAACCCTCTAACCCAGCCGTCTCACTCCTGAGAAGTTATCCCATGGAAACAAAGCATCAATCTGTAAAATATTTGTAAAAGGTATTTATCACAGCATTGTTCACAGTGGCAAAACCAAATGAAGATGCAGAGTCAGGGAAATGATTAAGTAAGTTACAGAACAATCACTGGGGGTGGTATGCAGCTGTCACAAAAATAAGGAATTAGAATTATACAGAATTGCAGGGATTTTACAGCATGTTGTTGCATGTGAAAAGAGAAACTATAATACGATCTCCCTTTCATAAAAAAACTAACTGATCCCTTCATTATCTAAGTATATGCATGTATGTGCATGTCATAAATATGTGTGAGTATAATTATCTGAACATTGAGAAAAATATTTAATAATCTATAATGTTAACGTCACGTGGCAGAGACCTCTTCCTGGTCGCCAGAACCCAGCTTGCTACATCGATATCCTTGCCATCCGTGACCTGACCGTTACCACCTCAAGGTCACAATTTCTGTTAGTTGGGGTAGCACAAGCTGCTATAAAAAAGAAACCAAGGAATCTAATGGCTCAAATTAGGTAAAAGTTTGCTTCCTGTTCAGATAAGGGTCCGAGGTAAGTGTTCAAGGTTGACTAATTGCTCTCCCTCAAGTAGCAGTCTGGGAAAACAGATCACTGAAGACTGGTGGCTTGTTATGCTACGGCATAACATTTGGTAAAACTACCCCTGCAGGACCTTGGAAGGCAGAGCACGTGCCTGTCTCACCTGCGGCTCCAGGAAAAGAACTCGTGTCCTTGATTCTTCCAGCGCGTGCAGGCGGCCTCGTGTCTTGGCTCATGGCCTCGTCCTCCAAGGCAGCAGTACAGCAACTACTGTCCTCTCTGACTTCTCCTTTCACAGTCCCATTTCCTCTCTGACTCTGACCCTCTTGCCTCTTTCTTACAAAAGAAATCGCTGCTGATTACATTAGCCCCACTTAGATAATCCAAGAGTGTCTCCCCATTCATCTCAAGGTCGTTAATTAATCACATTCACGAAGTCCCTTTTATCATGTAAGGTAACATACTCGTGAGTTTCGGGGCTTAAGATGTGGACATCTTTGGAGGGAAACATTATTCTGTCTACCAAGGAGGGAAAAGAGAGAAAGCCAAGGAAAAGCAAAAAAAAAAGACCAACGTCATTGGTATATTATGCAAAATTACGTTTCTTTGTGTAAACGAGCAACTTTTATTTAGTTTTTAAATTTTTAAAAGTAATTTTTATTGGAGTATAGTCGATTTAACAGGCAACTTTTCAAGAGAAAACAATATTTGAAATAAAATCATAAAGGAGGAAGTAAAGGAAGGGGAGGCAAAGAACGGGGAAGAGACAGAAGAAGCGGAAACAGCAATTTTCGAGGAACAATTTCAGCTAGTGCATCCATTCATGCCACTGGGCAGGCAAAGGTATCTCATAAGAAACCATTTCAAAATTTGATTTTATTTCTCGCAGTCTGAGTTTCAGTTCCCTTGTCTGGAACAGAAAAGCAAGTGAGGGCACGGATAGGGATTTTCATTTTTAAAACGCTCCCAAGGTGCTGCCTTTCTAGAAGAGAAAGTTGCTACTCTCTCTTCATTATAGAATCAAAATCTTTTTTCTTTTTTCTTTTTTTTTCTGAACTGGCATTCATTGAACGGTCTATCCACCTGAAAGCCAAGCTGGACTTCATACAATGCCTGCCCATTGATAGGTGCTGGCAAGACCCTTAAGAAGGCCAGATAACTTTTAAAGATGGTATTGAGAAAAAAGTAACACCTAAAATAAAATTCTTAGAGAGAGAATCCCTTGGCGAGAAATGAGATGAAATTAGGCATAATACCTATTTTTATCCTCTTGAAATTCAAATTTTCTGGAACCAAGAGTAAGGTTACGGTGTTTTCTCCTTTAATTCCTAAAGAGTTTTAAGAATAACCGTTTCCTTTTCTTCCTTGTCTTTCTCTCACCCTTGAGACTGAATGCAGTCTCATGGAGGCTACCAATGAACAAATTCTCGTTCGTGGGTATCACAGGACAGCTTGGGGGGCCACGGGTACAGGCAGGGCCACATGGGTACAGCTAGGGAAGTGTAACCAGTCAGAAGCAGCGCACAAGATCTAAACCTCGATTACAGCTCTTCAAGTCTGCGATGCCCAAGCAATCTAGATCCCCTCTCCACGAGGCTCTTCCCTAACCCTGAAAGGCAGATCCTCCGAGGCTGTCCTCTGAGAGCAAATGAACAACACAACTCAGAACCTGCCTTTCCTTCTCTACCAGAGCTGCTCTTGGCCACCCACCTGCTGTCAGCCCTTAAAGACAATGCAGGTTTCCAGGCGAACACAGGCTGGAGCTGGCAGATGTGTTCTCTTTGACGATCTGTTTAGTCCATTGCTGTTTCAGCTGTAACTGTAAAAAGTAAAGAGACAGATAAATCCAACACTTACACAGCCCCCTCAGTAAGTTACTATTATCCATGCGCCTTTAAAAACATGGCTTGCGCAAGAAGACATTGGAGCTAAATTATCGTTTATGTTTGTCAGAGGAGTTGCAAATGTGTAATAAGATTCCAGAGTTAATGTTTTGTGCAAAGCGCTTAGGAGAGCCAGGATGAAACTGGCTCAGGCTCCTGGTGTTTCAATTAAAGATAGTTTCTAATCAAGGGTGGAGCAAAGGCTGTTTAGAAAATGTCAGTTCATTGCCCAATCCACTGGTGCAGCCAGGGGTTCCGTCTGAAGGCGCTGGGACACCTTGGACCCCACGCACGTGGCTGCACATTGCCTTGGTGTCAGTGGCTCTGCCCCGAGTTCTCGTGAAGGCTGGCCGGTCAGCACTGAACAGCAGCCCCGAGTGCATCACCCCAGGACAGAACAGCGACAGAAGAAAGTCTGCGTCCCCACCAGGGCACCAGGCACGCCCCTCCTCAACGGTCCCTTGCTGGAAATGCAAAGCGCAAGAGCAGGGGCCTGCCCAGCCCCCCTCTCTTCCTCCCCTTGGCTGTCATCTCTCAGGCCCTCCGTGTCCTTTCCCTGGAAAGGTCGCCCTAGTTGGGGGCTCTTGAGAGACAGCAGCATTGAGTAGAAATGCTGGGGTGCGAGCAGCCCCTAGGGATCTGATGGGAAACCCTTTCGGACTTCTGAGAAGAACCATTTGTTTGCTCGTATGCTGAATTTTTTCCTATTTCTTTTTTTGTTAGTCACGCAGAGAGCAGGAAGCCCCTGAGTTCTCGTCTTCTTTATCTACGTTTTCCAATTCGGGGTTCGACCTGCGAGTGATGAGGCTCTGAGTCTCGGTGGGAGAGGTTTCTTAGGAACTTAGGGCCACTCCTTCCCTCCAGCTCTGCTGCCTGCCTTCCACCTGCTGTCTGATGCGGGGCCTGTGGGCATCAGATTAAATTGTCTGTGAAACAAGTAGGTCTCATGCGTGTTGGGTGGAATTGGGTGTGAACAGCCGTTCTCCTGTCTGTACCTGGAGGCAGGGTGGCGTGGAAGGTACAGAGGGCAGCTGGGTTGTGGGCGCTGGGTCCAGCCTGGATTCTAGTCTCCGTTTTCCTCACCTCTAACCGAGCTCCCTCCCTGTACTCTTACTTGACACCGTCCAGCCTCAAACCGCAGCTAGAAGCATCTTTCTAAAAACCAACGGGACCAGGTGAATCTCTACTGGCTTCCTGTAACACTTGGAATAACAAGGACAAGGGCAAGGGCAGGCCTTGGCTGCAGTCCCACCTGGAACCCTACCAGGGACTTCACTTGAGATGCCATCTGGAATGCACATGGGACCCCATCTGGACCCCACCTGGACCCCACCTGGAATCCTACCTGGGACTCCACCTGGGACCCCACCTGAAACCTGAGATCCCACCTGAGACTCTACCTGGACCCCACCTAGGACCCCCCCAGGACTCCACCTGGGACCCCACATGGAACCCACCTGGAACCCTACCAGGGACTCCACCTGGGACCCCACCTGAGACTCCACCTGGAACCCTACCAGGGACTTCACTAGAGATGCCATGTGGAATGCACATGGGACCCCAACTGGACCCCACCTGGACCCCACCTGGAATCCTACCTGGGACTCGACCTGGGACCCCACCTGAGACTCCACCTGGGACTCTACCTGGAAGCCCACCTGGGCCCACTCTCCCTCTTGCTCACCAGGCTCTACAGCACTTGGCTCCCACTGTGACTCCGCCACGCCACACTCACTCCCACCTGGGGACTTCTGCAACCAAGGGCCTTGGTCCCAGTGCTCATGTGGCTCCCTCCTTGTCAATTAGGCTCAGACCTACTGTCTCCTCTGTCCTGGTGTATAAAGTGAGCCCCCCCCTCACCACCCAGCTTATCTGTCAGGGCACTTACCTCTAGTTGAAACGATCTCATTACTGACTTGCTAGTTCACCCCTGCTTCCCACTCGAACATCAGCACCATGAGAGCAGGGACCTTGCTTGGCCGCCTCCCAGTGCCCTGGCATCTGGGAGCTGCAGGTGAGCAGCCTGGGCTCAATGTGTCCTCCGTATGCGACTGCAGTGGTCAATGGGCCGCTTCACTGCTGTGGACCTCAGCCATCTCACTTATAGAAGATCCCTACTGCTTACGGCAGGTGTTAGAACACACGTACAGGTGAGAGAGGCAGCTCATCTTTAGATACCTCCTGAATCACCCCAAAGTGTATTTGCTCTTCTCAGTGGGCATCTTATTAACACTGCTGTTAAAAAGACCACAGCCACTGGCTGTCTCCACCCTACATGAGAGCCATGTGTCAGCGGAGTTCCCTTGTACAGAGGGGGTTACACTCTTTACTTATAGATTGGGAGGTGAGAGCTGGGGAGGTGGGCAGACAGGTGTGACCTACCGAAAATCGACTTACCTCCAGAGGCAGATGAGCTTGGACATACTTTGTGGATGGTGAGTCCAGCGCTAACCACACGGATAGCTTTGTTCCCTGTTCCAGCAGGAAAACTGTCTGGCACTATTTTCACTGTATACTGGCTGGCGGTCCACTTACCCCTGCAGGGACTTGGTGAGCTGGGAGGGCGACCGGGGCCCCAGACTCCCTGCGGCGTTGTGTAAAGCAATCATGTTAATGGGGATTTTGTGCTAGCGTTTGAAGAGTGACAGCCTCCAGAAGGGGCTGATGCAAAACCACAAGGTCTGTGCAGGAAGCAGCCAATTGATATCTGGGCACAAGCTCTCATTTCATTATTGCTGCTGCTGTGAAGCCAGATGAAAGCTTATGAAGTTAATTGAGTAAAACACTCAGAAACAGGCATCTTATCTTAAGGTTGCAGCGACTAGTGGGTCCTGCAGGAATCACTAACACATTGTTTTGATGAAAGTGATTTATAAGGATGTCCTTGAATGTTGAGAAACATAAATTAAAGTTCTAGGTGGCCTGTCCGGTCATTCTGGGACTGTTCCAGACCAAAATATATCCGGATATGCTTTAAAAGGCATTTTCTTTGGTATATCACAGAATAATAAAATCTCAACTAGTTCTTTTTTCAAAAAAATCCAGGTCTCGGCCCTCCTGTTTATGTCATAATCAGTTTACTATTAATTTACATTGATTAACATCAGTGCGGGCACAATTTTGTGTGTGTGAGTTGAACCTGCAGATGAAAATGTGGTTGAAATAAAAATTAATCTGCCTGTCCCCTTCTTTTTTCCCTTCCCCAATCCAGGGAAGGCAGAGAATGATGGGGCGGCCTTCAGCGAAGCAGAAGTTCGGATGGCTCCTGGGGTCCAAGGCTCTGCCTGGTCCCCTCCTCTCAACCTCTATATCCACTCCACTAACGTCTTAGTTTTCTGGCTCCTAAAATTCTCTTGTTGTAGGATCCATTGCCGTGGAGTAAAGTTTAGTCTTTCATTAAAATGCATGGCTTCCATGGTGGCGCAGTGGTTGAGAGTCCGCTTGCTGATGCAGAGGACACGGGTTCGTGCCCCGGTCCGGGAAGATCCCACATGCCGCGGAGCGGCTGGGCCCGTGAGCCATGGCCGCTGAGCCTGCGCGTCCGGAGCCTGTGCTCCGCCACGGGAGAGGCCACAGCAATGAGAGGCCCGCGTACCGCAAAAAAAAAAAAAAAAAAAAAAAGCAGATTCCCCCAGGAGAGGACAAATTTTTGAGCCTTAATCACCGCCGTTATATCCTTGGGTCCTATGAGCAGGATTTAGAAGAGGAGGGGGAAGGAGGCTGAGACCGGGAACTGCTGCACAGAGGCGAGTGGAGTCCAGCCCGGCTCCGCTGTCTGGCTGCAAAGCTGCCTACAGCCACGCCCATCTGGCTGCCTCTCCATGTCCAGATTTTGAACTTTCCACTTTGAAGCCTCAATCATAGGATAACATCACTCTGAAGCTGCATCTTCTATTTTAACGTGTTGATTTGAATCACCTTTTTGTCATTTTTGTCTCATTTGTGTTGTTTTCATATAAAAGCCGAATAATTTTTCCATTTTCATGCATGATAGTCGCTAAGATTATTTAGCTGCCTAAGTTAATAACAGTCTGTCATCCAGAAAACTAGTTTGCATTTCATTTGAGGAAAAGATTTTAATAATTAAATACAATCAGTAGTGGAATTATCATTCTAGCAAATATCAGAATCGGAAAGAGACGCTGTGAATTTGCACTTAGCGCTAGCGCCATGGATTCCATTAATGGCTCTTATTTTAACAAGCTTCATCATCTTTATAGGTTTCTCTGATTTCATCTCCTTTCCCTCTTTTATTGCTTGGCTCATATAAATGCTTCTGTTATTTAGTTAATAGGAGGCAGGAGGGAGAGATTATATTTCCCACTCGATATTAACATTAGGTAAGTCCCTTTGGAGACCTTTTGATCATTCATATAATGTGTGCACTATACTTTTATATATATATATATATATATATTTTTTTTTTTTTTTTTTTTTTTTTTTTGCGGTATGCGGGCCTCTCACTGCTGTGGCCTCTCCTGTTGCGGAGCACAAGCTCCGGACGCGCAGGCTCAGTGGCCATGGCTCACGGGCGTAGCCGCTCCGCGGCATGTGGGATCTTCCCGGACCGGGGCACGAACCCGTGTCCCCTGCATCGGCAGGCGGACTCTCAACCACTGCGCCACCAGGGAAGCCCTATACTTATATTTTTAAAGGCACATTTGATTAAAGAAAAACAGGGTAAATTCCATGGTCTTAATTTCCAGACTCAGTCAAAGGAGCTGTGCTTCGTTTGTTCCTAGCTAAGCATTCATTTCCTCCCATCCCTTTGGTTTTTTTTTTTTCCAGCTGTGTTGGGTCTTTGTTGCCGCACATGGGCTTTCTCTAGTTGCAGCTACTCTTTGTTGCAGTGCGCGGGCTTCTCATTGCGGTGGCTTCTCTTGTGGCAGAATTTGGGCTCTAGGTGCATGGGCTTCAGTAGTTGTGGCACACAAGCTCAGTTGCTCTGTGGCTTGTGTGATCTTCCCGGACCAGGGATCGAACCTGTGTCACCTGCATTGGCAGGCGGATTCTTAACCACTGTGCCACCAGGGAAGCCCCGCTTTGGTCCTTTGATAAAGGCCAAGGGAGGCTGCTGGCATGGACTGGTCAGCAAGCTTCTGAGGCCAGATCCTCCCTGCACTGTGGTCCTACAGAGCTGATGTCCGGGGCCTCTGGGCTTGTGTTCAGCGCTGTGAAATGTTGTGGATTTCCCACAGGCCTGTTTTCACACCAACACGCTGGTCTAATTCTTATAACCTCTGTTTGATCCGTAATTCTTGTGACGGCCTCTGCTCCTCTTCCTGGGGGTGTAGTCTGTCGTCGCTCTGGGTGGGACCACTGTTAACACTGATGGGAGTTACAGGTGGGAGAACAAGAGCCTGGTCCCCAAGGTGGCCCGTCACCGCATGCCTCCCAGATGCAGACAGAGGGAGGGGGATGGTCCCTCCTTCCTCACTCCCCCCATCTCCCTCCTTCTCTCCCTGCCTCCCTCTCTCTCCTCATTCTAAGGCCCGTCACAGAGGACTCGTTTGCAGGGCACAGCTGGAGGTTGAGGGCAGTGCGCCGAGGGCTGCTGGAAGCTCCTGCGCCAGCCCTGCCTGGGCTGTTCATCCTGGGGAGTCTTCTGAGGACTGTGTCGTGGAATGTTCCCCGGTCCCTGAGGGACGGTGACCTCTTAGCAGGAGCAGCCAGCCTGGCGCTGAATTTCTGGGCCGACGACTAGGAAGGATGAGTCTGGGACCCTGCCTGGAACCCAGCCTTCTGGGGACCGATCTGCACTTTAAATGGTCACAAGGAGGGAATGTAGCTGGTTTGCACTTTTATAAATAGTTTCTTGTTGTTTCTACTTATAACAAAAGCAAAAAACTACTTTTGCTTATAGCTTCTGACTTCAAGTTTGCCTCTTGCATGTATATTTCATAGAGATGAAATGTACTGAGGTTGAATCAGTTTCTAGGAAGTACATGTAGTCCTTACCTCTGGAATCCACACCCCCCAGCATTCTGCAAAGAGCCAGTAGCACAGGTGTGGTGGGCCACAGGTGTGGGTAGCTTCGTGGTGGAGCTGTGCAGCTCCCACCTCTGTCCTCCCCTGGGGAGAGCCAACTAAGCAGGACGTCAGCCTATCTCCATGCATTTCACGCACTGTGCTCTGCAAATATTTAATGATCAGGATGTCACGCAAGAATGAAAACACAGAAACAATCCTCTCTGTGAACCTGTTTTCGCTGTCCTAATGCCGCTGCTTGCTGTCTGTTCTGCTCAGCACTGGTGATTTGCGGGCCTCGCTCCGGGCAGCCTGTGGCCTTGGACTTTGTGAGGTGCCCGCCTGGCCGCAGGCTCGTCTGCTTGGGGCGCCCAGGCAGGCCCCAGCGGCCTTTCCACGGAAGCTGTGGGCTGTGGTGATGGAAGGGTGGAGGAGAGAGGCACTTCTGTGAAAAAAATTGAAAAAGAAAACAGAAAAGAAAAGCTGTTTTCCTTCAGTTTATAGATTCATGGGGTGGAGGGTGCAGACCCACTTCTTGTGAATCCTGATGCCCGTCTGGGGGTGCAGGGAAGATGTCTTGGGCAGGGCCGTGCTCACTTTGGGGATGAGGACTTTATAGAATTTATGTTCCCCCAAACCTTCTGCCTAAAAGGAGGGGGAGCGGGGAGAGCAAGAGAAAAGGAATATCACACATGTATCCAGACGAGTTAATAGAAAACCGTTCGTTTTGTCTTCACTTGGAAAACATGTGTCTGAGTTGGAAGGAGACTAATTCCAACTCTGGTGCTGGCAGATGAACACGAGTCACGCTTTCCAGAGGCGAAGCCGGCCAGGGTCTCTGCGGTTGGTAAGCTCCTCAGCTCTCGAATCCACAGAGCGGTGTGAGCACCCGAGCAGGTTCGTGCTTCATGCAGCCCAGGCTCAGGCTGCTGCTGCTGTGAGCAATCATGAGAATGAGAAGGATAAAAATACATGTAATACTATTTAGTCATAACAAATACAACAAACCCTCAAGACAGATGAAATGTTTTCCCCTGTTCCGATGAACGGAGGGCTCCCCACGGCTCAAGCACAGAGCTTTATCCACATCCGTGTCTCCAAGTTTACCTGCATCAGCATCACCTGGAGCCGTTAAAGCCCCGAGTTTGGGGTGCAGCAGGTCTGGGGGGCAGCCTGAGGATGTGCGTTTTTGCCCAGGCCCCAGGTCACATTGGTATTGCTGACTCAGGGACAACACTTTGAGAAAAGCTGGTCCACGTGAACTCATTTAGTCCTAATGAGCCTACAAGCCAGCCGTCCTTCTTCTCTCCACTGCCCAGTCAGAAAGCTCAGGTATAGAGGCTTTCAGGACTTGCCTACATTCCAGTCCGAGCGGGTCAGCCTCTGAAGCTTTGGACCCAAACCACTGTTGTCCACACCACACAACCTCCTCGGGCGTAAAGAGTCCAGTGGAAGCTAGCGGATGGCCTTGGCCTTTGAAAACTGTCTTAGTGTTTCCTACAATCACCCTTATTTCTTCACGTGGAGCTTGCCTAGGCACTGAGTAATAATAATAGACTTGCAGCTCTAATTTATGACCCAATAATAAATATGAATCCTTCTGACAAAAGTTGTTTCAGTGGTAAAGGCTGTTGTTTTTAGCGTTGGGCCTGAGATAGTGAGACCCTTTGCTGAGAGAGAAGAAAGGCACCTGATTTTTCTCTCTGTTTTTTTCCCTAAAAAGCAAATATCTTTACCTCCCAGCTCCCACAAAGCAATTTTTAAAGGCACAATAATTGACCATTGCTAATGAATTTAAACATTGATCTTTTTCATATGTATAGTTTTCATTCTAAGCATTAAAAAAATTCTTGAATGATAAATTTCTAAGCATTAAAAAAAATCTTGAATGTTAGATTTAATCTCAACATCAGCTCTCAACATCAAACACCTGGAAGGGCATGCAAACTTTAAAAGCCAGTGAACTGAATGGGTCGTTTATAACCTGAACGTTCTAGAAGTTGTTGGAGTCCCAGGAGTATCCCCCATCAATTATAAATCGGTACTGGGCGTTTACACAGGTTTCTCGTTTATCATGATTCTGAATCTGGCCTTCTGACAGATGACAGTCTCTCCTGTCTTCTTTGAGGGGATACAAGCCTAAAATAACCCACGTGTCAGAGCCCAGCTTTTCTATATGGCCCATCTTGCAAGCAAAGGTGTTCTTTTAGCTGGGGCGACTTTTCTGATCTGTAAAAGAGGCATGAGCAGGAATTTCTTCACCAGTTGCAGCCATAATAAAGAGGTCTGAGAAGACTCCCTCAACTCCACCGTTTCCAGCAGCTAACGTTTATTTCATGCTTGGATCTGCAGGTGGGCTGGGCCGGGTTGGGCAGCAGAAGGGCTTTCTCCTGACAGATCAGCAGAGCACAAGCAAGCCAATGGCCTCTGGTTGTATCACGCCCACTAAGGCAGGGGGCAAAGCTGGTTGCAGGGCCGAGCCCAGCTAAAGACTCAGAATTCTCTCCCGCCACGGAAGCGGGCAGGACGTTTGCTGAACAGCAATCTACACCATCCAACTCACAGTGTCTTGTAGTTTCATTAAAAGAATCAATCAATTCAAGGGGAAATAAATCAAATTGGTCATTGCACAGTTTTAACTTTCTTAATAGTCGCTTTCTTGCTGCAGAAATTTAGCTCTAGGTTGATGAGGTTGCTGAGTGTCGGTGGATATGACATATTTCCACCTGGTTCACAGTGACTGGTTAGCAAATTTGCTGAAGGAGACTGCTTGTATCTTGCCAGCACGTCCCAGCCTCTCTTCGTTGATTTTAGTTTTACCGTAATTAGGATACACGGGTTCTGGCTATAGGATACTAAAGCTGTGAATTATTTCCTGCAAAAACATCTATGATATTAGTTAAAGAGAAAAATCTCACCACCTGTTGCAAAGGAGCTAGATGAAATTATTTGCGTTGGACTAATTTTTTCATTTTTAGCTCCTTTTAGGGTTCGGGTTTTGGTCACACGAACTGACACAGTCCATGATTTGTCCTTGTCACAGTTGCAGGCGGTTAGGTAGAGGCCACAGAGGGGACCAACTGCTCAGCCCATCCTCCAGCCCTCCAAGCTGGATGACCCCCAGCAGACACGGGGAGGAAGGGGGCGGGGGGACTGGAGTATCTTCTGGGTCTAGGGCGGCTCTGAGAAGTCTGGACCTCTTCTCTGTTGTGCCTGCTCTGAGGGCCACCAGGACAACGGCTCTTCACTTTCTTTTGGGGTCATGACTCGCTTTGAGAGTCTGATGGAAACTATGCATTCCCCTCCAGAAAACATACACATAAACATACGTACTAAACTTTTAGCATTTAATCTTTAATATTCCTTTGAAATGCAGTCCTTGAATCCCATCTTCTTTTCTGGAATTTTAGATACAAGTTGATGCAGATACTAAGATTTTTTAATGCATACAGTTCTAAGTCGCTACTTAATTAGATTTGCCAACATGCTTTACTGATTTCTTTCACTCACTCTTTGGGTTCACTTTCTTCTTCCTGAAGTATATCCTTTGGTATTTCTTTCAGCAAAGGTTTCTAAGAGTGGTAATTCTTGTCTGCATATGTCCGAAAACATCTTAATTTCACCCTCATCCTTGAATAATAAATTAGCTGGACATAGCATCCTAAGGTCACAGCTCTTCTTCTGTTATCTTCTGCCAGTTTACGTCCTCATTTGTTTGATCTGTTTCATGTTGGGTTTCTTCATCAGCTGGATTTCCCTGTGCTGTTTGTAACTTTTGTTTGAGAGCTCACGTTTTATGGGATTCCCTCCTGCGTGCACCTCTTTCAGGTTCTTTTTCGGGCTGTGTTGTGTTTTTCGGGTTCTGTATTAGTCAAGGGTCTCCAGAGAATCAGAGCCGACAGATTTATTATAAGAAGTTGAATCACACAATTAGGGAGGCTGAGTCCCTTGATGAAGCTGGAGGCCCAGGAGAACAGGTTGTATGTTTGAAGCCCTGAGAGCGGAGCACCAACGGTACAGAAGGACTCAGAACCAGGAGTGCTGATGGTGTAGACCCAGTCCAAGGGCAGGAGAAATCCATGTCCCAGCTCAAAGTCAGGCAGCAAGAGAGAAAGAGAGAGGGAATTCTCTCTTCCTGTGCCTTTTTGTTCTGTTCAGGCCCTTGAGGGACTGGATGGTGCCCGCCCACACTGAGGAAGGAGATCCATCTTACCCAGTCTGCTCAGCCAGAAAGCCCCTCACAGACGCCCAGTATCTGACAGAACACGTGGGCGCCCTGGGGCCTGGTCAAGCTGACACACAGAATTCACCATCACAGGTTGGAGGGGCTGTTTTGGGTGTCCTCAAAGGGGGGCTGGGGTGTGTTGACCTCAACTCCCCTCTGTTTGGGGTGTGAGAGTGGCTTTTAAATACACGTGTAAAAGATTTGATCCCTTGTTTCAACGTGTTCGGAGAGCTCCGTGTGTGCTTCCATCGTGATCCTGACCCAGCAGCCCCGTGTCAAGGGACAATGATGGGTGGCAGAGTATGTGACAGGCAAACTGTAGGGCTCCCAGGAGCGTCGGGGAGCGTCTCCACGGTGCAGGGCTGTAGCCGCGAGGAGGGTTTCTAATTCAGAAACGCAGGCGGGATCGAGGTCTGCGCCTCCTGCAGCTCCGCCTCGGCCGCCGCGCGTGCCCCGAGCAGCGCTGCCCACAAAATCCAGTTCCCACGGCCTCTCGCGCGTGGCTCCAGCCCTGTTACTTCTCAGGTACATCCACAAAACTATTACCTGTTATCTGAGCTACTTCAGCCTCTTTACCTTGAAACCAGAGCTGAGTTGCAAGAAGAAATTGTTGTGTTTAAGTTTCTAATCGCTTTGATTTTTCTGGAAGTACAGCTTCCGTGTGGGAAATGAACAGTAGCCCGGGAGCCGTCTGGGCTCACTGCTAGGAAGCTCAGCACACCCCCCGGGCTTTCTAGCTCTGTTTACACTGAGCTTCTTTACAGCGCTGTTTTGCAAGTCCAGAAGAGTGAAAATATGAAGCCAGCAGGGCAACGGCCACCAGCAGTGCTTGGGGGTGGTGCCCTGAGTCGCATCTGTAAGACTTGGCTGATTTATAGCCTCTCTTTTGTGAGGCTGGGGCTCAGCGCATCGCCCAGGGTCCTGGTGGGCGGATTGCGCGTTTACTTCACAAGACTTGGTCTGTCAGGTTAGATGTTAGTGGAAGTCATGGTAAGCAGTTACTGAGAAAGTCGCAGTAGTATCATCTATTTGTACTCACCCAAAACTTCCAAATAAATTTAGTTTCCACACAAAAATAGGGATTTTCAAAATTCCATAATTTTGCTGCTCAGAATACAATTACAAAACTAATTAGAACAAGTTAATGATAAATATGCAATATATAAATACAACTAAAATACTGAAGGCCATAAACATTATTGGAATAAAAAAATGTATATATGTATGTGTATTTACTGCATGGCAACAGAAAATTGCCGAAACTGCCGATGTGCCTCAAATTCGTTTGTAAATTTAGTACAAGTTTTACTTTGATTACAACGGATTCTTTGGCAACTTGGTAAAATGATTCCAAGGAAAATATCCAAAGAAATTTTGAAAAGAAGAGTAATGATGAGATCTTTCTTACAAAAATAGTATTTTCTAAATTTTCCATGAAATTTCACTTTAAAAAGAATGGGGAAAAAACCTTTTTTTTTTTTTTTTTTTTTTTTCTGATTTGGTGATCTTTGCTCTTTGACTTACCCTCTCCTTGTGAGTTTGAACCTAGTCTCACGGATGGGAAATGAAAGCCATAAACTAGATTCATAGTGGGATTTTGAGAGATGCTTTGCGACTCAAAGATACCATGACCCTCAATGTTTAAACTAGTAAAGTGCTCACAAAATGGTTAAGATTGGTGTCCTGCAGAAGTCTCAAGTGTCTCCAAAGCAAACCTTAATTGTGGTGTGTGATCTTCTTGTTGGAGACCAGGATATTGTTTCCAGAAGCTATCAGTGATGGATGTCAGTTACAGAGGGCAAAAGCCTTGTGTTTGTTTTACACAACTGAAGAAATGAGACAGCAACAGAGGGCAGCTGGTTTTTTTTCTCTTACTCCTCTTCTCATGGAGGCAGATCAATGACAAGATTAACTCAAAATGTTATCAGAAATGGTTCTAGATTTTCTAGCTCATCATGGGACCAATTCAAATGCTAGTACCTAATAAGAGAAAAGGGAAGGATCCACTTGGTCCCTGAGGTATCAGTGGTCTCAAATTAGGTCATCATCCTTCTAAAATGATAATTACTATGAAGCATCCTAGTGTAGCTATCACTTTCCTATTCAGTGCCTACTTTCCCCTTGCTGTGTCATAACTTTTTTCAGATTTTCCTCCCTCTTTATCATAGCCATACAGTTCAGAAGACATTTAGCATATCCCCAAATCCAGGAACTTATGTTAGCCAATGGGACGTGGGATTCTTCTGGGAACCATTATGGTTCCATGGGGGCCCTGATCTAATCTGTCTGAATCAGATGTTTATCTGTGGTTTGGAGGGGGAGGTTTTCTTTTGCTCTCTTCTGCTGGCCATGAACGAGAACACATGTTGCCCTGATGGTTACAGTGACCATCCCACAACAAGCCTTGAGAAGAAATTGATACTAGAACAGGAGAGTGGAGAGAAGAAAAACATCTGGATCTATGATTCCTTCTCCACTGGCCTGTATCACACCTGGGTTCTCTGTACCTCCAATTATGTGAGCTAATAAACTTCCTTATTGTCTAAGCTAGTTTCAGCTGTGATTTCTGTTCCTTGCAACCAAAAGTATCCTATCTGAGATAAATACCATTCAGTTATACCTGGGTGGGAGGTTGAATGGTGGTCCTCGATAATATATGTTCATGTTCTAACCCTCAGAACCTGTGGACGTGATTGTATTTGGAAAAAAGGGTATTTGCAGATGCAATTAAGTTAAAGGTCTTGAGATTATTCTATACAACTCAATAGTAATAATAATAATAATAAATCCAATTAAAAAAGGGCAGAGGAACTGAATAGATATTTTTCCAAAGAAGACATACAAATGGCCAACAGATACATGAAAAGATGCTCAACATCACTAATAATCAGGAAAATGCAAATCAAAACCACAATAAGGTATCATCTCAAACCTATTACAAGGGCTATCATCCAAAAGACAAGATAACAAGTGTTGGATAGGATATGGAGAAAAGTGAACACTTCTGCACTATTGGAATGTAAATTGGTGCAGCTGCTATGAAAAACAGTATGGAGTTTCCTCAAAAAATTAAAAATGGAACTACCATATGATCTAGTAATCCTACTCCTGGGCATATATCTGAAGGAAATGAAAACAGGATCTCCTTGAGATATCTGTACTCCCATGTTCATTGCAATATTATTCACAATAGCCAGGATATGGAAATAACCTAAGTGTCGCTCAACAGATGAATAGACAAAGAAGATGTGAGGAATATACATATAATAATGGAACGTTATTCAGCCATGAGAAAGGAGGAAATCCTACCACTTGTGACAACATGGATGGGCTTTGAGGGCATTTAGCTAAGTGAAATAAGTCAGACAGAGGAGGACAAATAGTGTATGATATCACTTATATGTGGAATCTAAAAAGTCCGAAATCATAGAAACAGAGAGTACCGTGTTGGTTACCAGGGGGTGGGGAAAACAGGAGATGTTGATCAAAGAGTACAAACTTCCAGTTAAAAGATGAATAAGTTCTGGGGATCTAATGTACAGCATGGTGGTTACAGTTAACAATACAATATTTTAATACAATATAATACAGTACAATAATTTAATACAGTAGTATTAAATACTTGAAAGTTGCTAAGACAACAGATCTTAAATGTTCTCACCACAGAAAAGAAACAGTAATTACTGAGTACTATTCCATTGTATATATATACCGCATCTTCTTTATCCATTCATCTGTTGTTGGACATTTAGGTTGTTTCCATGTCCTGGCTATATATGATGGAATATTACTTAGCTATAAAGAGGAACAAAATTGGGTCATTTGTAGAGATGTGGATGGACCTAGAGTCTATCATGCAGAGTGAAGTAAGCCAGAAAGAGAAAAACTAATATCATATATTAACACGTATATGTGGAATCTAGAAAAATGTGACAGATGAACGTATTTGCCGGGCAGGAATAGAGGTGTAGACGTAGAGAATGAACATGTGGACACAGCGTGGGAAGGAGAGTGTGGGACGAACTGGGAGATTAGGATTGACATATATATACCATATGTGTAAAATAGATAGCTAGTTGGAACCTGCTATTAAGCACAGGAAGTTCAGCTCGGTGCTCTGTGACGAGCTCGATGGGTGGGATGGCAGAGGTGGGAGGGAGGTCCAAGAGGGAGGGGTTGTATGTATACATATAGCTGATTGACGTCACCGTACAGAAGAAACTAACACAACATTGTAAAGCAACTATACCCCAATTAAAAAAATTAAAAAAAAAGGAAACAGTAATTACATGATGTGATGGAGGTATTAGCTACTCTATCGTGGCCATTTTGAAACATATAAGTATATACATCGACACATTGTTATATGTCACAATGTTAAATGTCCATTATATCTCAAAAAAGCTGTAGAAAAAAAAAGATGAGCTCACCCTGGATTATCCAGGTGGGCCCTAAATTCAATGATGATGGAGACAGAGGTTAGAGTGACGTGGCCACCAGCTAAGGAACACCAAGAGCCATCAGAAGCTACAAGAGGCAAAGAAGGATCCTCTCCTAGAGGCTTTGGAGGAAGCGTGGCCCTGCTTCCATTTTAATTTCAGATTCCTGGCCTCCAGAACCATGAGAGGATAAATTTCTGTTTTCCAAGCCACCGTGTTTGGTAATTTGTCACAGAAGCCCCGGGAAATAAATCCAACCTGGTGGGAGATCAGCTTCAATGAACATTGAAATGAACAGAGCTGAGACCTGTGATTGTTTTTTGGTCCTTCCTGGAAAACTCACACCAGCATCAACCCACAGAGGGACATATCCTGCCTTTTCTTTCTGGCAATGCTTCCAATTAACATCTTGTGTATTGCATGTCTTTCTGCTGCCCTGCCTTTCTCTAAACGCCCCTGTGGATTTTTGAGGTTTTGGAGACACATATTCTAAAACCTGATGGGTTGAGGTTTTTGGTCACATCTTTGGCAACTCATCTGTAGGAAGAAGGTAAGAGCTGGTCCAAAAGGGGAAAAAAAGCTGCAAAATCTATGGCATCATTATTCAGAGGAGATTTTCTGGTAGAGTTATATGTAAAATTTTTCAATAAATTAATTTTACAGACTTTTAAGGGGTAGCTTTTAGATGAATGGATATATTACTTGAATTTAAATTCAGCCCATTAAGTTGTCACTTATATTGTTGTTGCAACATCATGTGTTTAATGTTAATGACACACACAAATAAAAAAGAAACGACACAAGAAAGCTATTTGCTTTACTGTTTTGGGTGAGCTGAGCCAAATGCTTAATAAGATACTCTTTGTAGTCAGAGCTGAGTCTTCCAGAAACGAGAATACACAGCAAAAGCAAACTCTTCTTATCAGGAGGCATTCTACAGTGTGACAAGACGGAAGACGCAGCCCTGATCACCAAGTGAGGAAGAATACAGCTTCCTTGCCTGTGTCTCCATTCTATCTTCCTCCATTCTGCTTTTCTTCCATTTCCCCAATATATGAATCAGCCCTCTGGTTCCTATTCCAATTCCTTTGCTCTTAATTTTATTTTCTTCCCTGCTTCTTTCTTCAAATATCCTCCAATTCCATTGAGTTTGTTCTACCCCCCAAAACTTGAAATCTGACATTCTCTCTGATCACAATCCCCTACTTTCTTTCTCAGGTAAACCTGGATCTTCACTGTGACCTTCAGCTCAAACTATAGAGCGCTTTTGTGCTAATTAGAAAAAGGTGTCCCCTTTTGGACAGGCAATTTGGAAAATGATTCCCTTCTGCATGGTCACAGACCCACAGGCTCAGTGCTTCACCAGGATGACAGCGTGGATGTATACCCCACACATCCCTTAGGGTGAACTTCTGTGTAGTCCGAAAATGGCACAGTCATCTTGGTACCCACTGCTAGCCATCTCACCGTCCCTTTTCTCAGCCCATCAGGTTGTGTTGGCCATCATTAGCCTGTCTACCACTGGACCCCTTGGTAAATCTTTCAAATACGCTCTCCATGATGTCTCTGATTCCTCTTCCTCCTTGTCCTTTCTTGGACCACATCCTTGAGTGCAGAAAATATGTGTGTTTGATGTGCCACTGGGTCCTCATCCTGGCATATGGAGCTGGTAGAATGGTGTTGCCATCCAGAGTCCTTTGCCAAGAGCTTGGTAAGTACTGAACTAATAAATGCACTGTTTCCTTTCAATCAACCCATTAATCAATCTCACATCATTTTCTCTCTGCTGCTGCATTTTACAGAGAAAGTTTTACATCTAGGAAGACTGACATCAATTCAAATTCACATAGTAGAACTCGGACAGCTCTCAGTGCTTCTGGGAAATACTTATACTCATCTTGAATGACTTCTTCTCATAGGTCCCACAGAATGTATTACAAAACCACCATCCTTCTCAAACTCCCACTTGAGTGTCCATTTTTAAAAAATTAATTAATTTATTTATTTTTGCTGTGTTGGGTCTTCGCTTCTGTGCGAGGGCCTTCTCTAGTTGTGGCAAGTGGGGGCTACTCTTCATCGTGGTGCGCGGGTCTCTTACTATCACGGCCTCTCTTGTTGGGGAGCACAGGCTCCAGACGCACAGGCTCAGTACTTGTTGCTCACGGGCCTAGTTGCTCCACGGCATGTGGGATCCTCCCAGACGAGGGCTCGATCCTGTGTCCCCTGCATTAGCAGGCAGATTCTCAACCACTGCGCCACCAGGGAAACCCTTGAGTGTCCATTTTGGGAACAGAATGTATTACCTTCTACATTACTAAATCACCTTACATAAACTTGAGGCCATCTGAGTTTTTCCAACTTCTGCATTCTCCATTTTCTTTCCATCTTCATGCAAACTTACCTTGTCCTCAGTAAAGATGTGTCCTTTCTTCTCTACCAGACTACCCCCTCCACTCTCACCATGAATCAAAACTTTGGCCATGTCTTCTGCAAACTCACTTTACCAGTTTTTCCTTTGCCGTGTCCTGTAGATATCATCGCTCCCGCCTGCTCCGTTGCCTCATTTTCCATGCTGGCACCCCAGTTATGGTCCTCACCACCTCTTACCTTGCCATTTCAACAACTTCCCAACGTGTCCCTTGTCTAGGTGCTCCACTCTCAACCTTTACAGGCTGCTACACTAGTCCTTTGACAGTTCAACTTTTGGTTGTAGCACTTTCCATCCAAATAAAGCCATCAGAGGTTCATTGGTTGTCGATACAGAATGGATTCCAAATCCCATAGCCTGGCCTTCAAGGGTCTATATATTCTGGGTTCAGTGGAAAACTACAGCCTTAATTTCCATAATTCTCCATTTTTACTACAGTGAACGGAAATACTTTCTGTAATCATGCCCCATGGTTTGAGCCTCTGGTTTTATTCACGTGTACATGCTATATTAAGTGTTTTTCAAATTTATTGCAAACTTTCTGCAGGCTGCTTTGTCAATATGTTAAAAAAAGTCTAAATGTTGCATATATAATTTTACTTCTAAGAACTTATTCTGAGGAAATAGTGGTGGATGAACACAAGATTTAGAACACTTTAAATTTAAGTATATCTTTCTTTACTCTGAAAACCTTTTTCCTAATGTTGTTAACAATTATTATTTGTCTTATCTCTAGTATGGGAGTGTGTTTCAAAATTATAATAATATTATAACTAACAAAAGATAGAGAGAGCAATTTAGGATTACTTTCAGATGTCTTCTGGCCTTAGGATATATCCCATTAAAGACATACCATCAAAATATTGTGTTTTAGGGTTATTATAAGAATTCTTTCATGTGGTTAAGATACAAGCTGGATATTCTTTTGGCTTATTTTCAGTTTTCTGAAAGATTTTTTTCTTTTAAAATTAATTTTGCTTTTAAAATTTGTAAAACATCATGTAGATTCAAAGCCAAAACCATTGGGTCAGGTGTGTTCAGTAAGATCGAGCTTCTGACCTTGGACCCTCCCTCCCCTTTCAGTCATACAAGGTAGCACACTAGTAATGCTGCTCTGCAGCTTGGCTTTTTCACTTGACCATTTATCCTGTAGATAACCTCATAACCAGAGAGGGAGATTCCTAACTCCTTTTACAGCTACATAGTATTCTGTTGTCCTCAAGTTCAATCAGCTCCATTCCCTATTGATGGACATTTAGGTTGTTAACAGTCTTTGCTGTTATGAACAGTAATAAGTAAATAGCCATGTGAATATGTCATTTTGAGTTTTTGCCAGTGTATCTTTGGTACAGGCTTCTAAATATGGAATTGATGGTTCAAAAGGGTAATGCATATGTAATTTTGTCAACTCCTGCCAAATCTCTCTTTACAGGGACTGAATCATGGTCATTCCCACCAGTAAGTCCAGCAGGAGGCAGGTTAAGTCCTGCCTCTTTTCCCATGTGTGGTCAAGCTTTTGGATTTTCACTAATCTGATGAAAAATGGCATCTCAGTTTCAATGAGCAATTCTCCTATTATGTGCAAGGTTGAGCTTCTTTTCCTGAGTGTGTCATTTGTGTTTCTTTCCAAAGAACTGATTTTCATATCTCTTGCCTATTTTTCTATCAGGACACACTGTTATTTTTAAGGATGAAAACTGTTTCCATTCCCTTTTATCCCTTCTACATCTTGAATGTGAGGAAATGGCGGAATCCAGAGGTTAACATAGCTTTCAAAACAGAATCATCACCTTTACATAGTTACCATTTTTCTTTAAAGAATGTCTGCCAAGCTAGGAGTCCACAACTGTCAATTAGACCTAATGACTAATAGTTCATGGTGTCAATGCCCACCCCCAGCCCAGCCAAAGACCCTCAAGAAAACACACCTGTGTTTGAAAAAGTTGGGTTGATTACTTGTTGTCCTGAGGGGTAACGTACACCACTGGGAACTGTGAGGGTTGCAGTTAGAGTGTGTTAAAGAGGACTTATAGGATCTGGGCTTTAGTTGGGTGATTTGGGGGAGGATTTAAGCTTTGCTCTGGATTGGATGCTGTCAGGAAGTGGTGGTAATTCTATGACTGGGCTTTGTAATAAATCTTATCTAAAGGAGGGAAGACTAGATCAAGGCTAGGCTATCACTAGTAAAGACACAGTCACTCATGTCAGCCAGGATGGGGGGTTGTCAGGTATTTTGTGGCCTGGACAGTGTGCATGGTTTGTCTCTGTTTAGACATGATTACTAGTGGTCTTATTCTTGTCTCAGTCCATCATGGTCACAAAATAGCCTTGTCTGATGTGACATCTTGTGAGGTTTTCTGTGTTCACCAGAAGAACACCAAAACCTGCCAGGCCAGCTCCTGGACAACAGGACCGCTTTTCTGTTTCTCAGTGGGCACCGGAGCAGAGTCTCAGGCCCTGTTACTGTAGTGACAGGTGACCTATCTTGTAATGTTTAGTGATTGAAATTCTGAGGAAGTGAAAATACCCATATTTAGGTATTTATTTCACATGGAATTGTATAATATCTCATCACATGAGCCTTTGATTATGTTCCACCTGAGAGAGGGCCAGGGTCCAGAACCGTGGTCTTCTTTCTGGCTTAGCCTTTCAATACCCAGAAAGTCTTGTCAAAATTGATGTAGCCTAGCGTAGGGGGATCTGGCTCTGAGAGAAGGAATTTTGACTCAGAAAAGAGGGAAAGGGAGGTTGAGGGGAAGAGGGGTGAGCAGCTCAGGGATGGGGGTGGTCGGCTCCAGGGTTGGGAATTGGAAGGACTCAGAGTTGCCCCACCTTCCTCTGTTTTTTCTTAAAATTCCCATTTCTCCTCAATCCTCTCACCACAAACAGGACTTCTAGCAGTGGATGGCTCTGGGGTAAATGTAAATGGATAATAAACAAGAGAAGAGAGGGTTGGCCACATTTGGGATATTGGAACTAAAAATCATTAAACTGTCTTGGAAGCATCTAACAAGGAGGGTGTGGTTATAATACTTCAGAAAGTACACCTTGGTTTGATTAGAAATTCTAAGGCAACATATAAGTCTCTTGAAAATCTCAAGATGTAAATGATTCATTCACACTTTACATTGTAAAAATAATGGATTAGACCAACAAGAACATAGATATTTAGGTGATTGGAAATAGCACTACATATCTGAATATTGAAAACAGGTATTGCAACCACCTGGAAAGCTATATCACTTTTCTGAACTTCACTATTTTCCTTTGCAAGAGATCTTTCTCTTAAGTTGTGGTACTGATTAGATGTGGTAATGTGTTTTTACAGCATCTGGTATACTTCCTGGCACATAGGGAATATCCAATAAATCATAGTCAATTATAATAATAATGAATCCGAGTCTTCTGCCTTAAAAATATTTTGTGCACCTCTAACACGTTGATATTGATATTTTCTCTTCATAAAGCAATTTTAAGTTATAATGCAAAGGTCATAAGTGGAATTGTCTACATTGCCGGGATGCTAAAAGTTAAAAATAATTAGGTTGTAGGGGTCTTTGGAACCACAGGGAGGCTGCAAGCCCTCTCTTCCTTGAAAAAGAAGTTGCAACCTGCTCAGCTGCCCACAGACCTCTGCATGTGCGGTGGGCAGCCACTCTCAGATCCTCTAGGAAGATATAGAACCAAATCTTCACAGCACAGGAGACTAACCTGAGCGTGGCCTCACCTTGGCTTAGGGCATGGTTAAAGGAAAAGCCTCACCCTGCGTGTCTAACCTCACTCCTCAGAGGTGCTTCTTCTGCCCTAAAGATGTCCGAGAGGCAACGTAGCCTCAGAAACCCCAAGAAGAGGGCAGAACTAGGCTCACCCTCCTGCACGGTGCTGAAATGGACAGCGCTGCTCTGAGCATCCCTGGCCCGAGGCTCTGGGGAGGCGGAATTGCCATCAGCCCTGTCAGGCTCTCAAGAGCAAGAGCAGAGTGCCTGGCGGGGAGAAATGCCACTTGACAAGGGAAAGGCAGGAAGCTGTGGATGCGTGTAAGGTACCTGATCAGATCCTGCCTTTTCCATTGGAGAAACAACTTTAAAATATCAATATTCTCTCCAGGACCGCCAGCAGCTATGAGTCTGCTGCCCCATCTCAGCCTTCTTCCCAGCACATGGTGTTTGTCAATTAGAGGGAGTTTCCAGAGCTTACTGAGCAAACCCAACAAAATCAGAATTAAAAAAAAACAACTCTGGGCTTCCCTAGTGGCACAGTGGTTAAGAATCTGCCTGCCAATGCGGGGGACACGGGTTTGAGCCCTGGTTCGGGAAGATCCCACATGCTGCGGAGCAGCTAAGCCCGTGCACCACAGCTACTGAAGCCTGAAAGCCTAGACCCTGTGCTCCACAACAAAAGAAGCCACTGCAATGAGAAGCCCGCACATGGCAATGAAGAGTAGCCCCTGCTCGCCACAACTAGAGAACGCCCGCGTGCAGCAACAAAGACCCAACGCAACCAAAAATAAATAAATTTATTTAAAAAAAAATTTAAAAACAACTTTTATGGCTTCCATTAAGTGGCATCCAAGGACAACTTAACCAATAACATTTCCTGCCACTTTCCTCTGGACTAGACAACGCTATGCCCTTAGTCTGAAGCACTGACCACTTGGTCATTGATGATACAGTTAATCAACGATCACTTTCTTAGTATGGCTGAAAGTTGCCAATATTTACCTTTGGGAGTGATGTAGAAATGGACAATAATTTGGATGGCTTTTTTCCTTTTAAAATATGAAATGCTTTGAGGTTGGGATATTATCTATTGGCCTAAATAGCCAGTGTTATTCATTGACTCAACACTAAACACGTATCTGTTGAGCACTGTGGTATGCAAAACAAGGGCTGCCCAAAGTGGTCCACCTCTGTATCCACAGAATCCGTAAATATGTTAGGCTACATGACAAAGGGGATTGAAGATTACAGGTAGAATTAAGGTTGGTAGTCAGCCAACCTTAACATAGGGAGATTGTCCTGGATTTTGTGGTGGGCTCAATGTAATCACAAAGTCCCTTTAAAGTAGAAGAGGGAGGTGGAAAAGTCAAGGTCTGAGTGATAAGATGTGAGAAAGACTCCTTTGCTGGCTTTGGGGGAGAGGGGCTGTGAGCCCAGGAATGTGGGTGGCCTCTAGAGGCTGGAAAAACCAAAGCAACCCTTTCTCCCCTAGAGTTTCAGAAGCAACCAGCCCTGTCAGTGTCTTAATTTCAGCCCAGTGAGATGTGTGTCAGACTTCTGATCTCCAGAACTATAACAAATTTGTGCTTTTTAAAGCCAGTATGTTTGTGGTGATTTGTTACAGCAGCAATAAGAAACTAATACATCACCTTCCATGGTCCAGGCCCTGTGCTGGGCCCTGAGGATAAAGGGGTGCCTGAGATGCGGCCCTGCCGCAGCGGACTCATGCTCTCTCGGGCCAATTGCGCTGCGGTGTGGTTACTGTTTAGGGTCCACGTCTTCTTGCTCACCTGTTCCTGTCCACATGGTGCTGTGACAACCTGTCCGCCTGTGGGGACGGAGCGGCTAGAAAACTACTGAACTCAGTGAGAAGAAGTGGTTGTTTGGAATTACCTAACTCTCCCTTTAACGCTAGTAAATTATATTACACATTAAAATTTTTTCCCCAACTGGTTGTTTTGATTATATAGCACAATTTAACTCCTTTCCAATCAATTATTTTTTCCTTTGAATAACTTAATTGCCTTTTATCCAATGTACTCAGTTGTGAGGTTATGCTAAGCCTCTGTCCAGAGGGCCCAGTCTCGGGACAGGCAGGTCTCTGGGCACCTGGGAGGGCAGGAGTGTCCTGGGCCTCCGTGGGCTTGTCGTCTGTCAGGGGATGGAGGGCACTTCCTTGTTGGTTATCGGTGCCCTTGTTCTAAATTGTTTGGACTTGGTTTTGTCATCACAGCATCAGTGGAGAAGGAGAAAGGGACAGCTCGGCATTGGGACAAGAAGCCAAGCAGGAAATGCTGACATTAGGGAAAGTGGACAAGCAGAAGGTCTGGGCAAAGCCCTGCTTAAGAACCCAAAGCAGAAACCACAGGAAACCACTGGCTTCCTTCTCTAGGACCCAGCTCGAGCCTCTCTGGGCGGAGCTGAGGGCAGCGGGATGGGGCTGTGCGCACTCTCACCGAGAAGGCGAGGACTTTGTCCTGAACAGAGAAGAGGACGTCGTTTTTCTTTGTTCCACGGCAGCCAAATTCCAGGCCAAGCCCAAGGTCAAGCCATCCGTCTGTTCTCTCCGTGTATGTGGATCCGGCAGCTTCTGCAGGAACAGGAAGCAGCGAAAGACATCATCGTTAGTGGGTCCGTGCCGTGGGTCGGTGTGGGAGCCTGGGCGGAGCGCGCCGTCCTGTAATGAGGCGCGGTTCCCAGTCATTTCACCACAATTGTCATTTAGGTTCAATTACGGCCGCGGATCTCATTACCCCTCAGTTATCGGGTTATCACCACCTTGCAGTACAAGGAATGCCGTGAAGGGTGCGTTTGTCTTGGCTCCTGGTGGCCGTGCCCTTAAGTGTTGAGCCAGGAGGGGTTGACACAGAGCCGGGCTGGTGGACGTGTCATCCCAGCTGATGGCTTCATTCTTAACAGATGCGTGACCGGCTGTCCCGCAGGTGGCTGAGCTACGGACCCTCCCCCCTTTCCCCCATCACTGCTCCTGAAATAACCCACGAACGTTTCCTCTCATGCCTTGTGTTGTAGAATGAGCTAATATTTTTCTTTCCCCGTTTCCACTTTTTCGAAAGCTTCCTTCTTTTATATCCTCATGATCCAGTTACTGGAGCTGCTGTTACTGGAGCTGCTGGAGCATCATATATGTGCTCTTTTTTTTTTTCAGATGTTCATCTTATTTTCTTTCTTCTTCTGCAACCTGGTTAAATTCACCCATTCATGTATTCAATCATTGCAACTTGATGACTTTATGCCTGATGTTTCCACATTCCAGGGGGAGAAATCACGTGCAAATGAGTCAGTAAATATGTAATTTCAGGAAGGGATGGGGGCCCAGGGGGAAAACATATCAGGACAAAGGATAGAGAAACTAGGCAGCAGGAAGGGCAGCCATTTACATAAGGGGTCAGGAGGCCTCTCTGCGCCAGGGTGAAGTGACCGGGAGGCCGGCAGAAGAGCTGGGTGGAGAGCATCGTGGTCAGAGGTGCACGCAGGCCTCCTTCAGGGACTCAGCACAAGGTGAGGAGGGTGATGCCAACTAAGTACACCCAGTAGGGTCCCATCCGTCACTCCCACAGAGAAGAGGGTCTGGACTGGCCAGCAAGGGGATTCAGGACCACAGGATGCTTAACTAATGAAAACTCCCCCCCTGCATATTTTAATATAAATTATCAAGCTATTTCCAGCAAAAGTAGATTTTGATGGAGAAGATGCTTGAACTATCCAGATAGTTGCTTCCGTTTTCCACGTTGTTTTGTAGATGGAGACAAAGCCTGATTCAAGTCTTCTTTTATGAACACTGCTTATGACTTATCTTCTGCTGGTAGAAGCACCCACTACAGATGGCGAATGTTAAGGATGCTGCTTGGAGCAAAGTCTTGACTGGGCTGGAATAAGTTGAGATGTTTGGTGATGCTCAACGTCACTGCCCCAGGGGGCAGGATGAGAGGAATGTCATGATCCCATAATACACCCACAGTAAACAAAGCCTTAATTTACCAGATAACGGGCTCTTTGTATTTTGCACAGAAATTGCACTGTCAGAGCAGCTAGTGCATAAGATAAGAAAAGGAACAATCTTTCCAGGTAATGTAGGGAAAAATGTAATTTTGCAACACTTGATAGAGCAGGAGGCTAGAAATTGAGATTGAGGGAGAATGCTGTTCTCTGTTTAAAGAGCACAAATACTGTTTGCAGAGAAAATATCTGGCTTTTCTTTTTTTCTCTCATTTTTAAGAAGTAAAAATATAACATCTTAAAATGTAAGGAGCATGTTTTCAGGTCCTGTGATAAGCAGGGTAGAGAATGAAAGAGGTGGTTTAAATGGCAGAGGCTAAATTTCGCTTTGTTTTTTATGAGTGGCTCATAAAATTTCTTACTGAGGAAAAACTGAATGAATAAAGAGAGGGTAATTCTTCCTCATCTTAAGGAAAATTTGAAATTCTTTTCAAAGAAAATAGCATATAGGCAATGTCTTAGTTATCTATCGCTGTGTAACAAATTACCCCAAACGTAATGGATTTAAATAACGAACATTTATTATCTCAGAGTTTCTGTAGGTTAGGAATTGGGTACAGCTTGGCTGCTTGTCCCCGAGTCCCCACACGGTTGTCACCCAGGTGTCAACAGGGCTGCTGTCTCATCTGGAGACTCAGCTCGGGGCAGGGTCCCCTTTCAGGCTCACGACATGGGTGCCGGGAGGATTCAGTTCCTCGCTGGCTGATGGCCAGAGCCTGTCCTCAGTTCCTTGCCTCACGTGCCTCTCCCTAGGGCAGTCCACAGCAAGGCAGCCGGCATCTGTCAGAGTGGGTGTGAGAGGGCGAGACACAGCCTGGAAGACGGAAGCCGGGGTCTCTGCAGAGCCTAACCTCAGAGGTGACATCCCGTACCTTCTGCTGTTTTCTATTCACAAGAACCTTCCACAAATCCCAACCCATTAACGTTGCTGAAGCAGGGATATGTGAAGTGAGCCCATGTCATTTCATGGGATGACCGAAAGCTTGTCTGGGGCAAAAGGATGGTTTTGATAGTTAAGAAAACAGGAAGAAGGCAGGAGGGGGGTCTTCGAGGGATTCTGGGGTTCGGGGTTTGAGCGTTAGATTGAGTGATGCCCTGAATACGTTCTCTATAACGGGGCGTCTCGCATGGCAAATCACTTTCCCCTCTGCTGGCTTTTCCCAGGGCCTGGGTGAGGCCACACTTCTCCCGCATCCCACATCCTTGTCTGTTTCCAGAGCCTTGTACATTTACCACATTGTCGCCTCCTTAACTTCTGCTCTTGCTGTTTTCATAAGAGCCAGTGACCAAGGCATGGCTGTAGGAGTTTTGAATTTTAGATTACAGACTCAGGTGATGGAGAAAAGTAAGCTATTTACTTTTCCGAATTCATTTCTGTTTTTCTAAATCTCAGTCTGTTTCTAAATCTCTTGCTGCCTGGTCTTTCCATCCTGCTTTAAACTGGGCAGCTTTTCGGCTGTTGTCATTATTTTGTTCGCCTGTAGACTTGACTGAGGCAGGCACTTGAGTGTGGTGTCTCAGTGCACCGCAGTGTGGTCAGCCCCGCATGGAAGGTGTTCTGATTAACACTGTGCAGACAAGGAAACTGAAGCCGAGGCAGAGGAAGAGACCTGCCTGGGTTCACTCTGCAGAGAAGGTGGAGAGCCGGGATTTGAAGCCTTGACTTTTTCCTTCTAGAGATGCAGCCTCTCTTGTCACGCTAACCCTCCTCTGCTTTAAATAACAACCAGTTGCACACTCTATATTCCCTTTCAGAATGTAAACTTCTGAAGGGAGGGACTTGAACACAGCAGACAATCAATAGATAATTTTTGAATTGAATAATTAAATAAAAAGAAATTGAGTAATGTGCGCGATGAAGTCTAAAAGCAAGTGGTTTTATGTCAAGGAAGAAAGTCTTTTTTTTTTTAAATGCAGGTTCTATAAGAACCTGATATTTGTAAAAAAATAATAAATAGCTTTGTTGCTAGGAGTGCAAATTCATGACCTACCATAGGCAGCACTGTAATTCTGATAAGCAGTGTTTGTTCAAACAAGAGTGGTTTGGTGTTATGAATTATTTAGTTTCTCCTTCAACATGGAAAATAATTCAGATCTGATCGCATCTTTTGAAAATGTCAGGTGTGATATTAGACCGTTTTCTTAGTGTCTCTGCTGGTGGGAACCGGGCATCATTTCCTGATCAGTCCAGGGGCCAATGAACCTTCAAAGCCAACCCAGGAATGTTTCTGGGAAGAAACTAAGAGATGAAATGGAGGCGGAACAAGAAGTTTACCGTGCTCAATATCTGGATATTGGAAACACCAGCCACTTGTCTGAGTAGGAACAGGGTCCCTGGTGTCTCAGGGGCAGTGAGAGCACCAAGAGATGCAGACAGGCAGGGGTCCAACTTCACGGAGGCTGGAAACATGAGACGAGGCAGCAATTTGTGTGGGGCTGCAATTGTGTCAAGGATGCCGGTGATTTAATCCTTATTCCCACCCCAGGAGGTACTATTATAAGCCCATTTTATAGATTAGTGAGCTAAGTCTCAGAGACGTTACACAACTTCCTCAAGGCTCAGAAGTAAGCCAGAATTTGCACCCAGATATTCCGATTTTAGGAGGTTCGCACACTCATTTTAAATAGTACAGATGTGTTATTTGCCTGTCTTCAAAATCTGGACATAATCTGGTGCTCCGGAGGGAAGTTCCACGTTTATTCTGTGGAGCACAGAGTCGCTGTCACTCAGCCTCTTTCATGCGGGAACTCGGGTCAAAAAGTCAGGCCTGCGGGATGAGCTCATCCTCCAGGCTCTATTCTGGGGGCACAAACACAAAGCGATGCCCTCCATTAACTTGATTCTGCATAGAAAGGCATGCCCCTCTGCTAAAGATCTGTCCACATACAACCATGTCGTTTATGTCAGGACGTGTCTGAGTAACCCTCCGAAATACGGGGCTGCGAGGAATTTTGCATCTCCGCCTGGTCCACCAGGAGGCTCAGGGTCCATCCCAGGGCTTCATTCATCCCGAGTTTGAAATTTATTCCCATACAGCCCCTGCATGTGGGAAAACCACCAGATTAGTTGCGTATTTTCCCATTTTCCTTGAGTAGCTTCAGATCATTTCAAGTATCTTTTGTGCATTTCCAAATGGGGATTTACTCTAAGCCTTTCTAAATCTTTCTTTGGAAGTGTGTGCGTGTTGAAATATAAAGTGAGCCCATAAAAATTTCACTCAGGACATAGCCCTCCTCATACCCTCCGTTTTGTAACGAGGCTGACCTCGGTGGCAACGCCAACACTCTGTGGCCTTAGGCGTCAACTAGAGCGGGGGTTGGCAACCACAGCACACGAGCCAAACCTGTCCCCCCTCGTATTTTTCGTAAATAAAATTTTATTTGAAAGACAGCCACACAAATTTGTTTCTGTATTGTCTATGGATGCGTTTGTGTTAAAATGGCAGATTTGATGAGTTGTGACAGAGACCTTATGGACAGCCTGCAATCCCCAAATATTTACCATGTGACCTCTTACAGAAAAAGTTTGCCGACCCCTGAAATAAGATGCAACAGTAATATACTAGTATAGAAGTTCATGTATGAAGACAATTTCAGCTGACCTATCTAGATAACAGGGGTGCATTTTTTTGTAGGTGCTGGCATCACGTAGGGCTTAGTGAATACTTCTACTGTAAACCACTTCATACATGTTGGGTCCTGAGTTCAGGGAACAGGGTGGGTCCCAGTAGAAGTCTTTTCACCAGATGTGTGCCTTTGGGAAGCTGCTTTTCCGCTCCAAAATACCTGAGCAGTTGAGAGCATCAGAAGGAATAACAGAACTGAATTTCTCTGTGTCACTTTGCGGGAGGTATGGTTTCAGAGCTCTGTTTAGCCCTTGAACTATGATATTTTTCAACAACACTGTGTCTAGGGATCCTTTTAATCTAACCACTCGTTACCACCTTCCCCCCCATTACCCTCATGTAGATTTGGGGAGTAGTTTGCTAAATTTTGTATTTATTATAACGTTCAACCCGCATTATAAGTATGGGAGAAAATTATACTCCATTCATTCTGAAACTTGAGTGAGGGGAATTGACAATACAGATACTGAAGCCATTGAAGGAAAAATAATGAAGAATTGAAGCGGTACGATATGTAATTAGGATAAATCTATTTTTAAAACACTTGAGTTCACCAAATAATTTCCTTCTTTCCATGTTGCCTATGTGGACATATCCTTAGCTAACTAAACTCATAAAGAGTCACTGAGATGAGAAAACTTTGTATTAAAATAAAATTTAGATGGATTTTTAGTATGGATTGAATACAAGAACCCATAAAGATTTATTGCTATTATTTCAAACATCATTGAAATTAGACTTAATTATCTGTGCAATTTGCTGGAAATAGCATTTTAGCAATTTTTGATCAAGTATATGTCATTACTTTAAAAATAGAAATGTACCAAACTGCTTTTAAAAAAATTCCCCCCAAACATAATTGCTAAATTGCCTGTTTGAAAAAGCCTGTCTTCTTCCTTTCCTCATCCCTAAGAATTTTGCCTCCCCTCGCTCTTAAATTGGCAAATAAGTCCTTTTTGTTTGCTTCTTTTCTTGACCATGATGTTTTTGAGCAGCCAGATGTGTCTACCCAGAATATTCCCCTGGAGGGACAAGGAAAGATATCCCCTCTTTGGGAAGTTGTAGACTTTGAAAGGACATAAATTAAAGCCTTTTTATTGCTGGGCTTTTCCTTGGGGAAAGGTAATCTTGTATTTTCTCTGAGTGTGCCTCTGTCTACACTGCATGGAGAAAAGCTGAAATTTATCAAGTTAATTAACTTGGATACTTCAACCGAGGAATCGGGCTCTGCGGTCTACTTTTTTAAGGGCTCATTTCCTTCCAAGTGACAAGGTTAAGTTTGTGGAGTTTCCCTGGAGGCTGTGATTTGGTTTTCATACTTGACTTCTTCACGGGACTGTACATCACACAGGTGAGATGCAGCAGCTTCCGTGGGCTGTGTGCACAGAAAGACGTCTCTCCGTGAACCACGCCATCCGGATTTGTTCCTGGCCCGGTGGCGCCCTCAGGCTCAGTGTCTCACTGTTTGCTCCAGGATCCACTCCAACGCTCCCCCGACACCTCCTGATCACAGCCGATACCTTGGCGTCCCACCTGCCCGTTGCCCTCACTTGTGCTCTGTTGCTCCAGGCCCTGTTTTCTGCTTGGTTCTCTTCACTGTCCATCCAGTCAAGTCTCAGGACCATGATGTCCGGCCCCTGCTGTCCTCGGAGCCTGACTCTCGCTGGCCTCTGGTGTTCAGGATGTCCCTGCGTAGGAAGAAAAGGCCAGTGTGTCCAGTGCCTGGAGGGCTTCGGTTCTGAGAGGAGGGGTGTCGCAGAGCCTCCGTTTGCACTGACCTTTTCTCAGGGCTGCTCGAGGAGCAGCTCCATGTGGGAGAGCAAGGGTGACCCAAGTTTGGGACAAAACAGAGGCTACTTCTTGGATTTAGACGTACCAGGCAAGTGTAGCCACACTGGGAGCTGAGAGCCCTTGGAATCAATATGTTTAAGACAAGTGCAGGCCGAGGACCAAGGGCAAAGGGCCTTGAGGAGCCATGCTCTCATTCCTCAGACCTGTCTCCCGGTCCAGGACCCTGTGTCTCACATCTGCGTTTTAAGAGTGTGTGTGTGTGTGTGTGTGTGTGTGTGTCTGTGTGTAATGGGAGTTGGGGAGAGGGAGAGAGAACAAGAGAGAAAGAACCAGCTGGTGAGGGAGAGGGGGAGGGGGGTTGGAGGAGGGGATTGCAAAATATGGTCTATGGTTACTCCCATCCGGGTGGAGCTGCCTCTTTGCAATATGAGTTTGTTTTTCTTCCCATCAGGACTTAAAGCCCATTGTCCCCCGTGTGCTCCCCTAACCTGGGCTGGCCTTGTGATGACATGCTCTGACCCACAGAACACAGTAGGAATGACATTTTGTGACTTCTGAGACTAGGATTTAAGAGGCTTGTGACGTCTGCTCCCTCTTAAAACACGGCCCCGAACGGCTCTGGGAAGACACCATCTAATGTGATGGGGTGGGGGGTGGCCACGTGGAGGAGAACTTGGTGCCCAGCCACAGATCACCGGGCGTGTCGGTGAGGCCATCGCGGCTCTTCCAGGCCAACAGTCCAGCTCGATGCAGCTGCGTGAGTGAGCCCAGGGGAAGGCAGCTGAGAAGCAGCCCCATCAGATTTCACAGAGACATGAAAAATAATAAATCCATGTTGTTTGAAGTCCGTGAGCTCTGGGGTCATTTCTTAGGCAGCGGATGCTAAGACAAGCGGCTTTACACAAATGCTATAAGGTATTTTGGGGTCTACCTCCACTTCTTTGGGGAACATTACATGTTTCCAACATCCTGAGAGAGTTTATTATCCTAGCAGCTGGCAAGGGAATTCCCCTTGAAGAGAGACTATTCTTTTTGGGAGTAGGGTGATGGTGGGGATTGATGAGGCTTTGAGAGTGCTTTGGGGCAGAAAGAGAGAATGGAGGCACCAAAGTAACAAAACTTCCCTACATGAGAAACAAACAGGGGCCTGGGTGTTGGGGGGAGAGGTGGGGAAGGCTGGAACTGAGCATTACTTTGGTGGGGGGCATTTGTAGAAATGTCTGAGGGGCTTTGATGGGGAGGTGTCAGATGATTTGCTGCTGATTACACACCTCCATCCTTTACACACAAGAGCCTTATGGGAGCTTTTATTTGAATGCCCAGGGACATCTGAGTTATCCATAGTTTCAGTACGTTGAGGACCTGAGAGGTTCTAACATGGCGTAAGGTGTCAGTAAAGTAGATGGTGGGGAAGCTGATTCTTTGGGCACCCAAGGGAGGCTAAGTGGGTAGTAAAGGTCTCATTAAGAGGCAGCATGTGGAGGCCAGAGCAGAGAGCCAGAAAAATGGTGGACCCCAAGCACTTTTCCCTGGGAGTCTTGGTTCAAACCTGTGTGATGGCTCTGGAGAGAACCAGAACTAACCCGAGGTGGGAACCACACAGGGGGACTGGGACCCACTATCAAGAAAAGATAAGAGTACCTGACCAAGGAGGTGAAGAACTTAAATGCTGAGAACTATAAAACATTGATAGAGAAAATTGAAGATGACTCAAAGAAATGGAAAGATATCCCATGCTCTTGGACTGGAAGACTTAATACTGTTAAAATGGTCATACTATCTAAAGCAATCTACAGATTTAATGCAATCCCTATCAAACTACCTATGACATTTTTCACAGAATTAGAATAATCATAAAATTTATATGGAACCACAAAAGGCCCAGAATTGCCAAAGCAATCCTGAGGAAAAAGAACAAAGCTGGAGGCATAACTCTCCCAGATTTCAGAAAATACTACAAAGCTACAGTAATCAAAACAGCATGGTATTGGCACAAAAACAGACATATGGATCAATGGAACAGAATAGAGAGCCCAGAAATAAACCCACACACCTACAGTAAATTAATCTTCTACAAAAGAGGCAAGAATATACAATGGAGAAAAGACAGTCTCTTCAGCAAGTGGTGCTGGGAAAGTTGGACAGCTACATGTAAATCAGTGAAGTTAGAACACTCCCTCACACCATACACAAAAATATGCTCAAAATGCCTTAGAGATTTAAATATAAGACATGACACCATAAAACTCCTAGACAAGAACATAGGCAGAGCATTCTCTGACATAAATTGTAGCAATATTTTCTTAGGTCAGTCTCCCAAGCCAATAGAAATAAAAGCAAAAATAAACAAGTCAGACTTAATCAAACTTATAAGCTTTTGCTCAGCAAAGAAAACCATAAACAAAATGAAAAGACAACCTATGGAATAGTAGAAAATATTTGCAAATGATGTGAACAAGGGCTTAATTTTCAAAATATACAAATAGCTCATACAACTCATTATCAAAAAAACAGACAACCCAATCAAAAAATGGGCAGAAGACCTAAACAGACGTTTGTTCAAAGAAAACATCCAGATGGCCAACAGGCACATGAAAAGATGCTTAACATCGCTAATTATTAGAGAAACACAAGTCAAAACTACAATGAGTTTACCACCTCGCACCGGTCAGGATGGCCATCATCAGAAAGTCTGCAAACAATAACTGCTGGAGAGGGGGTGGAGAAAAGGGAACCCTCCTGCACTGTTGGAGAAAAGGGAACCCTCCTACACTGAATGTAAATTGGTGCAACCACTGTGGAAAACAATATGGAGGTTCCTTAAAAACTAAAAATAGAGCTACTATATGATCCAGCCATCCCACTCCTGGTATATACCTGGAGAAGATGAAAACTCTAATTTAAAAAGGTACATGAACCCCTATGTTCATAGCAGCACTATTTACAATAGCCAAGACATGGAGGCCACGTAAATGCCCATCGACAGGTGAATGGATAAAGATGGGTATATATACATAGTGGTGTATAGTCAGCCATGAAAAGAATGAAATAATGCCATCTGCAGCAACATGGATGGACCTAGAGATTGTCATACTAAGTGAAGTAAATTGAACAGAGAAAGACAAATATCATATGATATCACTTATACATGGAATCTAAAAAAATGATACAAATGAACTTATTTACAAAACAGAAACAGTCTCACAGACGTAGAAAACAAACTTATGGTTACCAAAGGGGAAAGGTGTGGGGGAGGGATAAAACAGGAGTTTGAGATTAACAGATACACACTACTATATATAAAATAGGAAAACAACAAGGACCTACTGTATAGCACATGGAACTATATTCAATACCTTATAATAACCTATGATGGAAAATAATCTGATATATAACTGAATCACTTTGTTGTACACCAGAAACTAACATAACATTGTAAATCATCTATCCTTCAATTTAAAGAAAGATAAGAGGCAGAAAAAATAGTCACCTTGCTAGTGTGACTGCAGTTCTAAACTTTGCTTTAGTGAGAACCGGGGGATCATATGCTCGCCTGTGCGGGACAGCCAGGAATGCAGAAGGTGCTCAGTGAATGTCACTCGATTCAGATGAACGGCATGGCGAGCAGACGGGAGAAGGGGGCTCCTAGGGCTGTTCATTTCCAGGGAGAGAATTTACAATGTTTTTTTCTGGCTGACTCAGCTGATCAATGTAGTTTCAAGTTAACTTTTTCTTTTTGTAAAAAAAAATGTGCTTCAATTAAGTAAATAACCACTTACTAACATTCTCCTGAACAATTTTATGCATCTGTATTAGTGTCCTGTTGCTCTCTAACAAATTACCGCACCTCGAGCAGCTAAAACAAATCATTACCTGATAGTTCCTGTGCCCAGGCGGCCACTGTGTGGTTGTCTGCATCCTCAGCTCAGGGTCTCCAGAGGCTGCAGTCAAGGTGTCGGCTGGGGCTGGGGTCTCGTCCGAGGCTCAGGATCCTCTGCTAAGCTCACGTGCCCTGCGGAGAATTCATGGTTTGTGGCTGCCGCTGGCGGCTGCTCTCAGCTCCTCAAGACCCCCGTGGGCCGTTCACAGCATGGACGTTTGCTTTCTTGCAGGCCAGCAGGAGCGAGTCCCTACGATGTCACCTTCTTTCAAGGGTCCCCCTGATTAAGTCAGGCCCACACGGGATAATCTTTTGATTACCAAAGACAGGGGATCGGAAACCCCACCGCGGAGTGATACCTCGTGACATCCACAGGTCCCACACCAGAGGGATGTGCACGCCAGGGGTGGAATCTTGGGGACCGTCTCAGAGTCCTGCCCCCCACAGTATCTGTGTTTCAGCAACTTGCTCCCCGCTTTGGAAGGGGCTGGCACAGGCTGTGCCCTGTCTTCCAGCTTTCTTCCGCTCGCATGGTGCCCTCCCCTCGTGCACTTTGATTTGCACATGCAGCAAAGCCCACTCCTCTGCTTCTCTGACTGCAGGGTTGAGGGTCTGGCGCTTACCTTCCCCCACTGAAATGGTGATAAACAGGAAAGATTTCCTCTCTTCTTTGGCTTTGCAGCATTTACTTTTAATTCAATTGAGTTGAAAGGAAAAACCGGTGTAAATCAGGAGAACGAGGAAAACTAACGTACTGGTGCCCCATATTCAGAAACCATATTTTAAGTGACAGGAAAGTTGGTCCACCGTGGAGCATTTTCACAGAGACCATATTCACCAGACGCATGCCCACCTTTCATGGCAGCCCAGCTTCATGGAGAAACTAGCTTGATGCTCAACGGGAAGCCAAGTAGCAGTGGGTTTGCATCTTGTTAGATTCTCTCGAGGTCTCCAGATGACGGTTTTACTCTTTCTTCTTTGTTCTTAGGTGTGCTGTGCTCATTTAGAGTGCAACAAACTAAAAATCAATGTCTGCCGTGTTTCTGCAGCCGGTTCTCCGTGCACGGAGGTGATTCAATGAGGTAATTAACGCCGACATGAAACCATCAGCATGTGTGGGTGATCAAGACTAAATAATTCAGAAACAAATGCTCGATGTGTTTGGCATGTTTAGATAGACTTTCACCTTGTTTGCCTTTATAACAGCTCCTAGGTTCCCGGTCTGTTGGTAGATTATGAATAATGAGAATGTTACTCCTGCCCTGAAAGCATGGCATTTGCAAATCACATCATCATTTCGCTCTTAAGAAAATACTGCGTTATTCTATTCTGACATTTTATTTTCAGGATGGAGAGCAGTTATCTGCATAGGCTCACCTCAGAGCGCCTACAACTGATAGAGCCTCATCACTTACATGAATAATTTAGGCATGAGTGTCATTACAGGTATAAATCCAAAGGACAACTTATGCTTCCAGATCGCCTGTGTTTGTAAGTGTATATTGCATCTCGTAAGGTGGCATGCCACCTGCAGAAGTATTCAAATGGCTTAAACCTCACTAGCTGTTGGAGTCCGGCAACCAACCAAGCAGCTGTGACCTCATAGGCTGGTGTGACACAGACCTGATGTTTACTCAGCAGACGGGAGAGGGAATCTGTTTAAAAGCTGGCTGTGCTCTAGAACAGCCAGCCTTGAGGTTCCCTTGACCTCAAGGTGCACGAGAATCACCTGGTGGACTTGTTAAAACACAGGTGGGGGCCAGCCCCAGAGTTTCTGATTCACTGCCTTTCTCACAGTGTCCCTGGCGGTGCTGACCACACTTTAAGAACCCCTGCAGTAGAAGAACGAAGGATTTCTCGTGGAAGCAAAGCTGGACTTTCACGGAAGAAAACACTTTGATGGAAGCTTTCAGGTGACAAGTTCAAGGCACACTCTCCAGCTGGTTCTGATTCAGAAGGAGTCAGCAAAGAGGAGTGAAGGAAAGGGAAAAGGAAATTGCTGTGTGTAAAGTAGGGGGTTTGTGGTTGAGCGGCAGCCAGAGAGCAGACCTGGGGCCATGATGATGGGAAAGGATGAAAGGATGGGGATTCGGCCTAGAACATGGTGGCAGATGGAGCATAGACAAGGCTCATAAGAAATTTCCCGAGATAGGGAAGGGCCAGTGAATCCCCAGAAACACTGGAGTCTGAAGTCCGATGTTCAGTTGGAAGTGGTCTGTGACCCCAGCGCATGCTGGTGTCCCTGAGGACTGCTTAGAAATGCAGAATCCCAGGCTCCACCCCAGACCAACGGAATCAAAATCTGGAATTTAACCAGACCCGAGTCGTGTGATTGCACTTTGAAGTCTGAGAAGCGCCAAGGCAGAGCTGCCCAGATTTTACGATGTCAGCACCACCTGAGACACATTTAACATACAGATTCCAGGGCCTCACCACAGCCCTGAGTCAGAATGTCCAGAGGGAGGCCTGAGAAGCTGCTTTAACAAGAAGATCAGCTGATTCTTGTGATAAAGAAAGTTGGGGAACAACTTAAGGGAATGAGGGAGAGAGCTATGTCCTTGCTTGGAGTAAACAGAGGTGGGGACGGGACAGCAGCCCCGGGGGCAGAGGGCAGGCAGGGGTGAAAAGCGAGCAGACCAGGAGAATTTATATAGAAGATGATGGAAAAATATCACCTCACTGCCAATAACCTTCAAACCGACTTGCCAATATTAGGAAGGCCTCTGGCCTCCTCTAGACCAATTATCCTCAAATAGGTGTTGGGAGGGGAGAACTTTCGGCCCGTTGGGGACGTTCAGCAATGTCTGGAGACATGTTTGGCTGTCACAAGTCAGGGTGATACTGAACTAGGCTCACCTTGCCCCGACACGTAGCTGCCCAAAGCACTGAGAGACCAGGCTTACAGCAAAGAGAGGGTTCATTCACACGGCAGCCGAGCGAGGAGGCCGGAGAACTAGCCTCGGACCTGCCTCCCCAAAGGCAAGGGGCCCGGGGTACTTATGCGATGAAGAATGAAGAAGCAGGTTGTTTGATGCGTGGGGAGCGTGGAGAGCGTGGGGAAAGGTGATTGGAGAAAGGTGAGGTCATCGCCCTCCTGCGCAGGTGTACCGAAGCTCCAGGCCTCTGCATGTTCCAAAGGGAGGCGCTAAGCCTGACCTGAGAGTGGAGTTTTCTGCCCTCTGACCTCAAAAGGTCACAGAGCGGACACACGCGCATGCTCAGTTGGAGGGTCGGTGGTCCTATCCGGTCTCAACCAGCTCAGCTGGAACTAGACACAGCTGACTCCAAGTTCCTGGAGAACAACTGGGGCGGGCAGATTTCTGTGTAGGCCAAGTGCTGCTTGGAGGACATGCGAGTCTCAAAAGACCTTGATTCGTGAAGGCAGGTGAAATGGATTTAACCCACAGTTTCAAGGGCTGCTGCTGGCGTCTAGTAGGTAGAAGCCAGGATATTGCTAACCATCCTGCAGGGCACAGGCCCCGGGACAAAGAATTACCCAGCCCCAGCTCTTTGTGGTGCTGAGGTCGAGAAGCCTGGTCTGGAGCTGCAGTTCTTAAGGGTGATCCCAGGCCAGCGGCAGCAGCATCACCTGGGAACTTGGGATCCTGTCGGACGTGCAAATCTGGGGGCCTGCATATCAGACGTACTGAGTCAGACGCTCCGGTTGGGGCCTGGGGATCTGTGCTTTAGCAGACACTGCAGGTGATTCTGATGCAAGCTACGGGCTGAGAGCCGCCGTAGTGGGTGGGGTACGGTTTACAGCCCTGCGCACATGACTGCACATCACATGAAAGGCCCTAGAAGGCGCCAATACCTGAGGTCACCTGTGTCAGTGAAGGACTTCCTGGGGAGCTCCATCAGAATGCAGGGTCCTGGTCCCACCTTGTTTTCTTTTGTTGTTTTTTTTTGTGGTACGCGGGCCTCTCACTGTTGTGGCCTCTCCCGTTGCGGAGCACAGGCTCCGGATGCGCAGGCTCAGCGGCCATGGCTCACGGGCCCAGCTACTCCGCAGCACGTGGGATCTGCCCGGACCGGGGCACGAACCCATGTCCCCTGCATCGGCAGGTGGACTCTCAACCACTGCGCCACCAGGGAAGCCCCCTGGTCCCACCTTGGACCTGAGATGCGCAGCTTCCCCCCACCCCCCTCAGGGCCCCCGTTTTACCACTTTTCCGCACACAGCCCACAGCGTCCTGGGCAGGTGGCTGCAGGCCTTGGTGGCCGCAGCCGGGAGTGTTCTTGCTCTTCCTTGCAACCGGAGAAGCCCCATTTTTAACTGTTGTGTGACCTAGGCTTCTTAAAAACAAAAGCTTTGTTCTGCTGAAAAAGGAGAGAGCACCCCAACTTTCCTCACGCCCTGGTACACACAGAGAATGAGCTACTGATACAACATGGGGATAAACGGAGGGGCCTCGGACCCCTGACCGAGCTGCTTGGAGGCTGGAAGGCAAACGTGGGGGCCACCCAGCCACTCCCGAGGCCGGCTGGTCGGTATGTCCTAGAGAAACCCTGGACCCAGCACACTGGTTAGGAAGTCCCTCTCCTGGGGCAGCTGTCAGCCCCAGGATTCCTACGACAAACCCCGCTGTGTGAAGAGTGTGGGGGTTTTGCTTGTGAGGACCTAGCACTCACCTACGCGCTGGGTCCCTTGGGATTTCCCCAATAATGTTGCCAGGGTGCTCCAGCCACAGCGCCTTATCTAGCATCTCATTGATTTAGCAACTGTTTATTGAACATCTTCTGTATGTTAAGCACTGTGACAGATCAGTTGACTTCATGTGACTCCATAGCAATGCTGTAATATGTCATGGGGAGAGTATCTCCATTCTGCTAATGAGAAACAGAAGATGGAGAGACGAAGCGACCTACTTACCCAAGGTTACTTGCTCACAGCACAGAGGGGTGTTATGTCTACACTCACCCCCTGCTCCCCCTGCACCCATCGTCTCCCCAGGTGGGAAGCACAGGCAGACTGGGAGGCCAGTTGCTTGGAGAGAGGATGGAGCCACTGGCCCCAGCTCCTTCAGGACGGTGTCAACCCCAGGGCCCCTTCAATCCATTTCAGTAAACATGACTGCATGCCTTCTATGTGCAAAGCACTGTATTAGAAATAATGAACACTGGGGAGCAGCTGGGTGTTTTATCAGGTCAGTCCATGTTCTAGTTTTAATCTTAATACTATTTCAAAAATTCGAGGCCTCCACGCAAAGGAGATTTCAAGTGCAAAAAGGACGACATAGGAGAACATGAATCATTTTCATGTACGTTTGCGGGAGAAGCAGCAGCAGTTCACCGAATCCGTCTACCCCTCTCTCTACTGAGCACGCTGCTGGACTACAGTTACCAGCTTCCCTTGCGACTGGGTTCTGCTGCGATGTTACCAAGCTCTTGCCGCTTCCAGGCCAGCCCATAAAGGGTCCCCACAAGTGATGCTGGCTCATCTTCCCTCCTCTGCTGGCCGGACCAGGTGACTTTGCAGGCGTGGGTTGAAGATGGCAGAGCCACAGGATGGGATGGGGGGAGGCCTGCCTTCCTGAACACCTGCTGTGGGCTTCCCCCAGCGAGCCAGCAGCCAGGGACAGCCAGCAGAATGTCCCGACGAAAACAGAACCTCCCCAGTCTGGGTCCCGGCTCTGCCCAGTTCGCTGGGAGGCCCTTACAAGTCACGAGCGGTTGTGAACTCTGTTTACGCTTCCGTCAAGGGGGATGCGCCCTCTGCCTATCCGAACGGTGACACTGTTCAAAGGGTCAAATAAGAAGAGAGACCGTGGACTCAGGTGCTGGCTTCATTGTTAGATTTGTGTTGTTCAGCTGCTGAAAGCTTTAAACATTTTGGGATTAGTTGCCAATACTTAAAAGCCAGGAGATTTCACATAAAAATTTCATTTTCCCACTTTTCTTGAAAAGTCAGAGGACTCTCAAGCCTACATCCCCACAGGGCCACGACTGGCTGAGGGTCGCCGCTTCCCTTAGGCAGCCCCCACCAGTCCTGCCGTCTGACAGTTGGGCCTCTTCACTTAGGTTACTTGCTGGCCCTTAGAGCGTCTGAGTTTTCAACTCTTGTATTACTCACATGGATGCTTTTATTATTAATGCAGTAGCTTAGAATTTATAAAATAAAACCTACATTAAAAAACAAAAGAAATAGCACTACGTGTAGCATCTGTCTCGGTGAACTGAGCTCAATCAGACTACATTATGAACTGATAGCTGGACATCTCCCAGTAAGAGCCAAAAATGACAGGAGAAGATTCTGATTGACAGTGGAGACTGAGGGGGAGACCTCCAATTATTTGGCGTTCTCTGGCTCTGGGTCCTTGGATTCAGGGTACTTGGTTGACCTAAGCCCATCCTATGAGCCTTAAACTCCTTGGAAAGAGTATCATCTTACCCAATCCTTGGGAAGCTGAGAAACCCACGTAGATGTGCTGTTCTCATCTATTTCCTCTGGGCCGTAGCTTTCTCCAGGTTCTGCTAGGCCAAAGAGCAAGGAGTCATCACTGACATTCTAAATGCCCTCTATGTTTAGGGGAAGACATGCAAAACCTACATTTTCAGGTCTTGTAACGAGGTCAGCGCACAGGAGGTGTCCGTCATCTCCGTGAGAACCACCGCCCTACAAACAGCACAACACCCTCCAGCCTCAGTGTGTTAGCGGTAAGGGTCCCCCTTGAAAGTGTTAACAGGCCTTCCAAAGCACAGAACTCACCATCCAGGCCTGACTTCCGCCACCCCAGAGGGGAAAACAGTTTGCAAAGCAGTGAAAAGCCTGAGAGGCAGAAGAACAAAATTTGAGGAATGGTTCCCTGAGAACCAGTTACGCTTCATTCAGAGCAGAGCCGGAACTGCCCTGCTACTGCATTACTGAAGCTGGGAGAATCGTACTTGCCACTTGGAATATAGTTAGAGGCTTGATTTTGTGAAAATGAAGACTCTTCCTACGAAGGCACAGAAAATAAGATGAAAACGTTGGTGTACGGAGAGCCAACTAATGCATTCCAAGCAATTTATTTCAATTCAATTTAATTCAAGAGATCAGTAGTCATTTATTATTCTACCTGGTTTGGAAATAGTATGTGTTTCATATTTTTCATCATGGTTAAATAAGTCCCTTAGTAGGAGAATATGAGGAGATTCTTCTCATGTCAGAAAACCATTTAGGAGCTGCCTGTGCGTGGCCTCCTCAGCTCTCGTGTGCGAGATGGAGAAGGATGTTACATCATGTGACCGAGGGTCGCGGCGGACGAGGGCTGCCCATGCCTCACCGACATTGTGTGGAAGCAAAGCGGGCGCGGCACCGAGGGATATTCAAAGCAGGCTGACGCAGCAAAACTGCAAAGTAATCCTTCTTTTATGCCCTGTGCCGGGCAGTCTGTGGAAAACACGCTTTGCAAATAGGGCTTTTCATTGAAGAGTCCATGGGAGAGGTCAGAAGAAGGTCACAAAGGTGGTCTAAATTTGGAAAATAAGAACCATGAGGGGGCTTCCCTGGTGGCGCAGTGGTTGGGAGTCCGCCTGCCGATGCAGGGGACGCGGGTTCGTGCCCCGGTCTGGGAGGATCCCACATGCCGCAGAGCGGCTGGGCCCGTGAGCCACAACTACTGAGCCTGCGCGTCCGGACCCTGTGCTCCGCAAAGGGAGAGGCCACAACAGTGAGAGGCCCGCGTACCGCAAAAGAAAAAAAAAAGAACCATGAGGAAAATGTGGTCCACATCCCCCTGGGGCCTTAGAAATGCAGATTCACCCCAAGTCTCCGGAATCAGACACGATGAGGGGGGCGCCCAGTGCTCATGTTGGAACGAGCTCTCCGGGTCATCCTGACGCAGGCTGAGGTGTGAGCACGCTGGGTGAAGGGGACCAGTGCTCACTGGCGTGGAGAAGAGAGGGCGGAGGGGATGAAGACATCCTTAACTCACCAGTCAGCAGCTGGCTTCCTCCCATCCACCCCACCCGTTTCTCCTGAGGGCAGAACCCCGGGCAGTGGGGCAGTGAGAGGGGCGCCATAGGGCTCCCAACCCTGGCTGTTGGTGAGCATCACACGGGGAACTCTCCTAAGAGCGCACACCCTTGGGTTACTCTGATTTCACTGGTTTGTTTAATAATTTATTTACCTCTTTATTTAAGCTTCCCAATGTGAACCCAATGTGCAGCCAGGCTTGAGAACCACCGGTGCCCAGCAGAAGCCCTGACCGTGGCGGAGGGGGAATGGATGGGAGTAAACGTGCTGCTGCCCCACCGGGGATTCACGTGGGAGGGGCAGACGGCACGTCTGTGGAGGGTCCTTTCAGGGTCACTTGCCCAGGAGGGGCTCTGCTATCCCGGGACTCTTGAAAAGCATCAGATACACCGGACACCCGCCCCTGCACCTTGTTACTTATCTCTCCTAAAGGGATGCTGTCCTGGGAGCAGCCTCTGCCTTCCCTCCTGCCTGTGTCTCTCCATCCCACACGCCACACACTCAGCCGACCTCACTCCAACCCAACAATACTGAGCTGAAAGGTGGTATCAGCGTTTCCCCACTTGCATCTGAAGAGCAGCGCTTTCTCTGGGATGTTTATCCATTTGGCTTTAGAATCAAGGGATTTATTTATTTATTTTAAACATCGTCCTAGATTTTGGCTAATGGGAAAAAAACGCTCTTTTAAAGCTATTCTTATCTTCATTTTCTAAACAGCTGTCAGGCAATACATAATAAGGGAAATTTCTGTTTCAGAGGTAAAATGAACCCTGCACATGTTTTAGGAGGTGAAACCCTGATGTGCTCTGCTCTCTGTCAGACATACGTGCCCTGTTACTGGTACACCAGCCTCTGAAGGGTTGAGGGGATGGAGTGACTGAGGCAGATCATTGCTCTTCATCCTGTTCTCACTAGTGTCGGCACTAGTGTTCCTTTCACATATGGGGTTATGACTGCTCAATCTGTCCCCAGATTGTCCCTCTGCCCACCCAGAATTTCCCGTGAGGCACTCTTTCAGTGGTGGTGGCATTACTTCTCTTTCTATCCCTTGGTTCCTAGACTCACGTATTCCTATTCCTAACACGATGCCAGAGAAAGATTCTGATTCGGTGCATGAATTACGTGCTGGAGGACGGAAGTTTATCCTTGGGCAGTTTTACTCCAGAGCTGGCCCTTCTCCTGTGCCTTTAGCAGACTGTCCCAGTGCTCGACGTGGTTGGCAACTTCTGGCTGGTGGAGTACACGTTATACGTAGATCTGATGGTAAGGACACACTCCCCATGCTACTTTTGTTGTAAAGTGGGGCTGGTGTTCAGTCGTACCGGGTCCTGGGCCAGCAGAGCAAAGACTTTGGCTAGCTCTTAATTAGTGCTTCTGCCTGAGATGTTGCAAGCAGGAAAAGCCATACTGTGAATACATGTGTATTTCTGTGAGACATAAACATTGACCCTTGTGGGGTGGAAGGGATTCGATGTGGTCAACCTGCCTCCAGGTAGACAGTTGGTTTCCTCAGAGGATGGGGCCATATTGAAGGCTCAGCACTGGGCTTCCGCTCAAAGGTTGGAAATGCAGAGGCAACCGACAGTAGCTGGATCAGTCCCAGGGAGTACAGGTGCTCTGTAGGTTGTCTCCAGCTCTGCTACTGACCCACTGCTCATCGTGCCATAGATGCAGACGGTGACGGAGGTTGGCTGACGTCAACAGGCCTAATCATTTCACCTACTTCTTTACTCATTGCCCCTCCAGTGTGGGTAATTTCTGGTGGGTGTCAACATCCGATACATGTGTCTTTACGCTCTGTGCCCACTCCCACATGCCGATACGCCTCTACCTCAGACCTTTTCCCCCCATCTTCCAATCTTTTTCCCTTTCAGGTCCTTGACCAACCAGCCAGGCCATTCACAACTGCCCACGAGCTCATTTATTGTCTGATCTCAGGGAACTTTTCTTGCCACCCAAAAAGAATGATCAGGTGCATTGCCCAAAGTACTGACCATCAGGAGGGTTTTCCCTGAACAATATGTTTTAAAGACACCCCTGATTATTGTCACACACCCACATACCCAGCTGACTCAACCATAACCTAAGCTCCCCCTTCCAGTCACATAGAATCACCCCCTCCAGCCATAGGCATGAACCGAGGAACAGGTGCTGTTGTGACTATGGTGGGCGACATTGGAGTTTGGACGACCTTTTCGTGCATTTCTCTTGTGCCCTCTGGGTCTACTCGCGTTGGAACCCACACGTACTGCTTTCATCTTACGATAGATAGTACAGAAAAGCGTTCTTTCTTTCTCCAAGTAGTGTTGTTGCTTCTCCTCAGTGGTGACTGACAGCCCGGGCATCTAATCAGTGGCCATCCTTCCCTGTCCCTGGTGGCTCTCACTGCTGCCCCTGCTGATACAATATGCCCACCCTGACTTACTGCTTTAGATACAGTGAGTTACAACCCTTTATTACATGCCAGTGCTGGAGAGCTGAGTGTGTTAAAAAGGAAACACAGAATTATTGGCTGTCATCTGTACCAATGCATAATGATTTAAAAAAATCTTGTTGAATCCTTTGTCTTATTTATTTATACCTTCTCAAAGCTCACTTTCTTATGTCAGAATGTGGTTCTTCCACAGCAGAGGAATATAATAAAATCTTAGCTTCTGCACTTAAAAAAACACGTGAAGTTTATTAAATAAAAATTAACTGTTACAAAACAGATCCTCTCTAAAGAATAGAATTTTTGGTAATTTACCTTTTAATATAAATAAGGAATTCCCTCCTCAGTTCCATTTTTTAACATTTAATATGTAATTAATTAAAATCATAGTACCTTCACCAGTAACATACTTTCCTTTCATTTTTCAGAAAAAAAATGTCTTTCTTATTCCCCAAAGGAACTTTGAAATGAATAGAAATGGGGCCAAGATGGAATCTCCCTAATTCACTCACTCTGCATTTGAAATTTCAGTAACTCTCACTAATATATGTTTAAATGTTTCCACGTTCATTCCATTTTTTAAAAAGTGAACTGATTACCTTTGAGGATGGAGCAACAATCTACGAAAATGAAGTCTTCATGTGCAGGTGGTATATTTAGAACCAGATGTAAACATTGAAGTTATTCTTTGATATTTGACTACCCCGAGTTTTGATTTAATGACATCCTTGTTTACAACTTGAGCTGGTGCTTAGATTGGCCCTGTTCTCACCTACCTGGTTGCCACTTTCTCACTTCATGGCATCCAACCGTCCCCAGCCCTCATTTCTCACGCTTGCTCACCTCCGAAGCATCCTTGCACCTGTGGATGGAAGTGGAGGGAGGGTTTATGCTGGTCTCCTGGTCTGCCCCCTCCAACCCTGACCCTCCTCAGACTCCACTCTCTTCCTGGTGCTGACATCACCTCTCTTCTCTTTCCTTTCCTCTTCTTGTTCTTCTCATTTTTTCCTTTCCTTCCCCTCTTTCATCTTTTCTTTTCCATTAAAAAAATCAGAATCATATATATGCACTGAGTCAGATAGCACAAATTCCTCCCCATGTTCCTTTCCCCAGAAACAACCACTTTCAACTCTTTCAGCTGATTCTTTTGGTATTTACTTTTCTTTCTCAAAAAAGTGTTGATATTCATATTTCTCCTTTTATTTTAGCTTTAGGCATAATTTATTGATTTTCTACTTTAGAAAATGAGAATTGATTTATTTTTTCACACTCCTCCAGGCCGAGCCCACCACACATGTGATACCTTCAAGCTCTTGTTTTTACATTTGCTTAGTATTCACGTACATGTTTCCAGTTAAGCCCAAACTCTCCTCTAATTGTATAAATCTCTCGTTATCCTCAGACACTTTAGGTAATGCATTAATTTCATCTTCAGTGAATCTCTGGAGACTTCTAAACCACCCAGTCCAGACTGGTGTCTTTCAGTTCAACCACAAAGCTCTGGTTTTTGAAATGCCCTTCATCATCATTTGGGCATCACCCTGCTTCTTCTTTGTTTTGGATCCCTAGCTACGTCTTTGGCTTTTGTACTCTAATCCTGACTTTATGGAGAACATCCTCCTGTTCCTGAGAAAAGGTAGTAGGTGGTACACTTTCAGAGAACTGTCTTATTTGAAAATATCTTTGTTCTACCCTCGTACTTGATTACTACTTTAGTTGGCTGCCAAATTATAGATATATTATATTATATTATAGATAATATATTATAAATATATTAGAAATATCAGTAGGTTAAAATTGTGAAGGATTTGCTTCAGCATACAACACTGTTGGTGAGAAGTTCGATGACATTTTGATTTTTTGATCCTTTGTATGATACCTACTTTTTCTTTTCTTCTTGAAAAGTTATGGGAAATTTCCTTTGCCCTAGGGACATCATTTTACAGTGATGTGCCTTGGGGTGAATGTACCTTCATCATGGTGCTGGGCATTCATTGGGTCCTTTCCATTTGTAAACACAGGTCTATTTTTGGAGAAAAATTTTCTTGAATTATCTTGCTGATGATTTCCTCTCCTCCATTTTCTCTGTGTGTCTTTCTGGATCTTTTATTATTTGGATGTTGAATCTTGTAGCCTGTCCTCCAATTTACTTTTCTCTCTCTATTTCCTTTTTCGCTCCCTCCCTCCCCTTCTTCCTTCCTCCCTTCCTTCCTTCCTTCCTTTTCCACCTTTTGGGAGGTTTACTAAATTTTTTTACTCTATTAGAACAAGTTTGGCTGCTGAAGTAAGACACAGTAGCAGACACACGTTGTTTCTCTCCCATATAACAGCCCAGCATAACTGGTCCATGGCTGTTGTCATGCCCTGAGGTGTCAGGTACCCAGGTTCCTTCTACCCATAGCTCTACTGTCTCTAAGCATTGCTCTCTTTCACAGGATCCAAAATGTTCCAGCACTGTGTCCACATTCTAGCCCTTGTAGAGGATGAAATGGGGAATGGCGGAGACACGACTAGGATGCTTTGTACATCACTTCTGTTTACATACTCTTGGTCAGAACTTAGTTACCCAGCAACGTTGACTATAAGGGGCTGGAAAGTGTGGTTTTTAATCTTGGCTCATGCTCCCACCTAAGAACCGTGGCTTCTAGTTCTGCAGAAGAAGGGAGAATGGATATTAAGTGGCAATTAAGAGTCTCTGTCCCGATTCTCACTTTTGGTAACCCACATATCCACATACTTTCTTTTTGCCTCCACACAGAAAACATTTGCACCTTCCTAAGAAAGAGAACCCTCAACTCCAATCCACTTACTGCCCTCCCACTCAATGGCCTTTATAACCAGGATATATAAGCAGAATAACCTTAGAGATGACTCCCATTGGACAAAGGAAGAATGAAGAAACCCACAAAAATGACTGATCCATTGTGATGCTCAAATCCTGCGGGAGACTAAGTTTAGCCCCTGGCCACAGCTGGTTCTGCTCTCTGGGAGAAACCAGCTCCCTCGTCCACTGGGCTCTCTGGGCAGTTTAGCCTTGCCTGTTATCCTCCATGGCCACGTGTAAAGTGGACACTGCAGAGTGTGTCCTTTTACAGGACCAATGGCTTTGTGGCCCAGTTTCCATAGGTTTGGAGAATCAAGGATTTTGAACTGGCTGAATGGTCACAGTTGGGTGTCTTCTGCAATGTGATTCACTCAGAAACTTACAGGTCCTTCAGTCTATTTCCTCTGTCTGGTTCCATGGGTAAGACAATAGCCAGGGATCGCATGTGGACAGTTCTCAGCTCAAGATCTCTGTTTATCCCCTCCCCACTCCTTCTTCCTTGAGAGCATCTGAAAACAAAAAAGGTTTTGGTTGGAAGGCAGCACCCTCGTTCCAATTTTGCCTGCTGGGCTGGCTCCCCTGCTCTGCGTGGGAACCCTTAAGGAAAGGTCACTGAATCAGGATGGGGATCACAGTCTTCTTTCCCACCAAGACAAGACTGTTACCTATTACCACTGCTTCATCTGGGTCACAGAAGCATTTGGCATTTTCAACTCTGCAAAGCTGCCAATGACCTGACTCTTAGCAAGTTGAGATTGCAGGCTGCAGAGAGGCCTGTGTGCCCTTCAGTCCCTGGTTCTTTTTCTCTGTCATGTAAAGCTTTGCTGAAAGTGGCAATGAGCGACAACATGTCTCGGTGGATCTCAGCATAGTGAGGCCAGGTTCATGCTCCGGTGACAGGGAGGCGCTGGGGACGTGGTCAGTGGGTGCCGGGAGGGAAGTGTCATCCTGCTGCAGCTCCGGAAGTTCTACTGCGGGGGTGGGGGCAGGAAGAAGCCAGGAGGCTTATTTCGAAACTGTCTCATATAGTATTTTTATTTACATACAGTATTTTTATTTAGATGCAGTGCTGATTGGAGTGGATTTGGGAGAGTTGCTGGAGATTCAGGGGGGTTTCAGCTCTCCTGATGGTACCATTGATGCTTCTTCCCTGGGCTCCAATGAGGAAACTCCACAAACAGGCAGCTGGATCTGAAGCCTCTTACTTTTGCCCAGCGTCAGTTTGCTTCTCTCAGGCTCAGGCCAGGAGAGACTGGGGGCAGATCTGCTTTTGTCCTTGACGGTGAGCAAAGCTTAGCAGAAAAATCAGCTTCTTTCCGTGTCTATGAATCTCCTCCCATTGCTATGTCTCTCGTAACTGCAGCAAGGCAGCACGGGTCCGGCTGATTCACGATTTTATGGTGAATGAACTAGAACAGACACGGCCCTGCTGGCAGGAATCCAAACTCATATACTTTCCTCAGACCTCTGACTTGAGTAATGAAAATTCAGCTGCTCAATTCAATTGGGATCCAGGTAAACAAGAGAGAGAAAGGTGAATAGCAAAAGGTAAATTAAATCATGAAGCAAGTGTCAAGTAGAGGGCAAGGTGGAAGGCAGGCCTGGGATGGGGATGATCTTTGATTTGCAATCGGTATTTCTTGCTACCTTTCTGAAGGGATCGAATTAACCGTGGTGAATGGAGGTGGCTGCACGGCAGGGATCTGCAGAATCAACGGCAGGACAAACTCCCATAACCCCCCTGCTAACAAAGGGGCTGTGTCTCCTGGCTGTGGACTTGCCCGTGCGTGTCCTGTCGTCCCCATGACCTGCGAGTCCCGGCCGTCGCGCTGAGGACCACCGTAGCTCAGTTCTGCCAGGGATCGGGTCTCGGCACGGATGACCACAGCCTCTGCAGCTGTGAGGACACAGCGATTTTGTTTGCTTACTTCCGGCTTCAACCCCGGCCGATGGGCTTTAGACTGGATCTGGCCGAGTCTTTATTCTTGTGCAGACCGACTTTCCTCTCAAAGCAGTAAGGTCTCCCAACCCCAGAAGCTCTCTCCTCTGCTCAGGTGGAAAGCCTGTCTGCCAGGAAGGCGCACATGTTTGGGTGCAAAGGTCGAAATCCACTGCCAGTAGCCGCTCGCGGCAGACGTACAGATTCCGTGACCCTGAGCCGGATTCTCGTGCCATTTCCCTGTTTACTCCTGGCCTCAGGAGTGACATATTTTAGGGACCCTAAAGAGAAACATTGGTTATGCTGTGGATTTAAAACAAAACAGAGAGCCGGCTTAGCCAGGGTCCTCCAAATGCTCCAAGGTGGAGGGCAGGGACCCCCGCTGCCTGCCAGCTTCATTCTACAATGTCTGCATCCTGGTCCCCCGGAACTGGCAGTCTGGTTGGAGTGAAGACATGGCGCATAAAATCACAAAACCGAAAGCTGATGCGAGGCTTTGCCAGGCTGTGTGTCCAGTGGAAAAGATAAACAGAAGCATGGCCTCAGGAGGCGATCGGGGTGCAGAAGGCAAGCCCCAGGGCCCGGGTGCTGGGGTCGGATCCCACTCGGCGACTTATTAGTGGTGACCTGGGCAGGTTAACTGTCCTCTTTGTGCCTCAGTTTCCTCTACTGTGGATGGAGGTGATTAGCAATATCCACAACGAGGGTTAAATTAGTTCTATGTACAAAGCACTTGGAGAAGCGTCCAGCTCACAGTAGGTGCCCTGGCTTCTTTGGGCAAGCTGATCGTTCCCTTTTCCTCATCAACGGGGCTTGTAGGAATACATGGGAACGAGCAGCCCCATCTGGTTGGGCTCAACCAGGAAGCCTTCCCAGACGAGGAAGGATGTGAGTGGAGCCTAGGGAGATGGTACACTTTTGGTGGGGAAAACAAGGGAAGGTATTCCTGGTGGGGAAAACTGCAAGAACAAAGGCCAGGAGGCCTGTCTGGAGGTGGGGTGGCAGGACCCGGTACTACCGGCTGATCCACTCCGATGGTCCATTCTTTTCGGGTGAGAACCTGGTCTGGATGGATCCTGAGGATGAGTCACAAAAGCCGGGGGCAGCTTATCATCAAATCCCACTGACTCCTGGGAATGTGAGCTGGGTTCATCTGTCAGAGAGAAGCAGCCAGCGCTGGCTGGAGCCCATGGTTTATTCTGGAGAGAAGTGAGAAACTTTGAGAGCGAGACTGAAGCAACAGATGGTTGGTGGAAGGGAAGGAGGATATTATCCAAGTGCCATTGTGGGGATAGAAGGAGCGCTCAATACCAACGGGACTCAAATCAACTTCGGGGTATTCTGAGGGCATCATGGAAAGACTTGAAGGCTCAATGGTCTTTCTCACCGAGATGTTTCCTTCTGTCGCCCCTCCCTCCTTGAAGCTGGTTCCCCTCGCTGAGCCATCATAGGGCCCCATATCAATCCCAATGTATCTTGAGACCCTCACACTGGATTGAGACGCCTCCTCTTTCTCCCTTTGTAGCAGCCTTCCCTCTGCAGAGAGACGAATGTTTCCGCTTATATGTATGGCCTCCACACAACACGTACAGCCCTCGTGGTTTCTGGGCTCCTCCACTAGACGGAGACCTTTTCAATGACAAGAAGGAAGCTGGAACCCCCAGAACGTAGTCCGTGTAGAGTTCGCCCAGCTTCCTGGGGGACCGTGGCCAGGAGTGTTGGGGCCTTGGATTGAACCCTGGAGAATAACAGATCTTGAAAATTAGATCCCAGGATCTAATTTTCAGCTGAAATTACTTAGAGAACCAAATCCAACATGGAATTACCCTGTGGTGGTTGCTTGAGCCCTTGGTTGGTCACAGATATCTGGGAGCCCCAGAAGGGTCCTGTGAATTCCAGAGAGAAGACAGATGCCTTATTGAGCATCCTTGGAGACATTTGGATCGTTGGAAGGTGAGAATCAGGCCTGATGAAAATTCTCCCTGTGACAGCAAACACAGACATTCTGGAGCAGACCATGCAGCGTTTAGGTCCAGACACGAGCATCATTCACGCGCCCTGATCACCTCTGTAGGTGACAGTTTTCTGCTGACGTGGTGCCCCTCAGGAAGATGAATGTATTCTGGATGAAACGTGGTTCTTCACAAACTTTAATGCAGGAAGTTAAAGGTTGACCAGGTCGGTTCAAACCAGGTTTGAGTTGGCTTAAACAAGCAGACTGGACTCCTTGCTCGAGGGCTCAGAACCCCGAGAGCCCTTGTACACACAGTGGAGTGATGACGTGAGGCATTTCTGTCCCTGAATCTCAGGAGTCAGTTGTTTAAGGCATATCCAAGCTTTCGTCAGTCTTGGTTTTTCTTGGGATTAAAAATAAATTAGATAGTGGATTTTGAGTATATGGTCTCCAACGCCCTGACTAATTTATCTTGAAGGGAGAGAAACTATCCAATAGGAATGGAAATTGACAAAAGGCCTGCATTGAATTCATCAGTTAATCAACAGGGATATATTGGCAAAGTGATTAACTCTACTAGAAGATCATGGCTCTGGCCAATTCTATTTGCAATCCAAGTGAGGGTGGTAGGAAAAGTGTGTCCTTCTGTTTGGCCTAAAAGTTATACTCATTTCATAGACTGGTGCACAAGGAAGGTGTCTGGGGAGGGGGGAATTTGCATGACTTATTTATTCCTTGAAAAATTGAGCATGTCTTATGCCCAAGACACAGGTTTTGGCATTTTGGAATACACACACTCCAGACGGACACACACACACACACACACACAAACACACACACACACATAGACACATAACTCATACAGACCCGCACTTATACTCTGCCCTTAAGAAGTTTTACATAGAGGCTTCCTTGATCTTTTGAAGGAATATATAACATCAATTTAAAACAATCTAGTTTTGGGCAAGAAAACGATCTGTCTTTGGCAAAGGCAAGAAGAAAAAGGGTACTAAGCCCATCTATTAACGTCTCTCCAGGCTTGTGTTTGGTACTCATTCAAGTTAATAACCATCACTCCTCTCCAAACCCCACCCCGTGATCCTATTGGACTATATAATAGACCTCAATAACTCTAAATGAGCTATTATATTCGGCCATATAATTATATATTTAGGACACATGTATAGTTAAAAAAAGAAATCCACAGAAAAACACTGAAACAAATTGCAGAGCAATTTCAGTGACTGATTATATTTAAGCTGTAGTGTGTCAGCTGTTCTCATTTTTTTTTCAGAGTTCCCAAATCTGCTAGACAATATTCCAGAGCTATCAAGTGTCAGTCTTTATTTTGGAATCAAAGTCATTTTGGGAATGTGAAAAGCCTGCTTCCCTGATCTTTTCTTTTTGAGACTCATAAGATATAAAAAATAGCACCTCACTTATTTTTCTTGTTCAAGTCTTTTATCTGCATGTCCTAGTCAAACAATAAGAAGAATAAAAATAAAAGCAGTTGTCATTTACTGAGCACTTACTTTTTGCCAGGTACTGTGGTGTGTATTTCATCTCATCTCATCTTAGTCTTCACAACAAACTTACGAGCCACGAGTTGTGTGAAGTCCCCGAAGTATTAACTATCTTGTTTAAGGACGTGTGGCTCATAAATAGTGAGGTCATGATGAAAGCAGCGCTGGTTAGTCCATTCTTATTATTTTGAGCCATAATGACAGCTAATGTATTTTCATTTTGTAAAGTATTTTTGCATATTCACAACAATGCGGAGAGTACAGATTTTGGTGTTATTCCCATTTTACAGATGGGGAACTTGTGGATCAGAGTGACTGTGATTTGCCCAAACACAGCTCAAGTCCCGGAAGGGCTGCTGGGGGCCACACAGCGGGTAAAGCAGAGCCAGCATGAGAACTGGGTCATCTGACTCCAAACCTGGTGCCGCTCACAATTCTACACCGAAGAAACAAAATAACTGAACAAAACAAGACAAACACACACACACAATTCCATTTAGGCATCAGGAGAGTCTTTTGCCCTCAAGTATCAGCCAGGCTAGAGAGGGAATCTCTGCGAACATCGGCGCCGTGGAGCCCGCCCACCTGTACACCTGTGAGGGGAGGCAGGGGGACCCTAATGCAGCGGTCTAGCCGCAGCACCACAGGGCATCTGAGGAGCCGGGCAAAGTGCAGGAGCTGGAGCTCACCCTGATTCTTCTCACAGGCCGGGGCATGATGGGGGGAGGAACCAGGCAAGCCCAGGAATGCGGAAGAGTGGGGGGGATGGGCTGGAGGTCCGGCGGGGTGCGGTCATGGTGAGAGCGCACGTCGTGCGCATCGTGTGCGCCGGGAGAACACTGAAGAGGTCCTTTTAATCTTCAGAATGAGCTCAGGGGTACACAGGGTGCATATACAGCCTCTATTCATTCACTTAATACATGATTAGATGTCAGAGCTGCTGGAGCTACATTTTAGGAAATGACTATTCATAATGGAAGTCCTGGCAAGGTTTCCTTATAATCAGCACAAAGGGGTGGAGGGCTCAGCTGCGGCATCCACGCAAAAGGCTCTTAATTTACGAGTGATGTTACATTATGCCGGCTGCCAGATAGTCAGATACGGGAAGTGATACAGTAAGTCACCGGGGATGTGTTAGTTCTTCACTTTTCATTTGACAACCACAGGAAGTGGCCATTAGCCAAGCCATCTGAGGAGAAAGCATCTGATTGCTGTGCTACGTGCACGGTTTCTTGAATAACTCCAAAGGCCCAACAGGAAAGACGGCTGGGCATACGGGTGGGAAGGGTGTGTGAGCACAGAGGACCCGTGTGAGTATCCGTGTGTATTGAGGCCCAGCACTGACAGGCATCCGAAGGGCTCCTGGGACTTTTTCAGGTTGGGCTGACCTTACTCAGATTTGTCATAAGCTTTATAAAAATAGTTTGGGGTATTTAGGGGTGGGTGGCAAATGGTGCGTGAGGAACTTATACATATCTAATTCCTTTCTTTGTTCATTTCTAGAGAGAGCAATTCAATACCATGAGATTTCCAATGTGTCATCTTGCATGGAGGCAGACTGGGGCAGGACTTTGTACCCAGGACTGACTGTTGGGTGCAGAGGGTCGGCTGCTTCTCTCCTTTCTGAAGCCCAGACTGAGACCTGAACTGTGGGCAAACTATCAGAGCTCTCGGGTGATGACCCAAGCCAAAGAGCCTGGGGAGAACAGTGGGGTATGCATGTCTTTCCTAAAAGCAGTTCCAAAGATGCTGTCGTATTTTGCTGATAAGACTCCTGAAGATGGTATCAGGTAACTAAAGCCACAGACAGTGGGTCCCTTAAATATGTACTGAGCAGGCGTTTACAGGAATGTTTGCTGGAAGAGTTCCTTCCCTTTCTACCCAAGTGATGTGGATTTGCCCTCCCAGTTAGATCTTTGGCTTGATTCCTTTCTTTTCCAGCATGGCCACCATTGCTCTTTGACTTCCTTGAAATAAATATTTTTATGCTCATCAAAAAAGTTTTTTTTTTAAATTAAGATAAAAGTGCTTTGATAGAATGGTTCCCAAACTTTCTTGCACATGGAAATTATTGGGGGATCTTTATAACATTCTGATGCCTGGCTCCCACCCCCAGACATTCTGATTTAATTTGTGTGGGTGTTGACCTGAGAATCAGGATTATTAGAAGCTCCCCAAGGGACTGTGATGGACACCAAAGTCTGGGAGCCGCTGCTCTTGTCCTTTTACTCTTCATGACATTCCTCGGCATATCTGCTTAAAAATTCCTTAGCAAATTTTCAGTATTTTCATACATCCTTTTCTCCAACTTGATATTCCTGCATTATCTAGAGCTTGTTTATTAGCATAGTGCAGTAGTCCCACGGGACAGATTATGTTGCTGTAACAAACAATAACATCTAACATCTACAATACAGGTTTATTCCTCACTCAGGCTGCATGTCCAGTGTGGGTCAGCAGGGGGCACTGCTTGTGGTAGACCTTTGGGGATCCAATTGACAAGAGGCTTCCTTTTGGCCTGTGCTTCGCCATCACCTCAATTAGAGGAAGAGAACTTGGCGAAATGCACACTGGCTTTTTTTTTTTTGCGGTACGCGGGCCTCTCACTGCTGTGGCCTCGCCCGTTGTGGAGCAAAGGCTCCGGACGCGCAGGCTCAGCGGCCATGGCTCACGGGCCCAGCCGCTCCGCGGCATGTGGGATCCTCTTGGACCGTGGCACGAACCTGCGTTCCCTGCATCGGCAGGCGGACTCTCAACCACTGCGCCACCAGGGAAGCCCAATCTGCAGTTTAAACCACCAGGGGTGAGCTAAATTTGTGCTGGAAACTCCAAGTCTAGCCCTTGGGCTGTCACCTTTGAGAAGTCCATAGAAAGCCCGAGTTAATTTCTGATAACTTTGTGACCTCAGAAATGGAGTCCAGATTCTAAACTATAGAAACAATTAAAATACCTTCTGTCACCATGTGAGCCTCTATAGGGTATCCTGGGTGGCTCTTGACACCTGACCCCCACCTAGATTCTGGGTCAGGTCATGGTGAGCTACTCAGAGTTAATATTGAATATCAAAAATGGAAAATGTCTCTACCAAAACAATACATCTGGCGCTATTATAGTTCAGAGACTTTGAATGCCAGAGCTTTAGAATACTGAGGCTGGGTGGAAACTGGGAAGCAGGGCAGTTAAAGCTGAGCGTCCCCCGTTGAAAGGAAGTGGAGGATTAAGACAATTACCTTATACTTCAGGCAAGAAGAGGAAGTGCTCGTCTTTCTGAGAGCGACCTTCCAGAATCCTATACCATAGCTTTCCCCAGGCCAAAGATCCACAGGGCTATTGCCATCTATTCCCTGACTATAGAGTTTCCTCACCTTGGAGGAAAGTGGTTCTCAGGACTTAATGGCATTAAGATGTGGCCTGGGCTTTTGGCTTGTAGATCTGCAGTGAAAGCCGATGGCCACAACGGTATTAAAAACTAAAGACTGCAGTAAAGCATTTAATTGAAAACAATTGGACCCTGCTGGATGGTAATTACCTTGGCTGCTTGCAAATAATATCCTGCCCCCGATACCATGAAAGGAAAGCTGAAACCCAGTGAACAGGCTCTGCTTGATCTGCCTCTAATAAGGATGGAGCTCCCCAAACTACTTTCTCCAGGGGTCCTCCGGTAAAAAGAGTTAGACAGGAAGAGGAGACTTTGCCACAGCCCAGAATTGTAAACACAAAGCATTCGTTTCTGAAACAACCTAATGGATCCACGTTTACTCGGAGAAGATTGAAATTCCAGACACATTCAGGAGAAAAAAAGAGAGATGTTTTACATGCTTCTTTCTTTTCTCAGTTAACGATAGACCCTAATGAGGAAGCTGTCTCATTTGAATGATTACCTTTAAGATGTTTGCACATGAGCTGCTACCTCGCCTGAGCAGCTGCAGGCGTTGGGAAGCCTAGGCTGCATGGGAATATGCCAGCTTTGCTCTTACAGCTTTACCCTCTCAGAGCTAACATTGGCTCAGATAACATGTAAATCTGGAATATAAATATTCAGGAGGCAGTGATGTCACAATGCTCTGATGGACTCAGCCATGGGGGTTAGAGGCACGAGCAAATTTTGGCCACAGGCTCCTTTCTAAATCTAGATAACAGGTGATCTTAAAAGTGTGACTTGGGGGAAGTGGGGTGGGAAAGGGTCTTAGGAGGCCATGGGTTCAGTGGTTCCCCCAGAAACCACAACCTAAGATTCTGCTCAGTCGCCCTTGCTGGGAGCTGTGCGATTAACATTCTTTAATGGACTCCAGGTTGTTCTGTTGAAAAGCCCTGATCTAGCCCCATCTGCAGCGTGGTCAGCATCAGGGTCTCCATTCCTGGTGGTCGTTCCTGCACACCTGCATCTCCCCTTAGTGTGGAGTACTTAGCTTCACACAGACTTCAGGCCAGTTGGGTTAGAATCACTCCGTCATGGTGGTGACCCTTAGGGCTTCTCACAAACACTGGTCCCTCTAACTTAGGGCCCCAGTAGGATCGGATCTCTGCTCCCTTTGAAATCAGGCATGGCCACATGACTTGCTCCAACCAATGACACGCAAGGGGAAGTGAGGTTTGTCACTTCAGTGACTCTCCTGTCCTCTTTCCTCTTGCTTCTGCAACTGGCCAGGCTCCAGCCCCATCAGCCTGGTTCCCTGAGTGGCCGGGGACCCCAGCTGACCTGTGTGGGCTGAGCATAACCTTGAGGGCCTGTCCTGCCAAAATAAATGCTTAGCAGAGCTGGGTGGGCTCCTGAAGGGGACCCTGACTTCACGGTGAGGCTCTACGGGGCTGAGGATGGAGCAAAATGAAAGAGGTGAGTGCAGATCATTAAACCGTTAAAGACACTGGGGCGAGGTCTGAGCACCTGCTGCCACCTCCGTAAAGCTCCCCTCAGGTGTTTAGTTTGGGACCCTGAACCTGGAGGGACTTCTCATTTCCACCTGTAGACTCTCCTCACCCCCAGTCACTGGAGTCACTTTTCTGGGCAGCAGGACAGTGTGAACGCTTTAGGCAGGTGTGAAAACAAAGCCCGCACAAAACCAGTGAGATGCTATGGCTGTATTCACAGGAAAAAGTTATTTAATCATGGTAAAACATAAAACATCTATTTTCGCTTCAAATATATTGTAATAGTTTATAGAGCAAAAATGAGACATAAAAAACCAAACAAAAGAGGGAGATTGCGTGTGAAAGATTTCTTAAAAAACAAAAAAATCTCTCCACTTTACTATGGCAGCTCTGGCTTGCCTATTTCCTTCTTAGAATATTCTCAGCTGTCTTCAGCAGTTGGGTTGTGTGCCACTCCACTGGATGGACCTTCATTTTGCTACTCATTATGCTTAATCGGGGCACAATTCCTTAGATTCCCCTGTGTGATTTTTTTTTTTTTGGTTTTCAGAGCAGTTAGCTGCTGTTCAGTTCTGGAATGTTCTCTGTTCTAGGGCAACCAGGATATTTTCTCTCTCGGATGCTCTATTGCCTGCAGTGGTCCTGGTGCATGATGCCATTCCCTCCCAAGAGGCTGGAGTGTAGAGGGGCCATAAGAGTCATCAAGCCCCCTCTTCTCCGAAGGGAAAGCTTCTCTTCTGTCAATTTGGTAGATGTCTGGTCTTGGCTCTCTTCAGTGACAGGAGTTTTCTGGGGCCTGAGATAACCTATTCCTGTATGGGGACCCAATTTTTAGGAAATCCTTCCTTACACTGAAAACTGTTTCTCCCAGTAGCTCCCACTTCTCTGGCTATGAGTTCTTGGGGAATGAATCTCATCCCTCTTTACGTGACACCTGTTTAAGTGTCTGAGATACTGACCTTTTTCCTCTGTGAGTTATTTTATTCAGGCTACACTTAACCATTTTTTTCATCCATTCTTCATGCAATAGAGCATCTAGCCTTACAAATAATTCATTCACTTTTAGACTTGGCCATGGCCCTTTTAAAGCTATAGCCTTCAGAACTTGAGCCCACATCATTTAGCGTCTCATCAATGTCAAGTAGTGACCTTGAAATGGGTGTTCAGAGCTCCTAATACAGATTAAAATGATTTTCAAACATTTGGGTCATACTTCCTTTCCTTTCCTTTTTTTCATTTCATTTCTTCTCATATCTTTATTTTCTCCACGTTTCCTTCCCTTCATGTCTTCTCTTCCCTTCCTCTTCTTCTGTTCCCATGTTTTGGCCACACGAGCTGGTTTTGGGGTCTGGGGTATGTCCCTGTAGCTGCTGAAGGGATGTCCTGACCAGATGCCGGAGGTGGAGATCAGGCTCCATTGGGAATCTCCAGCTGCAGAAATTCTGGAGGCAAAGAAAGCACAGGGTCACCAGCAGATGTATCTGCAGGGAAACAATGCTTTCCTCACATGTGCTAAAGCAGGGACAAGGAAGGGTAATAGGGTCCCCGCAACTATGTGAGCCTAGGAGCACAGACCACTTACCGAGACTGAAGACATGGTCTTTCTGCAGCCTTAAGCAGTGTCCTCTTTGGGACCAAAAGGAACTCGTGCTTTGAATACAATTTTTGAATCATTGCCTTAGTCTTATTCAGCACTAAAAATTTCAATTTTGGTGACAGTGCCAGAATATGTGAATAAAGGACTATAAATATTCTCCTGATACTGGATTTTGTTTGAGAAAGATGTAATGGGAAAGCAAGTGAGCTTCAAACATCCCATAATTTTTCATGGGCAGTTAAGATAACTACTTGCTGTTGGTTTTATGCTATATAATTGTACAGTGTAATTGCTTCTTGCGGTCCCTTAGTATCTGTTCTGTAGCATTCTATTTTATAGGTATTTTTAAGGTGTATGTTTTATCGATTTGGCCAATACACAGCAATAAGCTGCTGTTGGCTTGATTAGATACTAGAGTGAAGCTGAAACGTTTAGTGCATTGATTCTTCATCTATAAAGCTGTTTACTTGCAGTTCTGCATCTATTCATTACGATGGTGTAAGTAATGTGAACATTCAAAAGAATATTGGGTTTGTGTGTACTCCTAGTGACAAATGAAAAATTCCATGGTTGACTCTTTCAGGATACTGCCCAGATAATCTAGGTCAGTGGTAGAAAACATAAAGCTGTGTCCAGTGGATCACCTTCTAGGCAGGGGCTGTGTGTTTATACCCTTATCAGGCCTAGAAAAGTGCTTGATTAATGTTGATTGATTGAGTGATTCCAAGGGGGATTATTGTTGAAAATTCCAGAAACGAACACAGCCAAATGATGCATTTCCTCCCAGTTTATTTTCCTTGAGCAAGGATGGGGTGATTCTGGTTGGCTCTCTGAGAAAAAGCATGGCGCAGTGTAAGACGTGATTATGGGCCTTCTCACTTGTTCCTTGAAAGGTAGTTCCTATAGTTCTTTTTTTGGTCTTCTTTAGTGTTTTATTGATGATATTCTCATGGCTGCTACCATTTATATATGTAAATATTGTCTGTCTTTGAATATTATTTTATTTTAACGAATCACTATTCCTTTTTTTCCCTCCATTTTGCTTCCATTGGTGACCAATGGTAGTCTGTAGGTTAGCAGACGGAAGCTAATTTTGGTGATGAATGGCAAGGGGCGACCTTTAGGATGGAGTGGAGGCTTGTTCTTGGAAATGGCATTAACATTTCAGAGTAACTGGGGATTACATTAGTGCGTTGATTCTTAAATTTTTGAAATGTTCTCGTTTTCTTTTTCCACATTTTGACTGGGTGAGTAAAAATCAGAGTGAAGAGGGAAAGGTGGTTTGTGATTAAAGACAGGAAAGAGGGATCGAGGCATGGTGTGGGAGAGTAGATCTAGCCTCTCTGGGTCTCTGCAAGCTTACAGATGGATGTATGCCTGTAAATGGCTGGAGGACCCTGATTTAGTTTATCACTGTTAGAGGTAGTTGACTGAAGAAGCCAGGAAACATTATTCACAGCTCTCTATAAAGTGAATAATTTACTCCCTTCCCTCTGATAGAATGAAATCTGTAAAGCCTTTGGGACTCTTTGGATAAAGTGCTCTACAAACATGTCAGATGAGCTTTGGTTTTATTACAGAGGAGCCTGGTTAGGATGGAAAATGGGAGTTAAGTTAAACGTAAGGATTTATTGCCTGAGGGAGCCTCTTTGAACGTAATTGCTTTAAGAAACAAATATGTGATAAAGGAGTTAAAATCATCTGCATATTATACATTTTATTTGATACAGTTACATTTGAATGCAGGTGCAAGTCATTTTTTTGGTAAATAATTAATATTGTATCTGTAGCCTTGCAAAAATCTCATGTTGTCCCTTGAATGCAGTGATATTCACTCATGATCTCCAGTTAAGCCTCTATTACTGGGCCTTACAGGTGAACACTGCAAGCACCTGGCAGCCGTCACTAAGTTCTACTGGAAACTGGGAAGGTGGTGGAGTGCGTGTGTGCCTGTGTGCATGCATGCACGTGTGTGTGTGTGTGTGTGTGTGTGTGTGTGTGATTGACTGCTACAAGGGGAGGGAGAAGGAAGGACTGTGGTAGAGAGGAAGTGGTTAGAGGAGAGAGAGAGCTGGGATTCTACAGAGGAATTTGGTCTCCAAGTTCTCCATTTCCTCCTTAAAAAAGAGTATGCCTATTTTTATAGGCCACAGTGAGACATATTGAAATGTAGATTGTATCATTGAATGGGATGGGAATGGGATGTTGAACTAACAGAACATTTTGTACTCCTTGGAGAATGGCTCATTATGTTAATGTCATTTAAAATGGAAGTGGTCTTCAACTGCAGGAAATGAGAAAAGTAATAACAGGAGATGTCTTTGAAAGAGTTTAGCACTGTGGCCTGGCAGCGTAATTCCCCTCCCTCCCTCCTCCCTCTCTCCCTCCCTCCCCCCTTTCTTTCTTTTTCTTTCTTTCTCTCTCTTTCTTTCTTTTCTTTCTTTCTTTTCTTTCCTTCTTTCTTTCTTTTCTTTCCTTCTTTCTTTCCTTTCTTTCTTTCTTCCTTCTTTCTTTTCTTTCCTTCTTTCCTTCCTTCCTTTCTTTCTTTCTTTCTTTCTTTCCTTCTTTCTTCCTTCCTTCCTTCCTTTCCCTCTCTTTCTTTCTTTCTTTCCTTCTTTTCCCTAACAATGGATTAGTTAATGTAATCAATCAGATTATATTCTTAGAGGACACCAGATCAGAGTCCATAACTAAGTGTCACTCTGGGCAAGTGAAGGAAACATTCTGACCCATAGACCAGGGCACTTAGGTACTTAAATAGGCTAGAGAACTTTATCTTCTAGCTTTCTTCTTCTCTCAGCTTATTTGTTATTAAAGCAGCTTTGGCTCTACTACTATACATTATATATCACATAATACATATAATTATATATTTATTATGTATATTATTTATTTACATATAATTATATATGATTTTTATATATAACTTTATGTACGACATATATTATAATCTATTATTTATGTATTATCTATTACAACCATAAGACTGGGTATAAAATGTAACAGCAGCTTCGAGCCACTCATCCTCCTGGCAGCTGGCCGCTCTGACCCCTTGCCGCCTCCCTAGGGTAATGGAACACTCAGACAAAATATAAACCTGCCACTTTCATTTGAAGCAATAACTGTTATCAAGCAATTTACTTTATTTACTAATAATGCATGTAAAGTGGAACAGCACTGAAGTGATTAGTTATTTTTGGAAAATACCTTGAAGGTGTCTTCCTGCCATAACCTCTCCATGTTGCTGTCTCACGGGACAGCCAGGCTCCGGGACCGTTGATCTGGTTCTGATGGCAAGGGTCACTCATACTGCTACCCAAGATGATATGTGTAACTGCCCATTCTTTAAGCCCAAGAACAGATTCCACCCTTAAGATTCAAATTCAGTTAAATTGATTGAGGATTACTGGGTAAATGGCCATCTGCCTGAGCTTCTGAATCCCAGGCAGCTAACTTCAGAAATCCTTCAGGTGCTCAGGGTGTGGGTGACTACTCCAGGGTGCGGGTTTAGCAGCTTTGCACCGGAGCTTTGCTTGAACACTGGGAAGAAACCTTGTGGTTTGTCCTGACATGCTCACGACCAGTTTGCTGTTGAAACAGGTTTCCCCTTATCCTTGATGATTTTTAGAAGAGAAAGGCTGTGAGTCTTTGCTTGGGTAGTTGATTTGAAACAGATCATTATTCTTTTCACTAAACACAGAGCAGGTCAGAATGGTTTCCTGAAACATCTGGTTTGGGCATTGGCCTCAGGCTCCAACATTCATGCTCATAATAAAATGAGGCTTAATAACCACCTCTGCAGTTGCGCTAGAGGAAGGTTTTAGCAGAAAACCATCGAGTAATGTAGCAAAATGGTTGACGAATAAGTTGACGAACAAAAGACCGGCTTGACTCTGCTCTTGTGCAGCTGATGGGAAAAGGGGGTCATGGTTGTGGTATCCTTGTGAACAAGGACTATTCATTTTTGCACACCAGCACTCTGCACAGTAGTAGTATACTGTGGGCAGGAGGAAAATGTTTTGTGAATGAATCACTAAAAAGGTCAGAAGATGAAACAACAATAAGTAATATTCTGTGAGAGACTGACTGCTCATTTCCACGCTGAAATACATTAGCCATAGACCCAGTGTGGGAAATGTACAAAGGCTTCTTTGCTCTTTTGCCACACTAAGGGTGTGGTGGGCAGAATTCGAAGATGAACGCAATGACACACACCCTTGTATAATTCCCTACTCTTGATGGAATTTAACTTGTTTTTTTTTTTTAAAATAAATATACTTATTTACTCATGGCTGCAATGGGTCTTCGTTGCTGTGCATGGTCTTTCTCTAGTTGCAGTGGGCGGGGGCTACTCTTCATTGCGGTGCGTGGGCTTCTTATTGCAGTGGCTTCTCTTATTGCAGAGCATGGGCTCTAGGCACACGGGCTTCAGTAGTTGTAGCATGTGGGCTCAGTAGTTGTGGCTTGCAGGCTCTAGAGTGCAGCCTCAGTAGTTGTGGTGCACAGGCTTAGTTGCTCTGTGGCATGTGGGATCTTCCTGGACCAGGGCTCAAACCCGTGTCCCCTGCATTGGCAGGCGGATTCTTAACCATTGCGCCATGAGGGAAGTCCCTAACTTGTTTTTAACCAAAAAAATTGGCAAAGGTGAAGGGATTTTGCAGATGTAGTTAAGGTCCCTAATCAGTCTACTTTAAATTGATCAGAAGAGAGATTATTCTGTGTGGGCCTGACCTCATCAGGTGAGCCTTTTAAAAGAAATTCTAGAGGTCAGAGACAATGTCTCCTGCTGGCCCCAAAGAAGCAAGCTACCATGAGTTCTGTGGCTGCAATGAAATGGATTCTGCCAACAACCATGTGAACTTGGCAAAGAACCCAAGGTTCAGATGAGTCTCCAGCCCTGGCCAACACTTTGATTCCTGCCTTGTAAGATCCTGAGCAGAGAATGCAGCTAAGCTGTGCCTGGACTCCTGCACAGGAACTGTGAGATATTAACGTATGTTGTCTTAAGCCACTAAATTTGTTGTAATCTGTAATACAGCAATAGAAAACTAACACAAAGGGTGAGTGCACATATATGTGTTTTGTGCTATGTTGTATTTCGGTGCTGTATATCTGGGGTGTGATATGTTTATTATTACCTGCAATCAGTATTTCCTTTCATGTTAATTAGAATCCTGTATGTAGGATCTGGGACCAAATGAAGACTTTGGGAAGAGATTTGCTTTCCTTTTCATACGTTATACAAACTCCCTGGCAACTTCATTGACGTCTTCAGACTTCAGTGGGTAAATGAGCACATACAGCAGACTTGAAAGAGTTTAACAAAATTTCTATCACCTTTCTAAAACAATGTCACCTGCCCATCGAATGTTTATAATCCTTCATACATGTTATCTGTATTTTCAGTATTATTCCAGCTGATGATAGGATCATTCTTGTGCCAAAGGGCACCTAGTTTTACTTGACGGCAAAATGGAATTTAAACAAATTGTTCTCTCTTGATTCTTGTGAAGTTTGGGTAAATTTCTAATTTTAGGCATTTTCAGGGTCTGTGTGCGAGAAGTGATCACAGCTCGATGGAAACAAGTGGTGACGGAGGTGTTAGGCGGGGGACTTGTGTGTCGATTGGCCCTTTCAACCCTCCCCCACTCCTTTAGAGAGACAAACCAGTTTTCACTAATTAGATGCACGGGTGCGAAATTTGGAAGGCGTTAGTGAAGCAGAGGCAATTTTCCTGCCCCCTTTTGGGTGTCTGGGTGTTTTTGTGTATAGTGCTCCAGTGTCCATGCCCAAGTCCTGGACTACAGGAGGCCACTGTGTTTGTGGCCGTGACATCAGCTATGGGAGAGTGTTCTTAAACTTGCTGCTCCAGTGGTGGCTTCAGAGGAAGTAGCTCCCCTTGGGGTAGTTCTAAGTTGTTATTGGAGTCATACTCACAAGTTCAACCTGGAAAGGCTCTATCAGACCCTCTGGCAATATTTAGGCCCTAATTCCATGTACTAAAACCTTAACAGGTTAAAACACCTTGAGTGAATTCCACTGAACCTTGATGCGTATGCCTGGGTTTGCCTGAGTACTGAATACATTTTTTAGTGTATGCATTTTTTTTTTGAACAATCTTGCAAGAGAATTATCTGTGCTTTAAGCTCTTGTGAAAGACCAGCTTTGGTTTTTTTAAATCCCTTTGTTTTGAGTATCTTCATTTTGTTCATTAATTTCAACTCCTACTTTCACTGTTTCTTCCCACCTACATTTTAAAAAGCTTTATTCTGTTGTTCTTTATATAATTACTTAAGTTGTATATTTAGTTTATTAACTTTCAGCCTTTTAAAGAATTTTCCTCCTAAAATAAGCATTTAAGCCTATAAATTTCTCTTGAAGTAGTAAATAGCTACAACACATGAGGTTTTTTTGTTTGTTTGTTTGTTTTTTGGTACGTGGGCCTCTCACTGTTGTGGCCTCTCCCGTTGCGGAGCACAGGCTCCAGATGCGCAGGCCCAGCGGCCATGGCTCACGGGCCCAGCCGCTCCACGGCATGTGGGATCTTCCCAGACCGGGGCACGAACCCGTGTCCCCTGCATCGGCAGGCGGACTCTCAACCACTGCGTCACCAGGGAAGTCCCAACACATGAGTTTTGATAGGTAATATATTTATGATTGTTTAGTTCAGAGTATTTGTATTTTCAGTTATGGTTTCTTCTTTAAATTAAGGCTATTTAAAAGGTGTTTTTAACTTTACACATGTATAGAGGATTAAAAAAATCTTTTTATTATTGATTTCTAAATTATTTGCACTGGGGCTAAAGAATGTGGTTTGTATATTAACAGTTTTTTTTTTTGTTTTGTTTTGTTTTTTTTTTTTTGCGGTACGTGGGCCTCTCATTGTTGTAGCCTCTCCCGTTGCGGAGCACAGGCTCCGGGCGCGCAGGCTCAGCGGCTCCGCGGCATGTGGGACGCTCGCGGACCGGGGCACGAACCCGTGTCCCCTGCATGGGCAGACGGACTCTCAACCACTGCACCACCAGGGAAGCCCTGTATATTAACAGTTTTTAGAGATGTGTTGAAGCTTAGTTTATGGCCCAGAATATGGTCAGTTTTTATAAATGTTCCATGTGTGCTTGAAACAAATTCTGCAATTTTAGGGAACAAGTCAGGATAGTTAATTGTGTTGTTCAAATGTTCTATATTCTTTTCTGATTAAAAAAAAATTGCTTGGTCTATCAATTATTTAGCAAAGAATGTTAAAAATACTCCTCTATATCAGTTTCTTTTGAAGTCTTGCCATTTAAAAATATATGTTATATTAATAGGTGCATATAGATTTAAGATTATTCTATCCTCTTGATGGAATTGATAATAAAATTGATAATTTTATTATGGTCTAGTAATCCCATTTGTCTCTACGAATGTTTATTGCTTTACTATTTTTCCTATTATTAATGTCAACTCTCTTGTGGTTAGTATTTTTTATGTATATCCTTTAATTTTCAGCTCTTCTGAGTCTTTATGTCCTCAGTGTGTCTCCAGTGTAATATATGTGTATATATATATATATATATATATATATATATATATGTAATTTTTAAAAAAGATCCTGTCTGACAATTTGTGCCTTTTAACTGATGAGTTTAATCCACTTCCATTTATTGTGCTTATTGATATATTTTATTTATTTCTAATACCTTATTTTTGTGCTTTCTCTTTGTTCTACTTTATCTTATACTTTTCTTTTTTCTTGCCTGCTTTTGGATTGACTGGGATTTTCCTCCTGTTTCTTCCTTATTATAATTTTTCCATCTGCTTCCTGGAAGTAGTGTATTATCTTACAATGGTTTCCCTAAAAAGTTAAAATATAAAGTTAACAAAATCCAAGGTCAATTAATATATTTACTTTCTAAAGAATACAAAAACCTTAGGATGACTTAGTTTTAATTATGCCCCTCCTAATTAATATACTATTGTTCTTAGTATTTTAGAATTTATATTCCTACTCAAAATTTGTGTTTTATGTTTATCATTAATTTGGAAAAATTCTCAGCCATTATCTCTTCAAATATTTCTTCTTCACCCTTGCATTATCTCCTTCAGAAACTTCAATTAGATGTATGGTAGACTCTATGATCATATCTCTCAATTCCTCATTAATATTTCCTTTTCTCTCTTTATATCTCTGTGATTCATTCTGTGATATTTCTTCAAATATATATTCCAGTTAACTAATTCTCTCCTCAGAGATGTCTAATCTTCTGTTTTAACCTATCCTTTGCATTTCTAACTTCATTATGTTATTTTATTTTTAAGGTTTTCCAATTTTAGAAGATTTATTTGGTTCTTTTCCAAATTTTAATTTTTTTAAGAGTTACATCATGAGTTTGATATCTTCTCTAATTTCTTCAAACATAGTAGACATGTGTATTTTATATATTCTATTTGGTAATTCTAAATTTTATTTCTTTGTGGGTTTGCTGTTTTGTGGGTTTGCTTTTGATATCTATTGCGTCTGTCGATTCTTTTTCATGGTGGCTTGTATCCTTGAACATATTACCTGATTTTGCATTGTGAAATATATTAATTGGAAATTTATTCCTAAACATAATTCTTTGAGGTCTAGGCTTAAGGTTCTTGCCCTGTTCCTGTGGACACAAACACCTGGGATTATGGGAGCTACATAGGTAGTGTGATTCTGGATCCAAATGCAGTGAGAGCCAGAATGTGGTTAAGAATCCTCAGGGTGGAATTTTCCCTCCTCCATTTAGCACCAGTGTTGAAGCAGTCTTTTCATACTGTCTCCTTGTAGGTGTTTTTTTCTGAGGGGCCTGGTGTTCATTATGTGGTAGTCTCACTCTGATTTAATGCCTTACTAGGTCCTAGACTTCCCCTTATTTTCCCTGCACAGCCCCCAGAGATAAACAGAGTGCTGTATCTTCCAGTCTTAGCCTTTGCTTACCAATGTCTATTTAGGATTTGTCATTACTTTTGACATGTGATAGTTTAGTTTAAATTCCTACCAAGCTAGGTAGGAATGAATATTCCTACCAATATTCATTCAAAATGAATATTACATATATATATCAGTTTTAATAGTTCTGTATTTGGATGCTTTTGATTATATGCCGTTATTTATCTTAATGAAAATGGAAGGTACTAGAGAGTTACTGGCTCACCTGATCCAGATACTTAGACTGTAAATTCCTGAGAGCTTTTCTGTTGTAGGTCCTCATGACGGAAATAAAAAGAAACTTGTGCGAGAGCATCTTGACAGGAGGACTCTATCCTCTGTCCTTATTAATTTGGTTTCCTCAGTTTCAAGTCTGCTTAGAGAAAATAAAAGTCAACATAACATAAAAATAGTCGCTAATCAATGGAAGAATGGCCAGTCCATATGGAAAGTACCTTCCTTATTTTATCAAGGTTTTTATTACATCAGAGTTTGTTCTGCATATGAAATGTTTGCAAAATGAAATTGGGGGGTCTTGTAATAGAGGAAGGATTATATAAAGTTGATGAAAGTGATGTTGGGTAGCTGTTCCAATCTTGTGATAGCCCTTGAAAAGTGAGCATCTGATAGAGCCATTTCAGCTAACAAGTGAAGAGTAGATAATTGACAAGGACAGAGACATGTACCTGTTTTTTTTTTTTTTTTTTTTTTTTTTTTTTTGCGGTACGCGGGCCTCTCACTTTTGTGGCATCTCCTGTTGCAGAGCACAGGCTCTGGACGCTCAGGCTCAGCGGCCATGGCTCACGGGCCCAGCCGCTCCGCGGCATGTGGGATCTTCCCAGACCGGGGCACGAACCCGTGTCCCCTGCATTGGCAGGTGGACTCTCAACCACTGCGCCACCAGGGAAGCCCCCTATGTACCTGTTTTGAAAGATTGTGAGGGACACTTAGAAGCAGAGGTGAAGGGCTCTGACTTTTGCAAAATTGAGCCTCTTTTGATTGCACCAAGGAAGTTGAATATAACATGTAGGATGTCATGTTGTGACACCTCCCCCCATCAATACTTGATGTGTTGGTTGTTTAATAATAACCTGAAATGATTTGTTTTTATGGTTTTCAGTTTAAGATAAACCCCAGTCTACTGGTTTTTATCACTATGAAATACTGGTTTCTGTTTTATGTGAATTAACTGTGCCAGCTTTTCTTCCTGTACCAACTTAATGATAACAAGGCCTCCTGGGTAACAAATCACACATAGCACAAGTCTGGTGTAAACTCCAAAATCCTTTATTCCAAGGAACTGGTGAAAGCCCATAGCCAGGCTGGGCAACAGTACATGCCCCGCTGGTCCGGATTCCTCTTCCTTTCCTTGTGTGGTCCAGATTAAGGTGACCCTTTTCTCTGTGTTCCATGCAGATCTGCACTTGGAGGGCCACTTTTTTGTCCAAGGACCTTCATGACCTTTTAGGGAAAAATCAGAGTCTGCATTGATAAGTATTCAAAATTTATTCAGAGTATTAAACATGTCTTGGTGGCATTCTTAAGGTTGTTCCTCTAAATATGGGCTGTAAATTGTCCCGCTACTTCCTTTTAGCCCTGGGAATGTCTTTTACTCTGCATGGGGCTGTAGTTCTAATGCAACACATAGTCAGTGTCTGCTTGTTTTTCGTATCTTGTTGCCATGCTGGGGTAATGGAGAACATCTTCTCTGATTCACAGGCTGATGGGAAGAATAACTGCTAGCTGGGATTCAAGCTGAGAACAGACTTTCCAAATTGGGCCGAGATCCACCCAATGTCTTGACCCTTCCCGAGCATGTAGTGGAAAAGCTATAGAACCCCTTGGATGCCTCTATTACTCTCCTAATGACCAATATGACAGGCGATGTAATGGTTAATAGCATAGATTCAGGGGCTGGAGAGGTTGCATCTGAACCCCAGTTCCACCCCTCCTGGGGGCATGGCTTGGAGAAGTGAGTCATCCTCCCAGTGCTTTTGTTCCCTCATTTGCAAAAAGAGCATCATTGCTTCATTATGGTTCCTACCTAAGGTTTGTTATGAGGACAAAAATGAGTTATTATTTGGGATGTGCTAAGTAAATGTCAACTAAGTTTTTGTTACAATAAATTGGACAGACGCCATCATACTGAAAATGAATGAATTCTGAGATTTTAGGCCTAAAGTGACACAGAACAGCTAAGAGGAGCATGTGCATGTGTGTGTGGTTAAAGACGATCCTGAGTTAAGGTGCACTCAGCACCGTTAAACCTTCTTCAAATGTCAGTACCCAATATGGGTGCATAGAAGGTGAGCGAATATTTGCTGGGATTGAGGATTCTACATTATTCATGAAGGCTTTGTGAACTTGAATCCTTTAACTCCATCACATCTCTAGTACAAAAGGCAAAACCAATGTTTTCTGGTTATAGATTCTGTAAAATAAAATCCTTCAGCTGTGCCAGACTGGTGAGGCTATTTTTTTTTTTTTTTTTTAAATAAAAGGTGTCAGCTTCTGCTTATTGCTTCAGCGAAAGCCTAGCACTGGAGAAACACCAGGAGAAACCTAACTCCATGAAAGAAAAAAGTCGTGAACAAAGGTGTTTTAATCTCTGGATGTGGTATTAAGCTCATGAGACTGTGCCTTGGGGTTTCTATACAAAGACAAAGATGCCCATGCAGCCCCTGCTACTGTCCCCTCCCCTTTGTTCTGTTCTCCACCTCTCCAGTCCTGCCTATTCTTTAAGCCCAAGAACAGATTCCACCCCTTACCAGGGCATCTCCCCAGACTGACCCAAGGGGAAGTGATCGCTCTCCACTTGAACCTTCCAAGTACCATTTTCTAGTCCCTTCTTTTGACATGCAGATGCACTGTTGGCTACCGTCTGACTGTCTCAGATTTTCAGCTAGAATGTAATTTCAACAAGGATGGAATTTCATTTACACTTCTTTAAATCCACACACTGCCAAGCACGACAGATGCTAAATAAATAGCCACCAAAGGACTGGATCCTTGGACCTTCAATTCTAATCCTGGCTCTGCAGCCAGCTTGCAGCCAACTTGCTAAAGTAGCTTTTGGCATCTTAGCCACATGGACTGTCACACAGATATGCCTTAAATAATAGTAGTAAATATCATAACAATAGATAGCACTTACTGAGTTCTTATTAATTTCAATATTGTTCTAAGCACTTTACATGTGTTAAATAATTTAATCTTTATAATACCTCTGTAAGGCATGTCATCATCATTTTATAGGTGGGGAAACTGAGGCACTGAGCAGCTGAGTAGCTTGCTTGAGGACATGGCACTAGCAGTAAGAGACAGATCCAGGGTTTAGTCCCAGGCGGTCTGTGCCTCAATCTCAAAATGACACGAGCAGTAATAACCCCACGTGGTGCTGTGTTGACTTGGTGAGGCTGTAGTCCCAGTTATTCAATCAAACACTAGTCTGGGTGTGGCTGTGAAGGGATTTGGAAGGAGTTATTAAAGTCCTTGCTCAGTTGACTTTAAGTGGGGAAGATGATCTTGGGGAATCTGTGTGAGCCCGACTCAATCAGCTAATTTCAAAACAGGGCTGGGCTTCCCAGGTGGCGCAGTGGTTGGGAGTCCGCCTGCCGATGCAGGGGACACGGGTTCATACCCCGGTCCGGGAAGATCCCACATGCTGCGGAGCGGCTGGGCCCGTGAGCCATGGCCGCTGAGCCTGCGCGTCCGGAGCCTGTGCTCCGCAACGGGAGAGGCCACAGCAGAGAGGCCCGCGTACCGCAAAAAAAAACCCCAAACAAACAGAGCTGAGGCTTCCCGGGAGAGAGAAGAGATTCCGCCTACCTGTGCCGTGGAGCTCCATCCCGCTGTGATTTCTCTTCCTTGCCATCAGCCCCTTCATGCATGTGTCTTGTACTGTTTCTGCTCCCCTGACTGGACTCTGACCGAGACACACCAGGACGCCTACTTTGTGCTCCAGTTCACTGTCCTGGGCTCCCCTGCCTGGACTGTCTGCTCCCTTAGATGCTGTTCGCCATGGCTGCTGGTGAAAAATCCTCCCTCCCTCCAAGGTCTGGCTCCGGACAGAATGAGCGCCTCCTCTCCTGGGCTCCAGCCCACGATCTCCAGCACTTAGAACACTCTTTTTTGTGTTCTAGGCAATTCCATCGTCTCCCCGCAGTGGACACAGAGCTGTTTGAGGATAGCGGCCAGGGTCACATCCATCATCAGTGGAGAACAATGCTAGCCTAAGCGTATCCATTTGTGGCTACAAAGGACTAACATTTTCTTGGGCCAGGTTGAAAGGGATTGCCTCCCTGCTTTGGTGGTCAGGACATTTGCTTTCCTTACTGGGGTGTTGATTAGTGCTTTTAAACCTAGGAGACAACACAGCTAGAAACATTAGGATTACAGTAACTAACTGGTGATACTCATACTAATGACTAACTTAAAAAATATTTCCCCTTTAAATGCAATGCTTAAATCTTTTCCTCCTAAATTAAAATATGCTGCATATCCACAAAATTCAGAAAGAATGAGTGAGTGTGTGTGTGTGTGTGTGTGTGTGAGCTGGGCACAATCACTCATTAGTAACTCACACTTACATGTGTACATGTCCACAATAACCAGGGATTAATGTGAGTTTGTAGGAATAACTGGATCAGAGGAACATTTCTTCATATCATCCAGGCCTCAAATTAACTGAAATATCATCAGGGCAATGTTCTGACTCCCTCTCTCTGTTCTGTCCTTTTCCCCTTTTGTCAAACAAACAGGCAAAAACGACCTCCAGGAAATGACTGGGGTCAAATTCAGAGCATGTTTACGTGCAGCCAAGTTTGGTCATTCTGTTCTGGGAAGTAGCAGGGGCAGCATGAGGGTGTTCAGAAAAGAGGAGCCCAGTTGGGTGGGCAGGAGAGGCAGAGTGTTGAGAGCAGCTCTGCTTTGATCACGTTCCAAGGCAGGGCTGCCTGGCGCTGTGTGCTGGGCTCAGGGTGTCGGAAGGAGGTTGGGTCTCCGAGTCTGTACACATGGCTGCTTTGTTGGGGTCTTTGCTGTGAATGTGAGTGAGTTTAGCCTCCAGTGTGGAAGCAGAGGAGGACAGATCTGGACACGGCACAATGTCTGATGTTTACTGCAACATGTGCGTTCAACGTGGGGATGCCTTGTGTGGTCCTTCCGGAGATCATGGTCTTTGCAGGAAGTGCTCCCATGGGAGGACTTCCAAACAAACTAGTTGGAGTTTGATGGAGAAGATGGTATTGGTGAAATTCGATTTTAGGTTGAATTTGGTGGTTTTCTTAAAGTACAAGAAATCAAATACCATCTCTTTTTTTTTGTTTGTTTACCCTGCACATAGGTATTTCATGTAGGGTTGTGTGTGCATGTGTGTAAGTTGAACAGCCAAAGATGGGATTTTTGAGTTCAATTCTTGTCATTTCTAAGGCCTAATTCATTTCCATCTTTCCTAAGGATAACCTGTGCCTATTAAAAATCATTGGAGAAAGAAGTGATCTTCCTTAATAACATCCTCATAATGTTCTAAAAGCAGAGGAGATCTCAAAGAAAGGAACTGATAAATAGGCTCTCTCCACACTTCTGGGCTCACTCTTAAAATTTTCTATTCAAACAATTTTAATTTTAATTTTTTTGGCCACAATGCACGGCATGTGGGATCTTAATTCCCTGACCAGGGATCAAACCTATGCCCCCTACAGTGGAAGAGTGGAGTCCTAACCAGTGGACCACCAGGGAAATCCCTATTCAAACCCTTTCATACAAAAATGCTTCCGTTTGTTTTGAGGGCCGACAGTATTTTAGAGATGGATGAAGCGTGTGTTCTTAAGGGCAGCACTTTGAGAAAGAAAGTTACTTATTTTCCTTTTTGAAATTGGTGGTGCAGGGTTGGGGGGTGAAGACAGCTGGAGGAGCCCCGTGGGCTTCTCTCTTTGCGGTAGAACATTCCCCAGATTGTAGGTGGGGAAACTGAGACCTCAGGAGCTTAAGAGGCCCATCCCACGTGCCCATCCCCTCCTGGGTGAGGCAGCCCAGCCCTGATGAATGAATCAAAGACCTGGTTTTCTTCCCGTGGTAACAGGTTTGTTTTGTTTTTTTGAGTTCTCACATCCAAGCCTTAAAAAAGTCTGTTGTGGTTTCTGGATGGGAACGCGGTGCAGGACCTGGGAAATGTGTTCCTGGCGACAGTTGTGAAGAGGAAACAGATTGTACACCTTTTTTCTTCCATTGTTCTAGGGTAGGACACGACTGCCCCCAGACAGGGTTGTTAGGAAAGAAAGTTCACAGCAACTCATGAAGCACTGAGGAAACTCTAGATGAACGGCCCTCGGGAAGTGCAACGCATCAGAATGGAGCAAACCGAAATAATCGAGATAGTTCTAAGTTCATAAAGAGGGTTAATCGGGTGTCCCCTCAGACAGTGGAATTTCAAACAGGAAGACCTTCAGTGCATCCAGAGACGGTTTCTCAAGGATGTCTGAGGTGTCGTCTAAAGGGAGCAGTGAGAAAAGAGTGTTTCCTTAGCAAGTCGTGGAAGAGCTCAGGTGGGGCCACTCCCTGCTCTGTGCTGCTGGGGGCACACGTGCGCAGCCTCTTGCTCCCTCATTGTGTCTTGCAGGTGTTTGGCTGTCCTTCGTAGCCTGACACGCAGCAGGCATTTAATAAATATTATCATCGTCTCTCATGAGAACTAGAGGCCCATCCACATGAGAGTCACACACCTGATCACTGGGGTGAGCGTTCTGTTCTGGACAGCGGCTGTTTTCATATTTAGGTGATTCTGCGGAGAAAACATTAAATTGCTCAGAAAGCTTGAAGGATTTCACTGGAAGTAAAATAACAGTTGAACCTGGTGTTATCTGTCCTTTAAAATGAAGAGCTATATTCAATTCCATAAAATGTCAATCAAGTAATTTATTCTACCTATTGAGTGCATCATAAAATGCTCACAGTTTAGTGGGAGAAACAGACTCACCAGCAAATAAGTACAATGTTAAAATGATTAGTTGAACCAAGTGACCTCAGAACTTGGTGGCGGAGGAAGGAGCTGGGAGGGGCTTCCATAGTCAGTGGAATTCCATGTGTGCAGTGGAATCATGGTGCCCCTAGGCGGGTGCAGGGAGTGGTTATGTAAGCTGGTTGGGCTGACATCCGCCCTCTGCTGGCCAAGCCAGGTGCCCGGGCCCAAGGCTGCATCCAACTGGAGGAAGGGATGTCTTCTAACTTTCACAAAGACGCCAAATGGGCTGGTAGTAGCTCTGCAGGGAATGTGCAGGGCGCTCTTATCTCTGGAGCAGCACAGAGGGTGGGCACCAGGCCCAGGCAGGTCTTGGTGAGAAGAGCCCATATGGGGTCCTCTCCCAGCAGTTCTCCGGTAGAGGTTCTATTTTGTGGTGACCACAGCCAGACTCCAGACTGGCTTGGAATCAGTCATCCCACCTCACGTGTAGGCAGCAGTGGAGTGCACACCAGGCTGTTGTGTTCTGGGGCTTTGCAAAGTGACTTATGCCAAACAGAAAACTGGGAGACAATTTACCACCAAGAGGGAGACAAGTATCTAATTTTCCTTTCATGGTCCAACTTCAGTTTTCAAATCACAGGTTATGTGTTCTTTTTTTTTTCTCCTATCTGTTGAAAAACCTTTAGAAAATAAAATCTACTAAAAAACCAAACATATAATATTAACACAGGCTCTTGAAGCAACATTTGGTGTGAACTCAGCTTCAAAGTTCAGGGGTAGGGTGATATTTCTAAGCAGAATAGAGACAAATTTAACTTGTTTGATTTGATACTTAGGAAAGTTTTTTTTTTTAATTTGATACTTTCAGTGAAAAGCTTAAGTATTGGTATTTGTGTTACATTCAAAAATATCCATGTGCTCTCAAATAACATTTCATACCATTGTAAACATTTGTGTAAATAGTCCCTTCTAAATAAATATATCCTTTTAACAGTGAACTGTGATACTTATTTCTTAATGAAAAAACTAGGTCTACAAATCCCCACTATTGCATTGCTTTATTTGCTGACCCCTAATAAATTGAACAGGTTATGATATTTGCTACAATCATACAATGTTGCAACTTCAGGGATGGAGCTATGGTCAACTCTTGGGCCCCACTGGTCTTTAAATGCAGTTTATTTCTTAGATCATGGGTCCTTTGTGGCATTGGTAAGGTCACTGCCAGGAGTGGCACATAGGAATTATTCAGTGCATGTTGGCCAACCAATTTCCGCTTAGGTGGATTATTTTTTTGGCTTAATCATGTCAAATACATATCAAAAGTTACATAGAAAATACATTAAAAATAGATACACCCCTCAATATTATTGCCCATAGTTGTCATGAAGCTTTCCCTTATGTTTTCTTTTAGTAGTTTTATAGTTTCAGATGTTACATTTAAGTCTCTAGTCCATTTTGAGTTGATTTTTGTATATGGTATGAGATAAAGGTCCAGTTTCATTCTTCTGCATGCGACTATTCACCATTGTGAACATTCGATAAAGAATCCACTGTTGAGGAGCCTATCCTTTTCTTCTTGTGTGTTCTTGGCATTGTTGCCAAAGATCAGCTGACTAAATGTGTGGAGTTATTTCTGGACGATCCCAAAAGTAAAAACAGACGAGAGGGATAGTGTAAAACTCAAAAGCTCTGCACAGCAGAGGAAACATTCAGCAGAGTAAAGAGACAACCTGTGGGGTGAGAGAAAGGACCACACATCTGATAAGGGTTAATATCCAGAATATGGAAGGAACTCAAACAACTCATTAGCAAAGAACCCACCCAGTTAAAAAATGGGCAAAGACCCAAATAAACACTTCTCGAAAGAAGAGGTACGAATGGCCAGGTGTATGAAGAGATGCTCAACATCACTAACCATCAGGGAAACGTAACTCAAAACCACAATGAGATATTACTTCACACTTTTAGGATGGCTATAATCAAAAAGACAAAAGATAATAAGTGTTATCGAGGATGTGGAGAAAAGGAAGCTCCTGTGCACTGTTGGTGGGAATGTCAAGTGGTACGGCCGTTACGGAAAGCAGTATAAAGCTTCCTGAAAACATTAAAAATGGAACTACCACACGATCCAGCAATCCCACTTCTGGGTGTAGAGCGGAGGGAAATGAAATCAGGATCTTGAAGAGATACCTGTACTCCCGTGTTCATTGCAGAGTTATACGTTATTCACCACAGCTGAGATATGGAAGCAATCTAAGTGACTGGTGTGAATGAATGGCAAAAAAATGTGGTGTGTGTGTGTGTGTGTGTGTAGACAAGGGAACATTATTCAGTCATAAAAAAGGAAATCCTGCCACTTGTGACAACATGGATGAACCTGAAGGACATTATGTGAAGTGAACTCTCCAGACACAGAAAGACAATTACTGCATGGGATCACTTAGGTGTGGAATCTAAAAACGTCAAACTCGTTGAAGCAGATAGTAGAATGGCGGTTCCCAGGGGGCAGGGGGAGGGGAAAATGGGGAGATATTGTCCAAGGGTACAAAGTAGTTGCATAGGATGAGTAAGCTCTGGAGATCTAATGTACTGCATGGTGTCTATAGTTAATAATATCGTATTGTATACTTGAAATTTGCTATGATAGTGGATCTTAACTATTTACCACACACACATGTAACTATGTGAGGTTGATGCCTATGCTGAGTAGCTTGATTTTGGTAATCACTTCACAATGTGTATCAAGACTTCATGTTGTACAACTAAAATATATGCCATTTTCACTTGTCAGTTTTATCTTAGTAAAGCTGGAAAAAGGGGAAAACTTGGCTTAACTCATAAAAATATACGTGCTGCTAAAATAATAACTTCGAATTTTGCCAAAAATTGTTAATCTGCATGATTGGGTTTTAAAATTGAGGTTTAGATTGAAGCACCACGAGATGCCAAAGTGAGACAGATATTCTGTGCAGAATTTACAGGAGAAAGTCTTCCAAGTGGATTCCATCAGTCTTGAACTTCTCAACCAAACAGAAGATTGAAGAGAGGAACAAGGGAGAATTTGTGAAAGTCTGTGAAGAGATGCGTTTGGAAAACTTCGTTTCCTTGTTGTGAATCCCAGACCCCTCACAAGGAGGAGGTGCCCGGGGAGCCACGTCCTTTATCTCCATTGGCCACCTTGGTCAGGAAACTGCAGGGGGACAGTCCCCAGTAATGAAGAACTCTGTAAGCTCCTCAGGAAATCATAAAATCACCCAGTCTTGGTAAAAACTACCTGCCCCACTTCTAAGTTCCCCAGGTCTGAAATAGCAAGTAATCATTGGGCTTGGAAGTTGGGGCGGGGGAGGGAGAGCTTTAGTAAGGAGGTGGCGATGGACATTCAAATTTCTGATATGAAACTGTGTTTGTGACTTGGTGATCATAAGATTGTTTATTCCCTAATAGTGAGCTGCCGGTTTCCATCCAGGAGCAGGTAAAGCTGGTCCCACTGAACACATTTTAAAAAGGCAATGGAAGGGGCTTCCCTGGTGGCGCAGTGGTTGAGAGTCCGCCTGCCGATGCAGGGGACACGGGTTCGTGCCCCGGTCTGGGAAGATCCCACATGCCGCGGAGCGGCTGGGCCCGTGAGCCACGGCCGCTGAGCCTGCGCGTCCGGAGCCTGTGCTCCGCAACGGGAGAGGCCACAACAGTAAGAGGCTCGCGTACCGCAAAAAAAAAAAAGGCAATGGAAGACCAAAATTAAAATGCCTTTGGATAATACCCCACAAGTCTGCATTCAAAATACTGGGTAAAAAGGTAAAATTCTTTAATCAGCATTCTTTAAAGTACTGTGCTTTACTTATCCTATCTCTGAAAAGTGTGTACTGAATTTTGATTTTAAAAGAAATATGACACATATTTATGTAATTGTAGCCAGTATAACATGCTTTCCCCACTCGGAGTAAAAGTATGGTCATATTTATTTCACTTTTCGGGTAGTTGCTGCCGAGAAAAAGGGAATTCCACCACCTCCCTTTCGAGGCCTTTCTTCCCTTCCCCTCCATGAGAATCCCCAAGAACCTGGGAGTCACCCTTCGTTCGGAAACTGGCCGCGTTTGTGGCTTTGGTGCCTGCATTCCCGCAGTGGCTGAAGCCACTACTGTTGGTCCACAGCGGGCTCCCTGGGCGCCTGCCTCTGGATGTCATGCATTTCAGTTCACACACACTTGCAGCCACTGTTCCCAAACCACCATCCCAGGGTGGCTGGGCCTCAAGGGGCTTCTAGATTTAGCCCCAAACCCTGAAATCTTAGATTCTTGGTTTGAGTTAGGGTACCAGGCCGGTCTTCTTCCCTTAATGGATTTCCCGTCTTTCTTTGGTATCATTTGCTTTCAGTGGAGACTTGGTTAGGAGCATCTCAGATTGTCACAGAGCTTAACCAAGCACAGAATTGCAAAGAGACATTCTCTCCCCTTCCTCCAGGAGGGTCCGAGTCCTCAGACAATGTGGATCGTCTCCCCGTGGCCGCCAGCTCTGCACAGGATGGAGGATTATAAAAATAAAAGGTCCTCAGGGCAATGGCCTTACCTTTATAGAACTAGATTGATCTTCCAAATACGTAAAAACCAGCTTCTAGTACAAGGCATGCCTTCTATATTTAAACTGATATGTGGAAATTTGAATTTGGGAAGAAACATATTAGTAAGTTGATCTAAAATTATAAAATGTGTATTCCAGTTGGAAAAAAAATTTCCCCAATATCCATGATACTTTCTAGGTCCATTCCTACAGCTCCATCCACCTAGTGAACCACACCCCAGCCCCTGACACACACGCAAACAACCTACACCCACATCTGACGGAGAAGGCGCGAACACCCAACACTTGGGCTACCCAGTCCATACGCACAGGCTGGCCACAGATCTGCCACCGTGTGAGTGACGGGCCGCTCTGATCAAATGCCTTCTTTCTTAAGAACTTGAACTAGAAGCGAGGAAAAGGTGGTTAGTCGTAAGAGAAAAAAGAGGTGCAGGTGTTTCTGTGACCATCAAGGTGGAGGGCTAGGGTGAAGGCCCCCACGCTCCTGCCAGAGGGTGCTTCTGGGTCTGCTGTGGACCTTGACTCTCCCCTCTCCTCCAGCCGGAGTGCAGATGCCCAATTACGACATCAATTCTGGGGCCTCCACGAGGGGCCTCTCGTCACTCCTCACGCAAACACCTCGCTCCAGTCTCTGTCTCCATCGCCACGTGGCATTATCCCTGTCGCATAAGGAACAGCTATTATCCTGGGTTAAGACCCACCCTAATGACCTCATCTCAACCTGATGACATCTGCGAAGACCCTGTTTCCAAATTTGGCACATTCACAGCTTCCAGGTGGACCAGGGTTTTCAGCGGACACTATTCAAGTCAGTACTGGTCATCTTCAGAGACGGTTGGAGAGAGAATCATTTCAGCGAGGGATGTGGGCGACTGCGGGGTGCATTGCATGGACAGGAAGCAGGAACCAGGGTGTGTGGGTAGTGCTCTGAGGCAGCTGGCCGGGGAGAGCAGAGCAGAGGCATGTTGAAGGGGAGGCAGGTAGAGACATTTCCTTGTCCTTGTCCCTCGATGGGAACAACGGGGACAAGTTCATGGGCTGTGGAAAGGACCCAGCTAACAGGGCAGGAACGGGGAGGGACACTGCATGGACCCAGGCCTGGGGGAGGGAGGGAGTGACGGGCCCCAGCTCAGGGCTGAGGACCTAACTTGGAGGAAACAGGACCAGCAGCCCTGACTAGAGCCATCAGCCCGAGGCCAGCTCAGCCGTGATGATGTAGGCAGATGGTGCTGGACAGTCTGCGTCACTCAGGGGCTGCTCTTTGCCCTTCCCCATGGGTCTAGATTTGTTTCATTGTTCTCTTGTTTTTAAGGGTAACCGTGAAAACATATGACCACCATCTGCCTCCTCCAAGGCCCTGCAGCTCTGTGGCTTGTTTCTGAAGCCCTGATTAAGCAGTCAAGGCCTGTCCGGGGCTGGTGCCAGCTCCAACAACAATAGGTGCACTGTCAGGGGTCCCTGGGGGAGGCCACTTCCCCTGTACACAGAGAAGAACTGAAGAAAAAGAAGGAGGAGGACACATCTGAGGCCCCGGAACCCAGTGAAACCCAGTGAAATCAACCCCAGAGCTCCATTTATTTTGGGGTGGGGATCTCCACTCCGAGACCTGCTCACAGGTAGTTAAGGGATTTCACGTGAGTAACCGATGGCATGTCCTGTAGGTTCTGTCCTCAGAGCTAAATGGGTTGATGTTTCACATGAAGCACATTTTTGTTGATCTTTCTTTCAGGATGATGGTGTTGGAGAGTCTTGCTGCAGTCAGTTTTCTTAGCCCCTCTGAATTCTGAACTAATAGAGAAAGACATACAGGATTCAGATAGGGGTCAAATTTGTGTTTTACTGGAAAAACTGGATAGACTGGGACTTATATGTGAGGTCAAAATGAGCTTCCTACTCCTTTTTCCCTAAATTGAGCTTACTGGCTGAGTTTAAAGGTCCAGCAGGTGGACAGGGCCTGCTATGGTGACCTTATAGTCTGCAGGACACCAGGTCTGGAAGAAAGCCCAGGAGAGCAGCAGGCCCCTCATGAGCAGCTTTCTTTGGCTCTGAGCCTCGACTGTCAGGGGACCAGTGGTGGTCAGACTCTCATGATCCCACTTGTTACGTGCATCTTCTTTTCCTTCCTCAGGAGACAGCCAACAGGTGGTGGACAGAAAGCAGCTACTTGTGCCCCAACACTCCGAGAGGGTGGATGTGTTGGCGGAAGTTCTTGTTTAATGGGTTGGCAGGGAGGTAGGGAGCGGGATCGTTCCACTTACAGATATCCTATTATTGAATATGCATTCTGAGATCCATTTCCATGTTGTGGCTTCTTTTTCTAGGTAATATCCATGACTTGTAGAAGATTTGATTTTTTTCCTGGGAGAAAAGACAACATAAGTGAAAACCTCTGGGGATTCAGTTAGATAGATAGTTTTGTATCCTGAATTTTCCCTATACTAGATAATGGTGTCTTGGGAAACTTATTCAAAACTCTCTGAGTCCCAGATCCATCATCTCTAAAATGAGGATAACACACACTTTGTTTAGGAAACATACATAACCACTTATGAATTAGTCAGGATAGGCCAGGTTATGCTGCAGCAACAGCCTCCAAATCTCAGTGGCTTAACATATGCATTGATTTCTCTCTCACAGGCTGCAGATATAGGTGATTCTGCAGGACAGCTGTCTTCCCCATAGGGGCTCAGGGATATAGGCTGCTTCCGTCTTGAGGCACTTCCATCTTTCCACCGGCATCTGTGATCGCCGTGGCAGAGATAACAGGGGATGTGCACGAGCAGTGCTTGAAGAGCTGGCCCAAATTCCTGCCTCAGCACAGGAGTGATGGGAGCATAATCCTCCGGGGTGCCCCGGGAAAGCAGACGGACTAGCGTGGGGGTCTCTACCTCAAGTACTTACCCTTTTCTTCCAGGCACCCTTCTGTTCATTGAACAAATGACACTGATTCTTCAAACTAGCAAGAGGTTGGGGTGCTGAGGGCCCCTGGCTCATGTTCTTTGCAGTGGATATACCTGTGGGAGTGGTCAAGTCTCCTATCACACCATTCCTACACGTTGGAGAAATACTTGTCTAAAACTTCAGCAGGCAGGGTAATAAGATTCCCTTGGTTTTCTCAAACAGTACTGGATTCAAATATTTTATGCTTACATGTCCCAGTTTTTAGTCTGGGGGAATATCTTTATAGTTTTATAGCCAAAGATAAAGTCATCCTAAGACTCCGATTAGGATAAGAATCATGATTTCTTATCTTAGGAGAATAGCTTGGCTGTGGAGAATTAACTGAGTTCCCCGGGAAGTTAACTGAAGCCCAGCTCTTCACTCTTCTGTGAGTATTTCCTGTTTATTCTCACCTCTCTTTCTACTCACGTTGATTTCTTGTCTAAAGTGGCTTCCTTCTTCTCCTCTTCTTTCCCCCAACCTTAAGTTGCAAGTGCACATTTGGCCTCACCCATCAAGTTTCGCTTGATTCCGACTCTCAACGATTGCTCCCCCATGTCTCCAAAGTCCTAAAGCACTTATTTATATACTGTCTATTTTGTTCTCTAATTGTTCATTGTGTTAGTCTTGTCTTTTTTTGAATATAACATTTTTTTTGAGTGTAAGGTTTATCTTCCCCAGTGTATTCAGCTACCATGTTTGTGTATCCTATTGGTGGGAATAGTTCCCAACCTGGAAAAGCATGTAATCTAGTAGAGGACAAATCTATGAATTAGTCACTTGGCTCCTGGGCACAAGTGAGCAACGCATCGTGGAAGTTTGAGAGACTGACTCTCTCTTCCTCAGAAAGGAAAATAACAGTACAGTGGCAGCTGAGGAATTAGATTAGATTGGCACTGACTTTCAAAGGCTGGGATGGATGTTGGGTGAGAAAAAGATGTCTTCTACAAGAAGGAATGGAGTGTGTAAAGACCCAGGGAGCATCTGTTTGGAGAATGGTGAGTAGTATATTTTGATGGGTGAATAGTTTATATTTAGTGGAAGGTAAGGCTGGATATGATTAGGGCTGCACTTTGGGGAGATTCATCTGGCATGAGGTTTAGAACATTCTGGAGGTAGAGATACTAGTTAGAAAGCAACTACAGCAGCCCAGGTAAGAGATAGGATGGCTCAAGCTAGGGTGTAGAAGCAAAAACAGAAAGGGACAAAAGATAGTTATTTACAGAAGTGGAGTTGAGAGAATTGTAAATCCCATGTGCAGCGGAAGTCGACAGAGGAGTTTCATGAAGGAGTCATGACATCATGAGCCAGCGGTCTCTATCACTACAGAACGTGTAAGAAACTCTTGGATCTGGTTCTTAGGTGGTTAATAGCAGGTCATAGCTTGGTGGAACCTGCTACAGTTATGAGCACATAGACGGTGATGATAAAAATTAGGGTTTGATTTTGGGAGTGCTTATCTCATTTACCGTGAAAATTCATGTCATAGTAATTGTTATCATTGGATGCATAACAAGTGACCTCCCAGATTAGTGGCTTGAAATATCAACCATTTTATTATATTTCACAATCCTGTGGATCAGGAATTTGGGTAGACCTTGGCTCAGCAATTTTTCAGCTTCATGCAGGGTTGACTGGACTCCCTTGCTGGTCATAAGTGGCAAGTGGGCTGGTCTGGATGGTGTGAAATGGCTTAACTCCCATGCATGAGACCTGCAAGGGTCAGCTGGAAGGCTGGGCCTTCTCAACATTCACAGATGTCCTGGAGTCCCTTCTTTATCTTTAGCTCTGGAAACACGCCCTTGAGATTCTTGGAAGCCATCTTTTTTAATAGAGAAGGTCTTCGATGCCTGCCTCGGACACCCTTAGCAGGATGTTTGTCTGAAACCGTCTATGAGACACCACCTTAGATCTCCTGAGGTCTTAACAAAGGATCTGCACTAACACCCTGGATTTGATCTTTGCCCTGAAGCCACTTTTTCCTTTCAGAATCTTTTGCTGGGAGAGGCTAAGGATAAGAAAGAGTTTTATTTTCAAGCCTAGCAAGCCCTGGCTCCTTTATATTTCTTCTACATTCTGCTAAAAAAAAAAAATGAACAGTTTCCTCTTTGGTTCATCTTTGTCTTCTTGAATTACATCGTTGGCAGCCAGATGAAGAGTTCTGTATGCTCCTGGGAAAGCTCCAATGTCAAATTCATGAATTTATAGATAATATCTTTCATTTTCCATGTTACTGCAAGGGACGGTTTTGTTAAACAATTTGCCCCTACATAACATACATCATCTTCTCTCCAGCCTCCAGTAACAATTCCTCACTGTCCTTCCTTTCCATTGACAGACCCTCTGAAGACTTTCAGACCTTTTCTCTACCACCAGGTCCCAAATCCAGCGCTGTATGTTGTAATTTTTGTCACAGCAGCAGACTGCTTCTAGGTAACACGTTCTTTTGTTTTTTTTTTTTCCTAACAGCCTATGGGTGCATAACAAGTGAACCCAAAACTTAGTGACTTAAAACATGAATAATTTTATTACGTTTCATATTTGGGCAGTGAGGAATTTGAGCAGGGCTCAGCTGTATCGATCTTCCGTTCCATGTTGCATTGAATAGGATTACCTGTTATTATTTGGCTGGTAGCTAGGCTGGCCTGGGGGGTTCAAGACAGCTTCTCCCAGGGCTCTGGCAACCTAGCAGGGATAGAAGGATAGAGGGCCCATGTATCTCAGGGCTTCCCCATAAACCCTCTTAGGCAGGAGTGTCAGACTTCTTACATGGCAGCTCAGGACTCCAGGAGACTAAGATGATGACTGCCAATCCTTTTGAAGCCTAGGCACAGAACTGGCCTAGTGTCCTTTTCTTCCTACCCTAGTAGTCAAAGCAGTCAGAGACTAGCCTTGAACCTATGGGAGGAGAAATATTTCCCATCTCTCAGTGGCAGGAGTGTCAAAAAAATATGTGGTCATCTTCACTCTCTCACAGTAGCTTATCAGTCAAGTTGACCAATCATAAAAATTATCTACAGATATGTTCTATTAGCATTGAGCACATAGTAGGCATTTAGTAAATACTTCTTAACTTACTGAGTGGAGCATATTAATCTATCGCCCAAAAGAAATAATAGAGGATAGAGGGGCCTTTGTAGTAGAGTTAGAATCTCGGTTTCTGGAAACTTGGTCTGTGAACTTGTGCAAATCTCTCAGCCTCACTGAGTCACGGTTCTTTTATTTGCAAAATGTTAACAGTATTCTATTATGTACCATATAAAATTGTTCTGCTATGCCCCACATAAAAATCTTTAACAAAATATGTTAAAGATTTTCTAAACTCTAAATTGTTCAGTGTTCAATAGAGCTTTAGTGACTAAGCAGAAGAGCCTTGGCGTCAGGCTACCGGGTTTTACCTTTGTCTCCCGCGTGGTCTTGATCAATTCCCTCGTCCATCCGAGCCCTGATTCTATTCATTGGAAAAAGGCTGTTACAATCCCAGTCTCATGTAGAACATGAAGCACAGGAGACTCAGTAGAATAGACTGAATGCTGCTGTAGGTGTTACTCTTTAGTGCTCTGAGGCTAGAAATCAAGGTTAGGTTTGCGTGCACCTCACATTAGGATCTGTGTGTACAAGTCAGTACAAGGAAGGGAGAGAGTCAGCCCACTGTGGTGTGAACAACTTAATAAATGGGGCAGGAATAGGACACTAGTTTGAAAAATGGATCCCAAATCAAGTCTGTTTGTTGCTATGCCTCAGCAAGTCCAACAGTGAAAAATACTCCCCCATAAAAATGGTTTCTTCCATAGCCATTTGATTTCTCTCTAATGAGACAGCTTTTTATTACTCAGTGAGTCCTAGATTTAGCAGTTATGTCATAAGTCCACGTATGTGACATAGGTAATCCACAGTGGGTATGCCTTTAGTAATCAGTTGGTGTTTAATTAACATGTGAAACTTTCCCGTTAAACCTAAATTAAATTTGTGGCAGATCTACTTGAGATCATTTAGACTGTTGTCAGAACAACATTTTCCTTGGCTGAAATGCCATTTTGTTAACAAACTCTAGAGCTTTGAACACTGACATGAAGAAGAAACCGAGTAAGGACTTTCCAAGTAAAGCCTGTAGAATGGGTTTAGTGTGATCGTTAAAGTGGGGAATCTCATCTCCCAGGTGCCCTTCTCCTTGTGAGAGAAGCAGCCGTTCTCAAAGTGTGGTCCCCAGCCAGCTGCATCTGCAGCCCCTGTTAGAAATGCAGGTTCTTGGGCCCCACCCCAGACCCACTGAACTGGAAACTCTCAGGGGAGTCCAGATATCTGGGTTCTCAAGGACTCCAGGTAATTCTGAAGCCCCATTAGTTTAAGGACAACTAAACTAAGGTCTGGCGTTGGGGCAGGTGACAGCGAATATAAACCATCCCTGGAAAGCTTAAACTCATTAAATCACCACCTAGAAAATTACCTACACCCAGAGGACATCTGTGTCTTGGCAATTTTTTCTTTCTTTTGTGTCTTTATTACATCAAACGTGTCAATCAAAAATCCCCGGTTCCCATGGTGATGAGCAATTGGATATAAATGCATGGATATGGATATAAGTTCTGAAATGCTTGCAGGAGTTTCATATTTACTTGACATTCAGTGGGAAACGAATGCTTTTCTTCTGCCTGGGTTGCATTTTTCCTCCTCTCCCTGTAAATTGGTTTAGTCATATCCTTTACTTTATGTGCTCCTTTCTCCCATAACTCCAGAATTTGGGACATTAGACGGCATCTGTAAACCCCATTGCCACAGAGTGAGAGTTATACATCCCGAGTCCACAGGGAGACTGTGTGATAAATTCAAGCTGGAGCACTTAAGACGTGCTGCAGGAGAGTAGAGAGGGAAGGAAAAGCAGCCTTTTGTGATGTGCGTGGCAAATTTTAGAAGGTGTCTGCAGAAGGCTGGAAATAAGGAGTGAGAGAAGAAAGAGAGGGCATTTCTGGGTGATGTCCACAGAGCAGACCCCACCTGTGACGAGTATGGTCTCCAGGCAAAGTGGGTTTTCGTATTTGAGCTGAAGGCAGCTCTCCTATTGTTGCTGTAAGGCATGGACAGCATCGCATGAAGGAGAGAAGGCAGACAGGCAGAGGCTCAGGGATTTACAGAACCATTTAGCTGCAAATAGGACAGGAAAGGCAGAACAATGAGCTGGATCTCACTCCAAGTCTTTCCAGACACAAAGGCAAAGAAGGGGAGGAAGAAATCAGATCCTAATGTCAGTGGGAGACAAGGACATAGCTCGTGACCAAGCGTAGCGTAGGTGGAGCTGGGCATGCTTAGATCTGGCAAATGACCTGCACTATTTGTCAAACACGGGAGTTTTCGAACCATCAGGCTGTGATGTCCACAAGTGATGAAGCAAAACTCTTCTGCTCTATTTTTATTTGTAAGAATTTTCCCGGTTCGATGCTTGCCCTTAGCTTTTCCTCTTTCATTTCTAAGACGGTCTCACTTTTCCAAACAAGAGGGCCTCAGATAGAAATTGAAACAGCGACTCCGGACTCGTATATGAACAAGGCACTGAAGTGTCATCTGAAATACTTCCTTTTTCCAGCAGCATCACTGCCGGTGGCCACCTAAAGGATGGAGAGGTTCCAGGGTCAGGAACATATGTGAGTGAACACGGATTGGCATAAGGTGCAGAAATAATGAAAACCCATCCTCTAGGAATTGACAGGGGCCGTCCCCTCCCCCAAAGGCGGAGTGCCCCGTGTCACAGACAAGTTCAGCCGAGGTGGTCGACGGCTACAGGCTCTGTAACTGGTCATGGCACGTTTCCCTTTACCCCAGAGCAACTGGCCAGAGGCCGAGAATTTGAGAAGCAAGGAGAGGAGGTCGGGTGGGGAGGTAGGGAGACGAATCGCTTGGGTTTCCCGGAGCTGACGTCTGTTTTATTTTCATCTGGGGGGGGGCTTAGTCTAGTGGTGTGAGGGCTCTTCAGAAAGCTGAACTTAACTTTCTTCATGTGAAGAAGGCTGGGGAACTTGCAACACTGGAAGAATTCTCCAGGGCTTCTTTAAAAAAATTATTTTTCTCTTTAAAAAAAAATTTTTATTGGAGAGTGGGTTACAGGGGAGGGGGAAGGGGGAGGAGGCATAAATCGGGAGCTTGGGATTGACATATACACACTACTGTATATAAAATAGATAACCAACAAGGACCTACTGTATACCACAGGGGACTCTACTCAATACTCTGTAGGGACCTATATGGGAAAAAAATCTGAAAAAGAACGGATGTACATATATGTGTAACAGATCCACTTCGCTGTGCAGCAGAAGCTAACACAACCGTGTAAATCAGTGAGACTCCGGGGCTTTTTAATCCCTTGCCTTCTCCCTCGAAACTGGCCTGGGGAGGTGAGGGTGTCGAGTGCCGGAGTCTTAGACAGGCAGGTGGCTCTGCTGGGCGTGTCGGATCTGATTCTGTGCCAAGAGTTCATTGGACTGGAAGGTGTGAAGCCAGATTTCTCATCTCATTCACTCAAATGCTGGATTTCCGTCACCCCCAAATCTATAAAACGGGAATGTTGGGCTTTCAGTATAACAAGGAGTGAAAGAAAAATGATTATAAAATACAAAAAAAAAAGTCTATGTTACTTAAATGCAATGTTGACTACATAATATTTTGAGATTCATTTTTTTGTGCCTTACCAGTTTACAACTATCATATAAGATTTTAATGTGGCATCTTATCTTTATAATCAGATCTTAACGGAGAGGGCTTCTATACCTAATCTGTCGCAAAATAGCTTAATTTATGGGTGGCTAACTATACTCAAGCCTCTCTGTAGAACCTTCATGATGTTTGACTTGCATGGTGTTTAGGCATTTGAGCTCTCTGACTGAGAAGCTCCCAAGAGAGCGGCGTGAGCAGAGGTACCATCAATGCTCCGGGACGTCTCACCTGTGGTAACCTCCACACCCCAGAGTCAGAGGGAGCGAGACCCCAGCCGAGTGGTGCAAGCATGATTCCCTTCAGCTCAGCAGTGAGCTCGCCACGAAGAAAGGACAGGGATCTGCTGCCTCTCCCTGTCATGGGAGCACCGCTTGCCCATCATAGCAGCCTGTGGGCCCTGCTCTCAGCTCCAGCAAGATGTCTCTAGGGATGTCAGTTGACGGAGGGCCGCTGGGAGAAAATGTTCTCTACAGCTGCCCAAGAGGTGACCCTATGTTGGGGACAGCAAGAAGAGAGGCTGAGGTGGCTGATGGGGGGGAGAGACTCTGTGACAGTCTGACTGCACCCTCCCCCCAGACCCTCAGGGCACCTGGGGAGCCAGGGGGTTCAGCTCTCCTCTCCTTCAAAGATTTTAACTAAACATGAACCTTCAAAGGAAACTTTTGGTTGTTAGTAACATCCCGACTTACTGTCCCCAGCGTTACAGACTCCCCTTCATGCCCCACCCTCACACCTCAGTCCACATCCTTTGTGACAAGGTGTATCACCTGCCTTCCTGTAGGACAGGGCATCGGCTGCAGCCTCCAGCAGGCGATTTCTCCTCTTCTCGGTGACATTCACTCCAGTCTGGCTCTGACAGCGACCGGGCAGGTCGAAGGGCAGGAGGGAATACGTGATCCGCTTGACAAGAGATCCCCCAAATCTCCTCATCCTCTGCCAGCTGTGGGCTCTTCCTTGGCTGGGTCTGAGCAGCTGGGGGCAGAACTCAAAGTCCAGGGCCACCAGGTCCCCAGTGCCCGGTCCCGCTGAAATAACAGAGCTGAGCGGGAATTCCTTTCATCGTGCACGAAGCATAGGCGTAAAGGGCTGCCCGCTGTCTATCACCCAGAATGCCCCCCCAGACTCCGGATGTATTACAGCTCTTCAACACACCATACAAACAAACACGTATTGGAGGTTAGGGGAAGACTGATACTTTCAACAGGTCGTTGAAATTTAGCAGCAGTGGCTCCTAAGCATCATTTTCCACTAATAAATAAAACTGATTTTGAAACAAATTAGCTACAGGGGCCCCCTCCTTTCAAGATTTGATTATGAATATAAAATGCCTAATTTATATAAAGACCTTACAGCCTGTTCATAAACTGGTATGGCACATAAAACGAATGTCAAAGTAATACTCAAAGTAAACCTTGTATTTAAATAGCTCAGAAAATTTTTCCTTGTATTTTATAATTGTTTTTCAATCCTTATTTTTTTTTTTTTGTAACAAAAGCCCAACATTCGCATTTCATAGATATGGACAGAAAATCAGCGAGATGAGTCTCAACCTGGCTGTGCAACCAGGTCACCTGGAAATTAACAAACAAGCACACACGAAAGAGACAAACAGAATCCTGGGCCGTGCTCAGACCCACGGCAGCCTACTCTCAACCCGGAGCCTGTGTGTCTGAAGATACCTCATGTGAGTCACAGGCGTGCTGCCCAGGCTCAGGGTGGGGACGGATGGGATGGGAGGGTCCTGGGTCCTGGCTGTAGCCAACGAGGTGCTTCTGGTGTTTACTTACTTCATCTCTCAACCCCTAATTACTTCGGTTACTTCTCAGACTTCCTGTTCTGTTTCCTGCTTCCATAAAAACCTAGCTTTTAATTTTTTTTTTAAATTAAAACTTCCATCAGCTCAAGAAAAACAATCCCTCTTTCTTAATCCTTGAAGGAGAAATAGCCCAGAGTGTGAATCTAATCAGTCTGGGTAGCAAGTCAGGGGCAGCTCACTTGTCCTCCCCAACGCCCCAGCTCTCGGTTGCTTGCCGACATTGACTAACCTTATGGGGAACTTTCTGCCTGTGTTGAGCACGCAGCCCCCTGTGACACCAGCCCCCAGCACCCTTGGGATGTAAGATATTGGGGGCTGCAGTCGGAGCATCTGGGAACACGTCCAAAATAAGTAATGGTCAGATGAACAAAAATGAGATGAACTGTCAACTGAAAGGGGGCAGCATGTGGTGGAGACAGGAGTCCTTCCGGCTTCAAAGTCTTAATTGACCATAAGGCACATAAAGCCTGAGACCCCCTGGCTCTTTTTCTCTTGGCGTTACTTGAGCCGCGCTCAAGTGCCCTTGTGCGTTCTCTGAAAAAACTGTCAACCTGCTGCACACAAAACACGTGCACCTGGGCAGCGTTTGCTACCGTGTTCACACGGAGGGTAAGAGCAATCAGTGGTCACAGCAGTCTGCGGGGGAGAGGCGAGGAGCAGGGTCTGGGCCTGCTGGCCAGTTGTCGGAGCCCTTCACACCCCTCACCCCCGGACGAACCAGCTGTCCACACCCCCCGCCCGCGCAGGCGTTTCCAGCCAGTTAGGACGCTCTGTCCTCCTCCCCGGAGTCTTTCAGGGAACGCTGAAATCTGAATGCCAGATGAGGAAAGCAGATGTTTTCCGCCTCTCCACCCACTGCAAGCGAGCAGGATGGGGACACAGTTCACTGCCCGGGGGGGGGGCGGAGGGGCAGCTTTGCCGCATGCACAGTGGGCACACCGCCCAGCACCTGCCGGGCCAGGACAGGCGTGGGAGGCCGCGGTCCAGCTAAACTCTGACTTCCGGGCCAAGGCAGGCTTGGAAAGGGTGGGAGGAGAAGTATGGCACGTGGGCTGGGTAAACAGTATTTGCTAAATTTAGAGCCATTTACACTGGCCAGTTCTGAGTTTTGTCGTCTTTTTGAAGCAAACATCCTTTTTTTTTTTTTTTTTTTCTGGCAGGGAAATGATGCTTGGAAGTAGCAACAACAACAAAAATATCTGGTAGAACTGGCGTAAGAGCCCATTGATGAGGGACGGATTTCAAAGCTCATCAGCCAGGCTTTAACGTACATCACGAGTTTGTAAATGAAAGGGGTTCTGCGGCAGGACCGCTGGGAAAACTGCACTTTGCTGCAAAGCCTCTGCAACACAGCTGCTGAGTGCTTGCTTGGCCTCCCGCGGACCTGCAGCTGAGGGCCGGTGCCCACGCCTCCTTCGCTCTTTTCAGCTGCTTGGAGCGTGTTGTCACACCTGATGGCTCCCACCTCTGAGCGGTCCTGCCTCGTTGGACAGGGAGACCCCCGGCCCAGTGTCCAGGCCTCGGGCGTTGTGGGAAGTCCAGCTGGCCGCTCCTGGGGGTGGGTTTCGGTGAAGGACGGAGGGAGACTCTCCTTGAGGGAAAATGAGGCCGACAGGGGCCGAACAACTCGGCCTTCCAGCCAGCTAGAGGGGGCTGGACAAGAACCCCTTTTAATTCAGTTCGGTGTGCTTCAGTACAGTTCAGTAGCTCTCTGAGCACGTACTGTATGCAGGTGCTCAAAGGTTGTGGAGCAAACAAAAATGAACCGGACCCTTCGTTTGCAGGAACTTGCTCGCTGGCGGAGGAAAACCACCAAGACAAAGACACCCGTGGCTCAGGACGGTTGTGAGACATTCACACAAACAGGGCGGGGTCGGGGCAGGAGAGAGAAGGTCCTTCTGGCCTTTATTAAAGGAGGACGGACGCAGAGACTTGAATGGGTAGTTTTCTACCGCTGACCCCCTCCATGATCTTTCCTTCATGGCATACAGCTGTTTGGTCTTAAAAATCCGATTTTTGGACTGATAAAAATTCAGTATTTGCTGAGTCTCTGGCTGCGAGCCGCTCTGTCTTGGCCGCATGCGGCCGCTCTGGGTTTGAGGAGGGACTGGCGTCATCAGATGTCCCTGAGGACGGAGACTGCTCATGGGACAAGGGTCAGTGGACTTTCATGTTTCCCGGCTCGCCCTCTGCAGGCCTGGGTGTCAGCGTCTCCGCAGGCCTCCGCGGGGACTGAGTCCTAACTCCGGAGCCCAGCCGCGGGGCTGGGGGCTGAGGGGAACGCGGGTCCCATGGAAGCTTCCTCAGTGGGGTTAGTCCATCTGTCCTCCTCTGGGCCCCTTGGACTCCTGTCCCCCAGGGATCCTCAGAAGAAGAAGACACCTGGCTTTCTGGACTCCCTCAGGGCCAGGTGCCCTCCTGCCGCCTTGTTTTATAGCTGAGTCGGGGGGCGGGGAGGACCCCGTCCTCCATCCTCAGGCCCCTGCTGGTGGCTCCGACGTGGACACATCTGTTTTCAGTCCCCTCACAACCAAGTCCCTCAGCGCACACTCCTCCCGCACTCCCCACCCCGCCCCCGTATCCTCCTGACTCCACCCACTTCCCCTTCTCCCCTCCCTCATCATGTTGGTGAGACTCTCACCTGACTCCCCCGTCCCCTCCCTTCTGCTTGCGTCTCTCAGCCCCACCGTCTGCCGTGTTCCTAGAGACCATCCTTCAGAGGAGGGCCTGGGGCCAGAAGAGCAAGGGTGCAGGGGGCGGGCGGGGTCCCAGGCTCCTGAGGTCTCCAGGAGGAGCCGCCTCTGGAGGTGCAGCAGAGACACAGGGATTGACGTGAGACCCTGGATGTGGAGCTTAGAAGGTCAGCGGTGACCGTTGAGACCAGCTCTGGGGGCAGGAGGTGAGAGCCTGATGACAAGGGGCTGAGAACAGTGTGGAGGGAGGTAAGGGGGGACAGAGTCCGTGGTCCACTGAGGGGATCAATGGCAGGACCCCCTGCAGAGACCAGGGAGGCGGGGGGCCACAGGGTGGGAGGAGGGTGCAGGGAAGGGGGGAGGGGCACCGATGGAGGGACCTTCCCTCGAGGGCTCCATATCTCCCAGGAGAGGAGGTGACACAGGACAAGAGAGGCTGAGATCAGGCTGAGCAGGAAGCAGAGCTCTGGCTCCTGGGATGAGAGCAAAGTGGCAAGGGAGGCCCCCCCACAGGAGAAGGCAGACAGCACCTGGGAAGAGACTGATTCAAGAAATCCCAGGTGTGGGGAACCGGATCAGGGTGCCCCTACCCCTGTCCCCAGGACCCTCTCTGGCTGCTGCAAGGGGCTCTGGGGCCCAGGAGACTCAGGGGCCATGGTGGGTGTCCAGCAGATCCTGCACCCTCCTCGCCAATCCTGTCACCTGCCAACTGACAGCATTTACTTTTAGGGCCCAGAACACTGCCTATGGGGATGTCTCCTGTAGGAGAGGCCCCTAAAGCCAGGAGAGTCAGCATTTGCTGAAGGTCAGCAGGTGTCTGTTGCACTTTGAAGGTGGCAGTTTGCAAAGGCAGGGCATGTCCTTCCTTAGGTAGCAGCTTAGCATCCAGGTAAGCCCAGGGTGCCTGGGACCGAGGCAGGGTGATTTCTAACAATGCTGAAAAATTAAAACACACTTAAAAGGTCGCATCACTGGGCCCCTTCTCAGCAGGTCTGAGCCTTTCTGGGAATTAAAGTCCCTCTGGGATGGATTGACCCAGCGGTAATTGAACCTTTGGTACTTCAGGAGAGCTTGATGTCCAAAGCCCCCTTGGGCAGCATTTCTTCGCTTTTGATCTCTTTAGTGGCAGTTTAATGAACTCCCTAATTATATTTTGTCCACTGTAGGTTTGCATTCGTCAAAACTGATGAATGAAAGAGGGTATGGGCTCTTGCCGCCCAGGGCCTGTTTAACTAATTTACTGACGCGGTTTTCCGTCCTCCCTGCCTGTCCCATCATCACCTCTCTGGGCTCAGAACGGAGCCCCTGCTCAGCAGCTCTGGCAGCTTCCAAGTCTCTCTTAAATTTACTGCTGTTTTTTCAAAAGGCTTATTCCCCACTTGTGCTCCTGCACTTGGAGGCCCATCTGAGCCGAGCTCAGACGTAGGGAACAGATGTAGGGAACAGACGTTGACTATGCGTGCCTTGCGGTCAGCTCTGGGACTGGCTGGGGATTGGACGGCTAATCTCCAATGATAAGAGTGATGGTGGCCACTCACCGCTTCTGAGCACTTACTATGTGCTTGAAACTTGGCCAAGCACCTTCCATGAATTAACTCCTTTGATCCTCGCAAGTCCCTTGGGATATGGGCATTTTATTATCCTTGCCATAAAGGTGAATCAAGCCTGGCATAGAATTGCCCTTCCAGGTCACAGAGCTGGTGACTAGTGCACCCTGGAGGTCATGGCCCGGGGTCCTCCTCTCAGGCCATCACGTTTGGCTTCTCTCCTCTGTCTGCTGTTCTCTCTCTCCCGGTTCACTCCCTTGCTGAAAACTTGCCTGCGGCTTCACAGGGCACAATAAGAAAGCCCGCCCCGCGCGCCGGCTGGTCCACGCGGGCTCCTCTGACCTGGCTGCCGCCCCCTCCCCCTCCCCTCCTTGGTGCTGAGCTCCGGGCACTCTGGGCCACCTTCCCCCCTGCCAGCCTGCTGCCTGGGCAAGGGTGGGTCAGACTGGTCTGTGCTAATGAGCCATCCCAAGCCTTAGCGCTTTCAGACAGCAAACCTGTGCTTTGCTCTGGGACGAGAACCCAGGTGTCCCAACTCCTGGCAGAGCCAGAGGGCTCTGCTCACACCAGACACCAGGGACCTGGCGTCTGGCTCCTGCGGGTCCCGCGACCTGGGCAGAAGTGGGAAGGGGAAGTGACGAATCACGCACCGGTGCCCAAAGAAGTGACCTGGCCGTGTTTAACATCAAAGGGGGGCGTTCCTGGACCTGCAAGGGCTGCGGACGGTGCAGGGCCCGGCACCCAGCACGTGCTCTCGATGGCGGGTCTTTGAACTAGTTTTGCCCCCCACCTGGGATGCTGCCCCACCCTTCCTGTGGCTACAGCTGATGTTTTCATCCAGACCTCAGCTCGAGTCACCCCCTCAGCGACTTTTCTGACCACATAAAATAAAATAACCACCTGGCAGGCCAGATCACATCACTTTGTATGATTTTATTTTTAATTTTTAAAGTTGATGTATAGTTGATTTACAATGTGTTCGTTTCTGGCGTACAGCAAAGTGATTCAGTTATACACATACATAATTTCAGATTCTTTTCCGTTATAGCTTATTACAAGGTATTCAATATATCCCTGTGCTATACAGTAGGCCTTTGTTGTAGACTTTGTTTTATTTTTGCCTGACACTTATCACTACCTGTCACTTTTCTCATTTGCATAGCTCTATCCCTCCCTCCCTCCCTCCCTATCTATCTATCTCTCTATCTATCCATCTCATCTCTCTGTCTGTTACCTATTTCTCTGTCTGTCTCGTCTCTGAGTCAAGCTCCCCAGGAGAGGCCTGCTCTGTTGTTCACTGCAGTGTCCCCACGTTCTAGCCACACCGGCCACATGGCAGGTGCTCAGGAATCGTCTGCTGAATGAGTGCCCTGTGTGTGGCAGAGCGTAGCCAGGCAGTAGAATCAGGCCATGGTCAGCAGTCACTGCCACCTGCCTCTCCCCGTCCCTTAGGGGGCAGAGAGCTGGGAGAGATTTAGCTTTGCGGGGGAGGAGCAGGGATGGGGTCCGGAGAGGGTGCAGCTAGTGATTAGAAGGAACGTAGGTGTCTGAGGGAAATGAGAATGTCTGCGCAGCTCTTCTCTATTATTTCATGTTTGCAGGATACTTTCAGACACCAGAAGTGTTTGGCGCTGCCCTTGAAGAGTTCAAAAGTCTAAAATCACCACTACACAAGCGAGCCCTGTGTCGTTGAAGAAAACTGTTTACCACCTCTATTAGCTTACCAGGCTGCCGTAAGAAAGTACCACAGTTGCATAGCTGAAATTTATTCTCTCAGAGTTCTGGAGGCCAAAGCCAAGATCGAGGTGTCAGCAGGGCCGTGCTGCCTCTGAAATCTGCAGGGAGGATCCTTCCTGCCGCTTGCAGCTTCTGGTGGCTGTCAGCCATCCCTGGTGTTCCTGGGCTTGTAGACACGTCACCCCGGTCTCTCCTCTGCTCTCACATGGCTTCTCCCTCTGTGTCTCCACATCATCTTCCCTCTGTGTGTCTGTCTCGGTGTCTCTTTTCCTCTTCTTGTGCAGACACCAGTCATACGGGATTAGGACCCACGTTGATGACCTCATCTTAACTTGATTACATCTGCAAAGACTCCACTTCGGAATAAGGTCACATTCACCGTTACTGGGAGTTCAGACTTCAGATCTTTTGGGGACACAATTCAACCCTCAGCGGCATCCTAGCCCCATTCTTGCGTGTGTGTGGGGTGTGTTTCAATGAGTCACTATTTTTCTTAGTTCAGGGCTTGACCCTGTGCCCTGAGTTCATCCGACCGATGCTGCCACGTAGTGGGTTTGCTTGGCGCATCCAATGACCCAGATCTGGGGCCACACGTGACGGTCTGTCCGTCGCGTGTGGCTGCCATAGTCGGGAACCATTGGCTAGAGTAAATTTTCTGCGAGTCAGGGGAGAGCCCTGTGCTGGATTCCGAGCCCTTCCCCCTCCCCTTAGCTCTGCGGCCTTGGAAAGGTGACTCCCCACTCCAGGTCTCGTCTCTTCTGTAACAGTAGGGGGTAGAACCCGAATACTCGCAGGTCAGTTCAAGCTCTGTAGCTACCAAATCTGCACATCTGGGAGAAGATTCCTTTCCTAAATTCTCTTTGCTTCAGAGTTATTGTTTTTAACCCATATGTTGGTTCAGAGAGTCAGATAATCAAGCTTGAATGTTTTCTCAGTTCTTTACCTTGAAAAATCTATTTTCCCAAGAAGCCGAGATGACGCCCTTTCTAATCAGGTTTTCCGAATCATTAATTAATTCGTTAAAGAGATCAGCTGAGGTCCTAATGCCCATCAAGAGGCAAAAAGAACATGCGTTTCCTTTTGCTCTTGGTCATGAAACCAGCCAAGCAGGGCGTGCAGCGTGGCTGGGTTGAGGGAAATGCCGGGGCCAGTGGTAAGAAGGGCAGCACAGATGCCGTGGATGTGAGGCCAGATGCTCCGCTGGTTGTGACAACAGCAGCGCCAGCCCCTGGCAGCACCCGCAGGCCCTGCGGGAGCCCTCAGTGGGCGGTGGGCAAACAGGCTGGGGTATCTGCACGTCCAGGGCAGCGGCAGCAGATGGAGGCTGTCTCCACACAAGTAGCCCCACCGCTCAGGGAGCCTGTGTGGAACTGCCAGTTTCACACCATCTCTGTCTCTTTCCTTGAAGCAGAGGACCTGATTCCTAGAAGTCCCATCAGGCGTGGTCTCTGGTCTGTGCTCATTCCCTACGCCCCCTCTCGGCTGCAGAACTCAGCCCACTGTGCCTGACCTTCTGCAGCACTGAGATGAGGAGAGAACCTGGGCACGTCTGGTGATGTTGAAGATGGAGGAGGGAGGATGCAGACATATCTTTCAACTTGCAGCCTGGCTGTCAGATCCAGGTTTCTTTCTGTTTGTGCGTCTAGGAGGACGTCTTTTACAGAAGATATTTTAGGAGTGTTGTCAGATAAACTAAGACCACTGTACGGCTGCATGGTTTGGGCCAATGTTTCTTAAAATGAAATAATGTATAAACCCCTTTTGAAAGACCTCCTGTTTTGACCTAATTGTTTATTATTCTATTATATGAATACCTACAAATATAAACTAAGAAAAAATTTATACTTCTAGTTCTTATGCAACTATAAAACCAAGACAAATGTGCAAGTTCAATACAGAGAAAATAAAAAACAACAAAATGCAGATTAGCATTAATTTATTGTGATGACTGATGCTTTGCTGGAAAAAAAAAACCCAATGTATCTGCTTTTTACTGCCAATCTATTATTCTGACAGGAGAATTAATTTATCACTGCACCCTAAATAGAATACTGAATAATTTTTTTTTTTTTTTTTTGTGGTACGTGGGCCTCTCACTGCTGTGGCCTCTCAGCTTCATATCTCACCGCTTCAAATCTCACTGCTGTGGGTTTTGGCATGAGGGCGTGGCAACCTAAAGGTAGTATTTACTAAAACAGCAAGCCAGCATATCAGAGGTGGAACGGCTTTAGGTGATCCCTGAGCTTGTAAGCCCAGACATGAACCTAAAACTCCAAAACAGCACAGCAGAAACATTAAGGGACATTCTTCTACATCATCTGATCCAGACAATATGTTATTTTTGAAGATTTTCAACATGAAGACACAAAATAGGAAAATATTCTCAGATTAACATTCTCTGAGCTATTTGTAATGAGGTAGATAGACCTAGAGTCGGTCATACAGAGTGAAGTAAGTCAGAAAGAGAAAGACAAATACCGTATGCTAACACATATATATGGAATTTAAGAAGAAAAAAAAAATGTCATGAAGAACCTAGGGGTAAGACAGGAATAAAGACACAGACCTACTGGAGAACGGACTTGAGGATATGGGGAGGGGGAAGGGTGAGCTGTGACAGGGCGAGAGAGAGTCATGGACATATACACACTAACAAACATAAGGTAGATAGCTAGTGGGAAGCAGCCGCATGGCACAGGGATATCGGCTCGGTGCTTTGTGACAGCCTGGAGGGGTGGGATAGGGAGGGTGGGAGGGAGGGAGACGCAAGAGGGAAGAGATATGGGAACAGATGTATATGTATAACTGATTCACTTTGTTATAAAGCAGAAACTAACACACCATTGTAAAGCAATTATACCCCAATAAAGATGTTAAAAAAAAAAAAATTCTCACCCCCAAGAGTGATATACACTCTTCATTTTGAAACACATTCACTTAGAAGGTTTTAAACCAACAAAGGTGCAGAGAATCTGAAAACGCTTCTGAGCTGTAAGATGTGGTCAGGGTGGTTTTCCATTTTCATGTGCTCGTTGATATTATAATTACTCTGTTATGATATAAGCAAAGATCAATGTCAGGCATGTGCTTCTCAACATGCTGAACACCAAAGATATCCTTCGCTTCCTCCAAATTCATTATTCATTTCTCAAAACTCTTTTTATAGAATTGTCAAGTTGGGGTTCTAGACCACTTTAGAAAACCTGAGACCTTAAACTAATGACCTAACAAAATGATATTGGGTAGGTATTCTCAGCAGTAGGGCGTTTGACATTGAAGTTCAGATCTATTTTATTTGTTCCCCCAAACTCATTAGTTAGGAGTTTTAAAAATAACTGCTTATAGAAAGGATGGATGGCGGGGGGTAGGGGTGAGCTTCAGGCTGGGAGGCCAGTTAGATGGTACCTGCAGTAGGTTAGGCCAAGGGTGAAGGGGATGTGACACATGACAGTGGAGATTATCATACAGGGTGATTTCCACAGGCTGTACGTCTGTGTCAGGTAGGGTGAAGCCATGATAGGACCCTTCTGTGCAATTTGAGGTGAACGAGTTATTGCCCTGGGCCTTCTAGCCAAGAATTTCTTATTTTACCCTTAAAAATATGTTCCATCAAGTCATCTGTGCAGGTACATCGCATGTTGCAGAAACAAAGCCTAATGCCCTATGGACAGTTCTGATTAGAACATACGTGCAGACTAGGTAAAGCCCCACCATGATGTGGTCAAGTGCATTTATTAATTTAGAGGAGATTTGAATGTTGGAAATTTCAAGCCAATGGACAGGACCTGACGTTCTTGGGGGCATGGGGGGAGAATCGTGGTGGAGTAGCACTTCCCTGAGATTCAGGCTTGAGTGCTGTTGAAATGCAGACAGGGAGCAATCAGCATGTGTGGTTCTCATTTAGACAAATCTGGAACGGATACAGTTGGAAGCGGTAGGGGACTCGCGCAAAGATGGGCCTTTCGCAGCCAGGAAGCCGCAGCATGGCTCCCCAGGCGGAAGCCACTCGGAGGAGGGCTGATGTGTCTGGACTGTGTGAGAACCGCCCCTTCCAGAAGCCTGGCTTCGCAGCGGGCCTTATTCCCCAAAGTAAATTTAGCTCTATGGCTATAGGTAAGACAGGGCAGATAGAGAATGTTTCTTTTCTGTGATCCAGGCTGGAGTAATCAGCTTAGTTTTTATGAGCGCCTCCATGTACCCATTTAAGCTCACCTAACCCATGTGAGCTCTTGGTTTGAGCCTCGAGGCTGTGTTACGATCACCCTTGTTTTCCTGCTGTGGGAACCTTGGCACCAAAGGGCTCCAGACACCCAATGTCGCTCTTCAAAAGAATACATTTTTTCGTTGGTAATTTTCAAAATATGATAGTTTTCAATAGAAAGTACACTGAGGTCTTTTGTATAAAAAGCACGTTTAGTTTCTTTATCACTTGCCGCTCCCTGCCCACCAGAGTTCCAGGTATGCGGGGAAACTTGACTTTGGAAAACTGACCATCTGATGAGGCCAGGTGAATTCTGCATCGGTGTAGCTGTGATGAAAGTCGCCATGAGGTGGTGGAAGTCAGTGTCTCAGGACTCAGCAGAGGAGGGACCCGGTCCAGCTGAGGTGACGGGGGTTAATCTGCATAGGTGCTGGAATAAGAGGTGAGGTAGAGGTGGGTGTGTGTCCAAGGGGTCGTGGGCAGTGAGGCTTTGGGTATGGGGTGGGGCGTTTCACCCACCACACTGTGGTCTTGGAGAAGAGGATGAGAGCTATAGCATAGATTTCTGGAACCTTCTGCAGTGACACTTGTGGACAAACCATGTCCAAATGGAGCTGTGCAGATCATGAATATGGGTGGACGGAGGGACAAAGGAAAGGAGAGTGGTCCTTGCAGGACTGGGGGCCTGTCAACTGAGGGAGGAGAGTGCTGGGAGAGGAGCCCTATTCTATCAGGCAGGAGTGGAGGTGAGTGTGGTCCACCCCAGGTAGCCGCTCCCCTGCCCTGCAAGCCCAGGCTATCGAAAACCAGTATGCTAATTGGAATAAATATTAAGTACTAATCCAGCAATTAGTTCACCTGCTTTTCAGAAGTTAGAAAGTCTCTTGTGGGATTCTTTTGAGGATCTGGTTCACTTAATAAAAAACAGATCCGGTGAGTTTCAACTTCATTTCCTCCCCTCAAGCCAGCAGGTGGACTCTCAAAATCATCAGATAATCCCAGCTGTTGCCCAAGTTGTCATCATTCTTTACAAATGTAGGCAGGGCAGCATCCTAGTCCCTGAAGGACACACAGAGTTGGATTTATCATGAAGACACTACTGTGTGGCCGTGTAAGTGCTGGCCGTGCCGGGTTGGGGGTCGTAGGTGCAGAGCGAAGGCAGGTCTCAGTCAGGAAGCCTTCGTGTGAGCCATAGGGACCACTTGGCTCAGGGTGTCCCATTAGAAAGGGACTCCAAGCTCCAGTGGTTTGTTGTTGTTTCTCTTCTAATTTTAAATAAATCTTCATATTCATCCCTAACTTTATATTTATCATTTTGTGCCCTTTTTCTTAAAGAACAGGCCCCAGATGGTATAAGATGCAGACCCCACCAAAGCTGGACTTGTCCTTGCTTAGAATTTTTTTTTTTGCTGGTGTTTTGGTGGGTGGTGGTGTCTCTTGAATTAGTTCCTTTTGCTCTCCAGTTTTTTTTTTTCGCTTTCTTCATTTCACACACTCTTGCGATTGCAGCCTCAGAGGAGAGATGGGGCCCCTAAGGACAGGTCTGGGCAGTAAGTAAAGGAGAGGCAGTGGCCAGGGGGCTGGAGACACCTGTGCTGGGGGAGGAGCTGGCACCTTGGCCCTTAGGGTTTATGGCCGAAGGCTAAGTGGGCCCCTGGCATCTGCTTGCTGCACACATCTTTATACCATTATGGTGACTAACGCTTCTTAGGTGACAGCGCCTTGACCCCAGCCTCCATTTCTTTTGTGCCCGTAGCTCCTGGCACAGAGCTGTGGATAAGACCTTCTCCAGCGCGAGGTGTCAGTCGGTGGCTGCAGACATGGGTGAGCGCAGCCAGCTCCGTTCCTGTCGTGCACTGGCAGCCCCGGGAGGTGGCTGTCACTCTCCTGTTTACAGGTGGAGAAACTGAAGTACGGAGAGGTTAAACGACTTCCCGGAGTTTGTACACCTAGATCAATTCATTTATTCAACACATTCTAAACCCCATGGGAAAAAAGTCAAGTAACCTCAATGCTTGGAAAATGGCCCAGCCGTGTCTGATGCTCGCTGGACAATAAATACTAGACTTTTCTGCCAGGAGCAAGAAGGCCCACCTGGACGACGTCAGCCAGCTGGGGGCCTTAAGGCAGGTTCAACTTAAGGTTGGAACAACGTGTAGGCTTGCCAGGCCTGATTTAGAGTGGGGAGCAGCAAACGTGTGTGTGTGCCTGTGTGTGTGGTGTGTATCGTGTGCGTGTGTACGCGTATATGTATGTATGTGCGTCTGTGTCTGCCCACCCGTGCATGTGTGCAAGTGGTGTCTGTGGTTTGTGTATTTGCTCGTGTGTGCTGTGCGTGTGCTCATGTGCATGTGTGCGTATGTGTACATATGTGGTGTGCATTGTGTGCAAACTCGTGCATATGTGCACAGGTGTATGTGTGCACACACGTGTGCATATTCGTGCATGCCTGTGTGTCTGGAGGGGGAGTGGGGAGGGACACAGGCCATACCTCTGGTGACGATGGCCTTGCGAGCTGCCTTCTCAGCATTACCACATCGCTTTGGCTCGGTTCAAGGGCTGAGGGGACTCGGGCCCGAAAAGGATGGTGGCTGGGACATTTGGCTTCTTGCTCTGACGGCCTGGATGTGATTGATGGGATGAGTGGAAATCTGGCCAGGTGAGAGCTGAGCGAACCAAGAAAAACAATTATTCAGGCTGGGCAGTGAGCCCTGGTGACTCCTGCAGGACCAACATCAGGCAGCAAGTGCAGGCAGGAGATTTCTCAAAATCAAGTGATAAATTGGAGAAATTGGGTCTGCAGAGAAGTCTGCCGTGATCCAGCCCCCATGCCTGCCGGCAGCAGCTTGGAGTTGCTGGTCAGCACTTTGTGAGCCTGTGGGGCTGGGCTGTCTTTGCTGGATGCCAGATGTCCCAAGTTAAATGGATGGGTCCTGCCATGAGGGTGCTGGCTAATGGGAAATGTAAAGGATGAGGCCAGTTTAGCTTTCCTTGTTCCCTGTCCTTATAAGAGAGTTTTCTTCACAGACCGGACCAAGAGAATCCGTGTTCAACATATTTCTTCTACCTTTCCCTCTGGGGAAGACTTCCACCAGCTTGCGATCCGTTTTGTGGTTCCAGCCCACTGGGCTCATCAGTTCATTCAACTGACTTTTTAAATGGCCTCCTTTTTCCTGACACGGGAAGGGAGGCAACAGTGTCCTTGTAGGGCAGTGACTGAGCCTTACCAGCCTTCCTGGAGGTGGCGAGGGTCTCGGGTTCAGCTCTGGGCCACCCTGCTCGTGACACAGGCTGCAATATTGGAAGAAGAGCGTGTGTCACTCAGGATGCCCCAACTTCTCACCCCTGGGACATGAGAGGTCGCTGCCCTCCTACCCCCTCCCCAGGCCATGGCTGCTCTGAAGGGACCGTAGAGCAAGAAGCCAGGCCAGCGACCTTGGCGGCATTCTGCTTCGACCTGCCTTTGGCTTCTTCCTCTTCTTGCCGCCAGGGATGGCGAGCGAGGCGGGAGAGGGAGAAACGCTGGCAAACTGATTCTCCAACGTGGTGCGCCCGGGGTCCTCAGCCCCAGGGTTGCCGGGACAGGACAGGATACCCCCATCTGTCCACGCTGAGGCTGAGTGGCCGGCTTGAAGCACAGCCCTGTGCTGTCAGTGGGACTTGGTTCTGGGTGCACTTGGACCCCATAGTCCCAGAGCCAGGCTTGGCCTCAGCCACTTCACCCTGTGAAATCTTGGGTGAGCCATTTGGAACCTCGGTTTCCTCATCTGAAAAGCAGAAACAATATGCCCTATTTTGACGGGGGATGAACAGACTGTGGCTACGCTGACTACAGTGAGAGCTTGATGAGGGAAGCTTTCTGCTTCGTGTTTCCGAGCGGATATGCTGATGTAGAATAATCCTTTTAGAACGGGCAAATATTTCATGAGATTAAACGTTCATGCCGAGGAGTAGAAACCAGCAAATTTTCTGTTAACCAGCTGATATGTTTCACTGCCAAGATCCTGGTCTTCCTCGGGGAAACTGAGTAGCAAAGGCAGACACCCTCGTCTCATGTTATTAGGTGTTTGTGGGGCATGAACCCCAAACAAGCAGAAAACTCCAGAGCAGAGACACCCCCCTTTTTCAAAATAAACAATAAGGCTCTGTGATGGAGACCTCCAAGCACACTTTGAAATGTACAGCTTAGTGTTCAAAGAGTTGATCATTTTGGGAAAATGTGGTGACTTTTTCTTATTTTCAGTTACACTTAAAAAGTTATCCACACCTCTGAGAAAGCAGACAGCATTATGACCACAGAAACATACTTGAATGTGTTCCTTTCATTCTTATTTGTTTTGAATAATTCTTATCTTCTTAGCTTCTGACCTATCGATGTGGCATCACCCTGAAGGACAGTGCTTAGGCTCAGAAGATACGACTGTTGAGATGCTAAGAGATTTCCGTTTCAGAACTGCAGAAGAAATTGCGATTGAATCAGGCAGGATGGCAACTAGTTACACGATTACATTACTCCCTGCACTAAAAACAAATACATTGACAGCTGTAATCTTTGGGTTTATCAATTGCCGGACGTGCTAATCTTATCCTACCTCTTCTTTGTCAGACCTGCCTCCAGCAAAGAGCTTTCGTGGCGTTGGCAGAAATTCCTCCTCTAGCCTGAGGATGTTAGCAGATTTCTCAGTTTATTGTGTCATTGTGTATTAATCCTGAATAAGCATTTGTGGTAATATAATAGTCACATAAAAACTCACCGACTGTTTCAACCGTTTCAACAATTAGCCTGCCCCGAGGACTTAAAAAGTGCATTAAATTTAAAGGCAAGAGACCTCAGGGCGGTGCCAGCTGAGCGAGGTTGCCAACTGCTTTTAGCTAAATTGCCTTTTCCTGGGTCACCTTGAAGCATTTTCTTTTTAAAGATCTGAATCAGTTTCCTGTTTTGTGGGCGTACTTCTTTGTTCAGAGACATTCCAGTTGGTATAAGAACTAAGAAAAAATTGTAAGGGGGGGTCCTTAGCATTTTATTCTATGATCAAGGTTACGCTTCCTATTTTTAGATTTATAGGGTCCGGTGTGGTTTGAGTATCTGTATGTAAAAAAAAAAAATCTGTATTTTTAAATTAAACATATTTCATTTTATTGGAAAAGTATGTGCGTACGCCGTAAAACATTCAGCATATGAACAGGCACACACACTGGCAATCGCCTCTTTCCTGCTGAAGACGCGCAAAGCCCTCCAGAAGCAACCGCAGTTAAAGGGGAGCTTCTCTGCTCATTCACGTCCTCTGATTCACATTGTCCTGTTTTAGAGGTGGAGGCGTGCCTTGGACGCGACCGTGTCTGGCTCTTCTCAAGCTGGTCTCGGGGCTCATTCCCTGTCAGCACCTACAGATCTACTGCATTTTTAAATGGCCTCACAGACCGTCGCTGTACGTTTGTGGTTTTTTTCAGCCAGTGCCCTGTTGACAGGCAGCTGCCTAGTTTCCAGTCTGCTGTCATTACACAAGGCTGCAGTAGCCTGTGTCTCCGGGCGTCTATTAACGTGGCTTTCCTGTCCTGATGAGGCCTCCTCTCTGCGGGGAGTGTGGTAGGTCTGATGACAGGATGGTGGGCTGATTGTTGGGATCTGATGGGGCCTTCCTGGACACTCCCCCCAGCCCTTCCACGTGGGTCCTTCTCCTGGGGCACCCTCTTCCCGCCTCCCTCACGTCACGCAGTGTCTGTAGAAGAGTTGGACCCAGAACTGACAGCCAAGAGTATCCTCAAACCAGCATCCTTGAGCTCTAGACACGTTGTCTGGGTCTACAGTCACACCAGGCATCACGTTCCAGTCTCTTTCCCCTAAACCAGTGGTTCTAAACTGGGGCGTTTTGCCCCTCGGGGACATTTGCGGTGCCTGGAGCCACTGCGCTGGGGGAGGTGGTGCCGCTGGCATCTAGAGGGGGGTCACCGAGGGGCCTCTGAACCCCTCCACGTGCGCAGAATGGCGCCCACCGGAGGATGACCTGGCCCGAGATGTCGGCAGAGCTGCCGTGGAGAAATCCTGCTCTAAGCCTCCTTCCCAAGAGGCCGAGGGTCTGCTTGCAGGTCTGGAGGATACGCTGGACCCAAACCAGGCCCCCCTGCCTATCGGGTTCAGACTGAAACCAGGCTCAGGCTGGAGTCAGGCTTGGTGGCAGCCTGGGTGGGAAGGACTGACTTCCACAGGCCAGAGGCCCTCAGTCCCTGCATGGACAGGGGGTCTCTGCCAGGGCAGGGCCAGCAGTGGCTCAGCTCTCGGGGATGGTGCCTGGACACCTGTACAGTGAGTGCAGAATCCTGGATGGCCAGGGTCCCCTACGGAGGGGCATGAAGGTCACCAGTCACATGAGGAGATGCTTTCCCAGCTGTCCACATTCTTTCCAAGAATCAGACAGAACTAGGGAAGGAGCGGTGGCGCCCAGATCCTATCATCTCTGAGAGGGTGTCAGCGCCAGCAGGGATGCCGGGGGGCACTGATGTGAGCGGAAGAGGATGAGAGCAGGTAAGGACGCATGCGGTGACAGGGGACAGGGCAGGCTGTGCTCGCCACTCTCCTTAAAGCACTTCATTTCCCAGAGGAGGGAGATCTAATCCCTGCTTTCCGTTCTGACAGAACTGTGGAGAGAGGTCTGAGTGGAGAGCTCAGGCTGGGGAGGGTGCTGGGTGGACAGAGCCAAAGATGTGGCCTTAGGGGGCTCCTGGAGGCCCCCTCCTTCCTTGGCTTCCCAGATGGGGAAGGACCAAGGCTCCAGATCAGATGCCACAGTTTGGCCTTTTAATGCTCCTGAAGCAAAAAAAAAAAAAAAAGATTCTTCCAATCCCCCAACTCTCTCTCTTCTTCCCCCTTTCATTTTGCTTATCAGAGGTTTTCTTAAGAGGACCTGGGGGCCCTGTCAGCCCATCCATTTGTAACCTGCCTGTGGTGGTCCGGTTGGCACTGAGGACTTTCCTGAAAGCCAGACCGCATCCCTGGGTGCGTGTCTCACCCTGCTTATAATGACTGCAATAAGCTCTTCTTTTGCATAATTGCCATGGATCTGAGAAGGCGCCAGGCCATCTCACGTGGGGGCTTTGGGTGGGAAGGATCCAACAGGACTGGGAAGATAAAACGTGTGTTCCAGGGATGTATTATTTGAACCAGTGGAAACTGCAGGATGCAGCCTGTCTGTTCAAAGTACGTCACTGACGGTGGCCAGCCGGCCCCTCCTGGCTGCAGGGAGGGAGGGAGGGTCTGTGCCTTTGGCTGCAGCACCTGCTGGAAAGTACTCGAAGATGGAGGGTGTATTAATCGTCCTTTGGGAGTGTTCTTGCCCTCTCTTAAGTAAGTTCTATTGGAAGAGGCATTTGATGCAGTATCCCCCGTGTAGGATAAATCTGTTCCCCGAGTTCCCTAACTATCCCCAGGGCCTGGGCGGCCGGTGGTGGGATGAGCAGATGTTAAGCGGCCCTGGTGCCCTGTGTGAAGCTCCCTGCTGCTCTCGCAGTGCGTGGGCCTCGCGCCCCAGGCCCCTGTGAAGACGGAACCTGGCAGGGCTCGCAGGGGCTGGGAGTCTGGCTGTTACAAAACAGTGTCAGATGCACGGATTCGTGGTGTGTCACAGCCCGAGTGACAGGGCCGGGGTTTGGGGATGCGGGCTGAGCCCCCTGCCAACCGCGTACCCGGGGTGCTGGAGTGCTCGTTCCTGGGGACCAGGACGACCGCGTGTGGCCGGACACCACTGTCCCCGCTCCCACACCTTGTCACTCGGGCCTGTCCTCAGGGCCATCCCGGCACGTGCGGGTGGGGGCTCCGTTCCTCCAGGGCTCCCCATCCCTTCACGACCGCCGGGACCCAGAGGCCCAGAGCTCTGCCTGCCCTGCGGAGCCCAGCCCTGGAGGACCCACGTCCAGCCCTGCTGCTGCCCAGGCTCCGTCCCAGCTCCCCGTGCCTGGCGGGGCCCCGCGTCTGCTGGGCGCCCTGTCCTGCATCACCGAGCTTCACTCGAGGGACAGCTTCTCAGTGAGGCTTGTGCCACAGTGATTTCCGTGCCCATCCCGCCATTCCCGCCTGTGGTGGACAGAAGAACGGCCCCCAGAGCTGCACTCGTCCCTGATCCCCGGAACCTGTGACCGTGTCACCTCATGTGGTAAAGGGACTTGGCGGGTGTGACGGAGCAGGGATTGAAGATGGGACACTTGTCCTGCCTTATCCGGGCCCCCAGTGTCCTCACAAGCATCCCGCCAAGAGGGGGACGGGAGGGTCCGAGTCAGGAAGGAGACGTGGTGGGTGGGAGTGGGGGGTGGTCGGGGAAGGGCCCACGAGCGGAGGGCTGTGGGCAGCTGGGAGCCGGACAGGGTGGGAGCGGATTCTGCCCTGCAGCCTCCAGAGGAGCCAGCCCTGCCCACACCTTGGTTTCAGCCCAGGGAGACCCGGTGGAGCTTCTGACCTCCAGAGCTGCAAGATAATAAAAACATTTGTGTTATTTCGAGCCCCTGCATTGGCGGTGACTTGTCCTAGCAGCCACCGGAAGCCACCACGCTGCTTGTCTCCCTGCACTTCCCAGCAGCTAAACGTCCAGCCCTGCTGAGCTGCCAGCAAGGAGCTGTTGTCCGAGGGGACGAGTGGACAGACGTGCACGGGGATGTGTCCTGGGGACCATGGGGGCAGCAGCTTCCGTCCCGGGGGCTCTGGGGATGCAGGCCTGTGCAGCTGGGGTCAGGGGCTGGGAGAGTGGCCGGGGGGCGCTGGCTGAGTCTCCCGGACGAGTTTGGGGTCCTGGGGGTGGAAGTGCTCCAGGCTAGCAGGTCTCAGTAGGAAGGCTGGGAAACTGGCAGAGCCAGCTGGCCCGGGAGGGGCGTGGGGGAGTGGGGAGGGGAGGGCCGGGATGGAGGGGCCGGGGAGGCCAGGTCAGGGAGGCTGGAAGACCTTCCAGGGACGGGACTCAGTCTTGGAAGCAGTGGGGCCTCTTGCAGGGGGCTCTCGCAAGGGTCGCGTCGCTCAGATTTGACCCTGGCGGGTGAAGGTGCGAGGCCAAGGGCCAGCCCAGCTGACACAGAGAGTGTGTTTCACGTGCAGGCATCTAAACGCTTTGTGTGGGCTGAGGCCTGCAGCCGCCCTGAGAGGCAGAATCACCACCGTGTCATCATCACCCCATCCCCAGACGAGGAAAGAGGCTCAGAGAGCCAGGCCATTTGTCTGAGGTCACATGCTAGTACCGTATATATACGCGTCCCGGGTTGGACCAGAGAGTCTGACCCCAGAGGCCAGCGTGTGGGCGCCGGTTCAGCTCCATCCTGAGGACGCCGCAGGACTTGGCTTCCTAAACCACACGGGAGACGAGAAGGGCTGAGGCAAGTCAGGGGCAGCGGGAGGAGAGGAAGAGGTGAGTAATTAAACGTGAAGCACTGGTAGGTTTGCTTATCAATTAGATGTGGGCGGTTGCAGAGTGAGCCCTGAGATCCCTCCAGGGCTCTGGGCCCTTAGCCAGGATGCTCGTCGCCTTCCAAGGAAAACTAAGCTGTGTGCTCCAGAGCAAGGGTTTCCGTATTACTTATTTATGAATTTATTTATTTATGCATGAGGGTGCCCGAGCAAATTAATTTCCTTCCTTCCCCATAAAGTAGACAGTGAGCGTTGGGCTTTCGGTGAAACCTCACGCACACAGCCCGGTTTCAAGCCCGAGCTCAAGCTGCATGTCCCAAGTGTTCTGATCTCATGGTGCTGTTGCTGTCAAGCATTCAGTTAAATATCCATGAGATGATAATTTCGTCACACAGGGCCGGACACATAGTAGGTGCTCAGTTTGGTAGTTGTTTTCCAATTCTTCGCCTCTAAGCTCTTGCTGAGTTGATTTAGGAGACTTCATTTATGTTAGCACAAAAACAGGTGACTTCCTATTACCAGAACTGAACGATGAGAATTATGCTGTGTTTCCCTACTTGCCTGGCCTACTAGGAAGCTCGGAAACAAATTCTGTGTTCAGTAGCTGACGTTGCCTTCAGCAGAGTCAATATGTTTTCCCCGCCCCCCATCCGCTCACTCCTTTTATTCTTTGTTTCTGATTTTGCCTTGTTCTCATTACTTTCACCTAAGTGTCTGAGACTGTTTTCCTGCCTCAAATCCTTTTGAAGAAGTAGAAAGAATACATATATGAATAAAGTCAAATATGCATCTAACAAATCAGTTCTTTGTCCCACATGTTTGGCAGATTATATAATATTAGCAAGAATAAAACAGTGGACATATATATATATATATATATTTGGCTGTGCTGCACGGCTTGTGGGATCTTAATTCCCTGACCAGGGATTGAACCCACGTTCCCTGCAGTGGAGGTGTGGAGTCTTAACTGCTGGACTGCCAGGGAAGCCCCCAACAGTGGACATATTTGCAGATTCTTGCACTGTCGTTTCTCTCATCTTGTTCCCAGTGAAAACGTTTCCCTTGTCTGGCACATGTTTAAATTTAAGTGAGAGAATATTAAATGGAGACAGTGATGTGAGCTCCTGTTTACTGACAGGAGCCACCTGGACCCTTTTCTCTTCTTCTTTCAGCTATACTGACCTTGCTGTGACCTTAGTTTTCTCATCTGTGGAATGGAGCAGTGGGACCGAACAATCTCTACGCTGTCTTCTATTTCTATCTGTTTGGAATCTGCAGACCAAGGTTTCTCATTCTTATACGTTTGGATGATTTATGACCTTCAACTCCAGGTGGAGACCTCCTTCCTGTGGTCCTTGCGTCCAGTTCAACCAGAGTCGTGTTTAGCCAGGTGGTCTCCCAGCAGTTCCCAGCACTGGAGGGCCTTTCTGTCCAGTGAGAATGGGGTTATTATCCCTCATTTTAGAAAGAACGGAGTTGGGGTTCTGCAGGTCTAAATACCTTCTGTACCGTCACCTCGTCACATTGTTGGGGACTGAGCAAAGGCACCTCCAGCCTGACTCTGGGTTCTTGGTGCCCTTAGGATACTGAGCTTGGAGGATGCCTGAGGCCATGCAGGGAGCCTCGGCCCGAGGGTTGGGGAGAAGTTCTCTGTCATCTGTGTTATAGAGTTGGTCTCCTTGGAAGATTTTCTTTGAAATCAGGGTTCTGCTTTTAGCGGTTTGAAAACAATTGCACCATGCTTTTGTGGTTCCTCATTTTTACTTCTGTTGGAATTGAGTTAAAACTCACAACCTTGTGTTCATCCCTCTTTCCTCACTCTCTCCTCCAGGCTTTTTGCCAGCTGCTTGTGGACAGTGTCTGGGAACACCTGTTTATTTTCACCCAGCCCCCAGCTCCTTTCTGCCCTTTCATGCATCTCTGACCCCGTCCTTGGAGTCTGGCTGTCCCTGCCCCTGCTGACTTGTCCCTGCCCCTCCTTCCCTGTCCCCAGAGCCCTGCTGAGCTGTCCGTGCCCTGCATCTGTCTAGCGCTCACGGAGTGCATCCCAGACCTAGGTTCACAGTAATCACCATCCCCCTACCTGTGTTGTGAGCACTTCCTCTTGCAAATTGAGATGGTCAATATGCAATCACTTCAGATCATTACAATCCTGGCACTTAAGTCATACGCCTTTTTAAAAGACTATTTTTAGAGCAGCTTTAGATGCACAGCAAAATTGAGAAGAAGCTACAGAGGTTTCCCGTATCCCCCCTGCCCCCGCCCCCCCCGCCCCACGCCATGCACAGCCTCCCGCATTATCCACATTCCCTACCAGAGGGTACATTTGTTACAGCTGATGAACCTACACTGACACGTCATAATCCCTCACAGTCCATAGTTTACATCAGGGCTCGCTCTGGGTGTTGTGCATTCTATGGGTTTGGACAAATGTACAATGACATGTATCTATCACTGTAGAATTGTAGAGAATAGTTTCACTGCCCTAAAAATCCTCTGTGACCCACCTATCCACCCCTCCCCCAAACCCCTGGCAACCCCTGATATTTTCACTGTCTCCATAGTTTTGCCTTTTCCAGAATGTCATATAGTTGTAATCATACAATACGTAGCCTTTTCAGATTGGCTTCTTTCCGTTAATGATATGCATTTTAGGTTCCTCCGTGTCTTCTCATGGCTTGGTAACTCATTTCTTTTTAGTGGTGCATACTATTCCATTGTCTGGCTGTATATGTTTTTTAAAATTCATTCACCTGCTGAATGACATCTCGGTTGCTTCCAAGTTCTGGCAATTATGAATAAAGCTGTTATAAATGTTCATGTACAGGGCTTTGCGTGACATAAATTTTCACCTCCTTTGGGTAAATACCAAGGAGCATGATTTCTGGATTGTACAGTAAGGGTATGTTTAGTCTTGTAAGAAACCACCAAATGGCAGTCCAAAGTGGCTGCACCACTTTGCATGCCCACCAGCAGTGAAGGAGAGTTCTTGTTGCTCCACATCCTTGTCAGCACTTGGTATTGTCAGTGTCCTGATTTTGGCCATTTGAGATAATTGTAGGTTTTCATGCAATTGTAAGATGTAATACAGAGAGATATGTATACCCCTTACCCATTTTTCTCAGTGTTATATAGTTATTACATCTTGTACAACGATATTCCACCTATGAAACTGATATTGGTGCAATCTGTTGACCTTATTAAGATTTCCTCAGTTTTACAAGTACACACTTGTGTGTGTGTGTGCACGTGTGTGTTTAGTTCCATAAAAGGGTAGCACAAGGGATCCTTGTGATGAATCGTTCTGTATCTTGACTGTCACACAAATGAACATGTGGTAAAATTACATAGGTAGTATTTTTAGGCCTCTCACAACTATGCCTTCCTCATGATGCCTAGGGCCGCTGGGCACAAAATAACTGCTTAATAAATATTCAACATACATAGAGCTGTTAATAAATATCTTGTTTTTTAGAGAAAACAGCAATGACTCAGAAAATATGAGCTCTGGTCTAATGTTGCATCTCCTTTGAGAGCAGGTGGTAGAGTGGAAATAACCTCGGATTTGCAGCAGAAGACTTGAGTTTAGAGATTGGTTTTGCTACTTACCAGCTTGAGAGGATTTACTTTAAACCTTGTTCCTTGGTGTCTTGATCTATAAAATGAGGCAGCCAGATTAATAATCTTTATGGTCCCTTCCAAATTTAAAATCTAGAAACTGCGACATCCTTCAACCTTTTAGATCTGAATTTCCCTCCTTAAACCTTTCTGTCTTGTTATTTGAATTTATCAGCCCAGAGTCTGTTTCATTTTCAAGCTTTGAACCGTGGAAGAAAAATAATCTTCTACTTGATTTCTTACTGACTCAGAGACGACTTGAAAGATCTCATTTGCATGAAGGTTTGAAAGCAGAGTCTCAGATCGAGAGACACAGAAGCTTTGGGAAATGTTGGCACCCATGTGGACTGCAGGCCAGCCTGGGCAGCGGGCACCTTCCTGAGATGTCCACTTGCTGAGCTGGCTTGAGGGACGTCTCCCCATCCCAGCCTTCAGCAGAGCGGGTCCTGTGTCTGACAGCCCAGGTGAGGTCTCGCTGCCCTGGGCACCAGCATCTCAGCGCCCAGCACCGGGAAGGTGCTCCTCTCTTGTACGTAGTTCTCTTTGACCAGGATTCGGGGTTGGTGTCCTCCTTGGGGGCCGGTGTGATCCATCTATCAGACGCTGTCCCTGACCCCCAAATATGAACCGTAAAGTGACCAAAGGGAAAGAGAAAAGCCGAACACACTGGACGAGTGGCACATTTGGCTGGGCCCGCTGTCCTGAGCAGGTGTGCAGGTTGGGGGCGTGGCTTCTATCCCAGATCTGCTTCATACCAGCTGGGTGACTTCCGGCACCTCCCAACCCACCCCTGCCTCAGTGTCTTGATCTGTAAAATGGGAATGGCGACGTTCCCTATCTCAAAGTGTTGCAGTATAGTTAATTGAATTAATACCAGTAAGAGCCTGGAGTAGTGCCCGACATATATAAGTACTCGATAATTGTTGCCTATCAACATTTTGCCCTGTTCTTTACCCCCTAACTTGGCTGCCAGTCCCTGAAAACACAAGACACCCTTGGACACCCAGCCTGTGTGGTTGCAGGTGTGTGTCTGGTGGCAGCACTTGGGGGAAAGGTGTGATGATCGTTTACTGGATTCTGTCTCGCTGTGTCCTAATGGAGCATCAGGGACTCCTGGGGGAAGGCAGGCGTGTGCATTTTCTGCAAAGCCATCAGTGCAAAGCTCGTCCTGGGCTTTGACCTGGGAGGTCCCCTCTCCTAAACATGAAGCCTCGGAACGACTCTGAAAGACTGGAACCCAAAGCAAAGGGCTCTCCTGAACGCTCTGGGCAATGGGCCTGTGCCATCTGGAGAGGCAGGAAAGTCAACGGGGTTTCATACGCCACCTCGCAGCGACCTGAGGATCCTGCGTTCACATACGCAGGTGGCGCTCACACATTAAAACTCTCTAAGCAAGGCTTCTTATAGCTTGTGCATTCACATGTTGCTGCCGCAAAGCTATGAATTTTCTGATTTTCGTCACACTCTGATGAGATTGAAAAAACACAGTTATATGTGCTCTTGCTGACTGAATTGCAGAAGTTAATTTCTCATCCAATTGAAATCTAAAATTTGGTTGATGCCTCGCCCAGTGGGACAGGAAGCAATTTATAAATTCCCATTAGCTTCAGTCGCCAATCAGGAGTGCGCTTTGGCTCGTTTTTTTCCCACTCCTAAGGAAGACTTCCAGCTCACTAATTTCATAGGCTGAACGAGGTTTCACAGAGCAGTTCCCCTGGCCGCTGAGCCTGCGGGCCCCTCATCGGCAAGACAGATCTTCCACCAGGTGGGAAATGCAAACCCAGTTGTGCACTACAGGCCCGGGGTGAGGAGGAATAAGGTCTCTTAGGATTTGAACTTCTCCTTGGGGACCTGGTGACCTTCCCATTTTTCTGAGTTCAGAAACATTCAAGAGAAAGTTTCTTGTGTTTTTGAACTTTCAGTTTGGAAGCCTGTGCTAAGAGGCCGTGTGTGAATCTGAGTTTGCATCCTGAGACTCAGAGATCTTGGGGCCTCAGGGACCTTGCCTCTTTTCCTCCCTTGCAGGTTCTCTCGTTTCTTCCATCTCTGCATATTTTCCTTTAAAATCGATCCTTGTGGTAACTGGGTCTCTGTCAGCGCAAACCCTGACGTGAGCACAGCTCTCCTGAAGGGAAACTTGAGTCCCCAGGGTGCCCCAGCTCTGCAGACGCTGGCTCAATTGATTGCTACTTCTAAGGAAATTGGGAGGGACCACATATTTATTGTAACACCAAGGCTTTAATAACACAGATTGGAAATGTCCTTTCTTTGATCTCCTGTGCTTCTTTCACAGAAAGCAAGACTAAAGGCTCTTCCAAGAGAGGGCTTTGAGGGAGAATTCCATCTCGCCACCAGTTTCAGTGGAATTCAGCTGGGTGCTGTCCCTGGGTGCCGGTTGAGGGCATGACGCATGAGGGGGCTTTAGGACAGTTGTCTTTTCGTGAGGGGCTTCTGGTCTCCAGACAGGTGGGCAGGTCCTCGTGATGCATTCAATACATGAAAGATAACGCCCTCTGATCTGGGCAATGACACAGAGACATCAGCTGCTCCCGGCAGAAGTGGAGGGGGGCCGTGGGCCATCATCTTGGTAGATTTGGCTATATTCCCACAGGCTTCCCCAGGCAGTCTCTCTGGAACCTCCTGTGAGTCTGGCTCGAGGCGTGTCTGAAGAAGGCGGCATCGGACCCTGAGTGGTGGGCAGACTCGGCCGCTAGCAATCACCACTGACTGGGTGTCCACGGCTGCCCAGCGATGGACCGATGGCCTCACGCACACGTTCACAGCACTGATGTCAGAGTCGATGGCTCAGAAAGGACGGTGATGCACAGAGGCGAGGGCGTGCCATTCCAGATGGCCAAGGACCCAGGCCAGGGCCAGATGAAGGGAGAAAGGAAGATGTTAGGAGGCCTTTGGGCCCCAGAATTTTCTCAGGGTGGAGGCAGTCAGGGGCGCTGGGAAGAGGTGCTTTCCTCTCCCCAGGGCGTGTCTGTTGGGGACCGTGGAGGGCAGACCCTGGGCTAGGTCCTCAAAGACTATTTTTGGGAGATGTGGACAAGTGAAAGCCCAGGTAAGGATAACTGCCTGCGAAGATGTTGTTCACAGCAAGTATTTATCACACCAGGACAAGGCCTCACAAACAGCCTCAGTTTCTCAGGAACTGGCACGCGCAGCGTGGTGGGCGGTGGGAACGGGCGGTTGATGCGGACCAAGTAAGACGGAACTGGGAGGTGATCTAGAACAATCCCAGGGCACGCCCCATGGCCCTGGCCGCCTAGGATCCCACCATGCTCACCTGTCCCCCTGCTCTTTTGTCAGGAAGGCCCTTCCTGAGAACAGCCCGAACCCTGAGGCCTTGTCTTTGAAGGAGAGGCCCCTTCTAACCCCCTGCAGCTCACCAGCGCTGACCTTTGACGTGCCTTCAATCCTGCATCCAGTTCAGTTTGTTTGCTATGATTCAGAAGCACGAATCAAGGGCCTGGTCTCTCCTCCTCCCTGGCATATGCTCCAGCCCCCCACTGCCCTGAATATTTGCCTTTAAGACAAATTAATATGTAACTATGTCTGATATCAGTGGTAACAGGCAAAAGATTGTCATTTTAAGCTAGAATTAAGGGAGTTAGATAAGCTTGCTTGTAAGCTGTAAAATTCCAGACGTGTGAAGGATTCTGTTCAAGTCTCTTCCAAGGATCATTGTAGCCTCTCGGGCCACATTTCCCACAGTCAGGCCTCATCTGATGCCAGTTACAGGGGTTTGTAGCCCCCTGACGACAAGAGGACCGCGGTGCGTGTTGCGGCCAGGTGCGGGGTGATCACACGGGCAGCGGGAGTGGAGGTTGGTATTTTGTATTACTTCTCTTTCCCAATCACACTGCAACCTCTTTAGTGGCAAGAATTGCCTTCTTTTCGATCTCCAGTTCTTAGCCTCGTACCTCACACATAGCTGATGCTCAGTAATTGTTCGTGCAGTGAGTCTGTGCGGCAAGTAATCACCTTCCTGAAACAGGAAAATGCCTGATGTGCGAGCCCTCGTTAATCTCTATTTACCCAACTTACCTCTTGGGCAGAAATAAGGGGGTTACACTATCCATGTATCTTAAACACCTGCAGTTGATGGTATTGGAGGCAAATGAACCCCAAACTGCAACCTTGGATGAGTTGCTTCACTTTCCTTGAATTTCAGTGTCCTTGCCTCAAAGGTGGGTGTGAGAATGAGAGACAGCTGGGCTCCTGCCGAGGGTGCAGCCCCAGATCCTCCAGCGCTGCCTCTCCTCCCGCAGGGACTGGGCCGTGGCAGACACCCGGCCATGAGTGCCGTGAACGCAAGGAGTCTCTGGTGTGACAGCGTCGCCAGCGCCATGGCGCGCGGAGTGTACGGGAATCTTCCTCCTTAGAGCCCGTCTGGCGCAGGATCAAGGTCATGCTGCCTGGGGTCCCCCGTCTTTACAGTTTTCCCATTTTCCCTCATACCTTCTTTTGACCTAAGATTTCTGCAGGAGTTCCCGAAGGTGCGGCCAATGAGGCCGAGGTCCTGGGTTATACCCCAAACTGTCCCTGCCCCGCAGGGAATCGTCTGCCGTGGGGTCGCTTCTGGGTGGCAGCTTGGTCCCTCTGGCAAAACTACTCCGAGCAGCGGGCAGGCTGTCCAGTGCCCCAGATGGCCCATCACATTTCTGGTGTCAGGACACAGAGTAGGCCCTTCTGGGGGGTTTAAATATGAAAACCCTTAAGGTCTTAGATCCTTGCATTGTGTGCCTGGCGGCAGGAGGGCAGGGCCACGTCTGGGGATCGGGGGGTGCTTGGCAGGCTGTTAAATTCAGTTCTATTAAGCACCTTTATTAGTGATCTGGAAGTGGGATGTAAACAGAACATTAATTAAATGACTGAATACTAAGTTGGGAGGTGTTACGAAAGACAGACTCGTCGCTGTATCACTTGCTCCATGTACAGAGCTTGGGTACTTCAGCTGGTCAAGCGAGTACAAGTGGAGTATCTTTGTCAACAACACCGTTTGCTCAATTCGTAGCTGGCATTTTGGTTGACTTCCTTCACAGCTGTATCCTGATACTGGAAGCCTTGTGATTTATGTTAGTTTCCGAATGATGAGCCATCCTATCTGCATATTAAGGGTCCAGGTAGAGAGAAAACATTTTGGGGAGACTGAGGTGGTGTCAACAGAAGCAGGGGTGGAGAACAGCTCCCAGTGGCGGAGGCCAGTTCCCTCGACTGTCTGGAGGCTGTCTTCTCTCCTGATTCTGGGGAGGCTTCGTCTGTTTTCTAGAGCCGTACCCGGTCCTCCAGAGACAGTCTCACAGATTTCCTTCTCAGGGAGGGCTGGGTGAGAGCAGGCTGAGAGCTTAACACACTCTTCATTCCTGTGGTGTAGATTTGGGATCAGGAGTCCCGGATGTTCATCCCGGCTCTGCATTTTTTGACTAGGTGGCTGTGGTGAAGTCATTTACCCTCTCTGAGCCTTAGTGATTTTTTATCCGTAGGGATGGGGGGGGGGGGATAAAATGGAGTGATCCCAGGGCAAGGCTGGGAGGATGAAATGATGTTCTTGAAAGAATTTTGTGAAATGTAAAATCATTCAAAGTTAGTATGACATTGGATTGATCCTCAAAGAATGAGGCCTACTATCCCTGTGCGTATGAAATACTCCAAATAATTACCAGCAGAGCGGCCAAGAACATTTAGAAATATGGATGGGAAATTCAATCTGGAGAAATGCTACTAAATACTTAGGGACAGTAGAAAATTGGCAGGGTTTTAGAGTTGGCAAAATCAATCAAACTATGTTTCCAATGCTGGGGTTCAGCAAACTATAATGAGTTTGCCAAGCACCTTTTCTTATAAATTTTGGATCCTTTGTGTGTTTCAGCTAAAACATGATCCATAAGCTTCTGATTCATTTATACTTAATTGGCTAAAAGGCTATTTGTTCGCAGCAATCAGATGTTCCAGAAACCTGCTGGGCCCACTGCAAAGAGGCTTTCCAGATTTCTCTTTTTCAGAAACTTTACTAGCCTGGTACACAAAGACCATCTGGGTATATTTAAACATTATTTAGTTAAAATCTTATTTTAAAACATTCTTGAATATATATATGCGTAAATATATATATTATATATATTTATACATATATATAAAAATATATAAATGTTGGCTATTCAGGATGGAATTTATTGCTCAAATCCTACAACTCATTCCCCCTTTTAGCGGTACTGACTGATACATGAGTACACATGTGGAGATGTGAGCTAGTCACGGCTCAGACTATGACCTTTATGCAGGGGAAAACTGGGTAAGAGACCACAGCTTAGACCTGGGCCGCCACGGAGCTTCCCACTACCTGGCCCTCGACTGGAGGATGCCTGAGGTGTCTATCTGGGGGGTGGACTCACTGTGAAGGGCAGAATTTGAAACCTGCCCAGGCCCTAGACCCTGCACTCCTACCCGAGCTGGGGAGAGGGGTGGGTCCGTGTTGGCCGTTCCCCGGCCGTCACCTCTCCTCTCTTCTTCACCTGGGGAGGAGAGAATTAGCGGGGAGCCCGGAGCCCGGACTCCAGCACTGCTCTCTTCCGGGAGGTGAAGTCCCTTCCCCTGAGTGGAGAGAGGAGGGGGTCACTATCCCCCTAACTCTCAGGGGGCCCTGTTGGTGATGCCAGCTCCCTGCAGTGTGTGGGGTATCACGGGTGTGTCCCCTCCACTCACACCTGCTCCCCTTTCCATCTCTCCACTTGAGGCTGGCTCCGGGTTTAGGTGCTTTTCAAGTCCGAGGACATGGGGGCTGGAGGACAGACGGAGAGTGACATGTGGATTCTACCTTCTGACCTGCTCAGGGGTGTATGCTGGGAACTGACCTCTGAGGGCTTGCAGCAGAGGGAGGAGGGAGAAGGGCCAGGGCAGAGGGCGCTTACGTGTGTTTGGCAGCCGCTCAGGTGTTGTCTGAGGAGATGCTCTCTGAGCTGGGAAGGTTCAGGCCACAGGGCTGCTTTAATGGATAGGACTCATTTTACCTCTTTTAATAAGCTTTCCTTCCCCCCCTCCCATTATTAAAGTGGGATGAAACACACTGGGATTGTAGAGAATACTGGAAAAAAAAAAAAAAAAGAAATATTACTCTGTAATCCACCTGTCCAGAAATACATTTTTCTATATTTTCTTCCTGTCTGTTTTCTGGCTGTGTCTGTGTCTTAAGGGGAGTAGTCGACATTTACGCAGAATTAGGGCTCATAGTGTATAAATAGTTTTATATTTCTCAGTTTACTATTTCATATCATGAACACTTTTCCACACCTTTAAAGACCTGATTTTTAATGGAAACATAACATTTTACTTCCTAGCTTGTTTCCAAATTTGCAGCATTATAATTATGACCTAATTACATCCTTGAATATATGCTTAGTATGAGTCTCTGGCTTTTCTTTAGGACAAATTCCAAAAAGCGGAATGACTGTGTCAAACGGTAGAACACTCTAAAGCTATTTTCCAGCCAATACATATTGCTGACTTTTCATTAAAAAAAACTGTGACACTCTTGCCCTTCATTTAAGGATGCTTGATCTCTGTGCTGTGACAACTCTGTGCATTATTATGTCTAAGCACCCCTGCCCCACTTTTTTTGCGGTACGCGGGCCTCTCACTGTTGCGGCCTCGCCCGTTGCAGAGCACAGGCTCCGGACGCGCAGGCTCAGCGGCCATGGCTCACGGGCCCAGCCGCTCCGCGGCATGTGGGATCCTCCCGGACCGGGGCACAAACCCGTGTCCCCTGCATCGGCAGGCGGACTCTCAACCACTGCGCCACCAGGGAAGCCCCCCTTGCCCCACCTTTTGATGCAGTTTAAGCTCCGTCATTAAGAATGCTGAGCTGGAAGGACCAGCGTGAAGCTCCTGACGACGTGGCCAGCCAGTGGCTCTGGCCTGAGCCCGGCGAGCTCCCTTCAACGGCCCTGGGGACGCCGTGCCCTCGTGGAGCCCCTCCAGCCCTCAGCTGTGATGCAGCCTCCATTCGGCTGGGTCTTCCTTCCTGAGGGCCGCTCGCCACCTGGTTCTGCATCTGAGTACCAGACTGGAGGCTCTGGGGACATTTCCAGGCCCCGGGCCACTCGGATCTCAGAAGGCTTGTTAGCTCATCAGATCTTTTTCTGTGACAGGTTTCCCTTCTGGGTGGTCTGGCGCATTATATTCAAGATGGAGTTGGAGGAACAGAGAGGTAGCCATTCCTCCACGTCAGCGATCCTTCTGGAGCACCCTTCCCAAGGCCTGTGACTTGGGGGCTCACGTACAGTTGGACTTGTTTGCTATCCCCTCTCTGCGTCAGCAGAACCCTGCCTGCTCTGTCACTCAGCTGGCAACAGCAGAGGAAGGGCCGTGCCCCCCGAAACCATCTGCCAAGGAAAGAGCTTCTCCTTTGTGGTTGTAAATGAGAAATGCCTTTCAAAATAAGATAGAGCCGCACCAACTTCCAGAAAGGAATCCAGCCCCCATCAAATCATGCACGCATATTTCTACGTATCATGTGGAAAATATACACAGGATACATTTACACACAGCGCCCATGCACAAACGTATTCATGCGAGCGAATGAGATACCAAGAGGCCTGGGATGCAAAATTCTTGTCTGCTTCCACCGGCATTCAATGGTTCATGTAAAAACGCTGCCCCGTGCAGGAGTGCCTTCCCTTGAGCTGTGGTTGAGCCCGAGTCCACCTTCCCTTCCCCTTCTGGACGATTCTGGCTCCGCATGTCGCCCATGAGCACGGTGCTCCCCATACTCCCCCCACCCTTCAGTGCTTCCTCTTCTGTCTCCACGGCTGGAATTGGAGGACGAGAAGGAAGACAAATTGATTTTTCTAGAACAGAGACTATAGCCCACACGTACCGGGAACTACCGGCCCTGCTGCCCGAGGTGCCGTGGTCAGGCCTCCATCCACCGTCCTCGCCTGTCTGCATCCTGGTCTCCATCACCCATTTCCTCTGCCACCTTGCTCTGCCAGCATGGTCTTGTCTTATTGCTTCAACTTCCTTTTGAAACAAATGCTCTCTTAGATTTCAAAAACAAAAACAGCCACTGAAAAATCTATATTCGAAAGTTTGTAAAGAAATTAAATGTTGTGTTGCTTTAAAGAATACAGAGTAGGAGATTTGAGAAGATGGCGGAAGAGTAAGATGTGGAGATCACCTTCCTCCCCACAGATACACCAGAAATACATCTACACGTGGAACAACTCCTACAGAACAGCTACTGAACGCTGGCAGAAGACCTCAGACCTCCCAAAAGGCAAGAAACTCCCCACGTACCTGGGTAGGGCAAAAGAAAAAACACAGACAAAGAATAGGGGCGGGACCGGCACCAGTGGGAGGGAGCCATGAAGGAAAAAAGATTTCCACACACTAGGAAGCCCCTTCGCGGGCGGAGGCTGCGGATGGCGGAGGGAGAAGCTTCGGAGGGAAGCTTCAGAGCCGCGGAGGAAAGCTTCAGAGCCGCGGAGGAAAGCTTCAGAGCCGCGGAGGAGAGCACAGCAACGCGAGTGCGGCGGTCAAAGCGGAGGGATTCCCGCACAGAGGATCGGTGCCGACCGGCACTCACCAGCCCGAGAGGCTTGTGTGCTCGCCCGCCCGCTTCGGTCGGAGCGCCGGGAGAGGACAGGCGGCGTGAACACAGCCTGCAGGGGCTAGTGCGCCACGGCTAGCCGGGAGGGAGTCCGGGAAAATGTCTGGAGCTGCCGAAGAGGTAAGAGACTTTGTCTTCCCTTTTTGTTTCCTGGTGCGCGAGGGGAGGGGATTAAGAGCGCTGCTTAAAGGAGCTCCAGAGACGGGCGCGAGCCGCGGCTAAAAGCGCGGACCCCAGACACGGGCAAGAGACGCTAAGGCTGCTGCTGCCGCCACCAAGAAGCCTGTGTGCGAGCACAGGTCACTCTCCACACCTCCCCTCCCGGGAACCTGTGCAGCCCGCCACTGCCGGGTTCCCGGGATCCAGGGACAACTTCCCCGGGAGAACGCACTGCAGGCCTCAGGCTGGTGCAACGTCACGCCGGCCTCTGCCGCTGCAGGCCCGCCCCGCACTCCCTACCCCCCCCACCCCCGGCCTGAGTGAGCCAGAGCCCCCGAATCAGCGGCTCCTTTAACCTCGTCATTTCTGAGCGAGGAACAGACGCCCTCCGGCGACCTTCACGCAGAGGCGGGGCCAAATCCAAAGCTGAGTCCCGGGAGCTGTGAGAACAAGGAAGAGAAAGGGAAATCCCTCCCAGCAGCCTCAGGAGCAGCGGATTAAATCTCCATGATCAATGTGATGTACCTGCAGCTCTGGAACACCTGAATACACAACAAATCATCCCAACTTGAGGAGGTGGACTTTGGGAGCAAGATCTATGATTTTTTCCCCTTTTCCTCTTTTTGTGAGTGTGTATGTGTATGCTTCTGTGTGAGATTTTGTCTGTATAGCTTTGCTTTCACCATTTGTCCTAGGGTTCTGTCCGTCCATTTTTTTTTTTTACTTAAAAAAAGTTTTTTTTAATAATTTTTATTTTATATTACTTTATTCTATTTTATCCTCTTTCTGTTCTTTCTCCCTTTTATTCTGAGCTGTGTGGGGGACAGGCTCTTGGTGCTGCAGCCAAGAGTCAGTGCTGTACCTCTGAGGTGGGAGAGCCAAGTTCAGGACACTGATCCACAAGAGACCTCCCAGCTCCACATAATATCAAACGGCGAGAATCTCCCAGAGATCTCCATCTTAACACCAGCACCCAGCTTCACTCAACGACCAGCAAGCCACAGTGCTGGACAACCTATGCCAAACAACTAGCAAGACAGGAACACAACCCCACCCATTAGCAGAGAGGCTGCCTAAAATCATAATAAGGCCACAGACACCCCAAAACACACCACCAGACGTGGACCTGCCCACCAGAAAGACAAGATCCAGCCTCATCCACCAGAACACAGGCACTAGTCCCCTCCACCAGGAAGCCTACACAACCACAACCCACTGAACCAACCTTAGCCACTGGGGACAGACACCAAAAACAACGGGAACTACGAACCTGCAGCCTGCGAAAAGGAGACCCTGAACGCAGTAAGATAAGCAAAATGAGAAGACAGAAAAACACACAGCAGATGAAGGAGCAAGGTAAAAACCCACCAGATCTAACAAATGAAGAGGAAATAGGCAGTCTACCTGAAAAAGAATTCAGAATAATGATAGTAAAGATGATCCAAAATCTTGGAAATAGAATAGAGAAAATGCAAGAAACATTTACCAAGGACCTAGAAGAACTAAAGATGAAACAAGCAATGATGAACAGCACAATAAATGAAATGAAAAATACTCTAGATGGGATCAATAGCAGAATAACTGAGGCAAAAGAACGGATAAGTGACCTGGAAGATAAGATAGTGGAAATAACTACTGCAGAGCAGAATAAAGAAAAAAGAATGAAAAGAACTGAAGACAGTCTCAGAGACCTCTGGGACAACATTAAATGCACTAACATTCGAATTATAGGGGTCCCAGAAGAAGAGAAAAAGAAAGGGACTGAGAAAATATTTGAAGAGATTATAGTTGAAAACTTCCCTAATATGGGAAAGGAAATAGTTAATCAAGTCCAGGAAGCACAGAGAGTCCCATACAGGATAAATCCAAGGAGAAACACGCCAAGACACATATTAATCAAACTATCAAAAATTAAAAACAAAGAAAATATATTAAAGGCAGCAAGGGAAAAACAAGAAATAACACACAAGAGAATCCCCATAAGGTTAACAGCTGATGTTTCATCAGAAACTCTGCAAGCCAGGGGGGAGTGGCAGGAGATATTTAAAGTGATGAAGGAGAAAAACCTGCAACCAAGATTACTCTACCCAGCAAGGATCTCATTCAGATTTGATGGAGAAATTAAAACCTTTACAGACAAGCAAAAGCTGAGAGAGTTCAGCACCACCAAACCAGCTTTACAACAAATGCTAAAGGAACTTCTCTAGGCAAGAAACACAAGAGAAGGAAAAGACTTAACAATAACAAACCCAAAACACTTAAGAAAATGGGAATAGGAACATACATATCAATAATTACCTTATCCAGTAAAAAATCTCTAGGGGGAGGAGAGGTAAAAGGTTGGTCAGCCCTACACTGGATTGCCAGTCTCACATCATCTGCATCAACATTAGGTTTTCTAGCATGGCTTGAATAAATTTTTGCATCATCCAGAATTGAAGTCATATATCGGAAAGCAAATTCCAACATTTGATTTTTAACCCTTTGTTCGTACTCCATAATTCCCATATCCTTCAGGGTCTGTGCCATTACCAAGGCGTCTCTTGGAGCATTCTTGGGAGGTGCTATCTTGCTCGACTCCATGTTCTGTTGCTGCTCGTCATCCAGGGTCTCTTTTAGAACCCAGATGTTGTTTACTCAAAGGTTCAGACTCCTCTGGAGGACCCATGGGTGTTCCCCGTCTTCTCTACCCACTCCTGTGGCTCACACAGACGGGCACCCAGGACAAAACTAAGACAGCAAAGAACTGCCCCCTGAAATCTCTGTGGGCTGGGGGAGACCCACAGCTCTACATAGACCCATCCAAGGTCTGACCCACCAAACAGGAGGGAGGCCTTCTCCCAGGTGGCTCCCGGTTATGGAGGGGCACCTGCAGGGCTGGCAGCCCACTCTCGTCCTTGTCAGCAGTTCAGCCTGTGTGGCTCTCACACAGAGAGCACAGAAGGGGCCTGCTCCAGAAGCAGCGAGAAGCAGTGTGCTTGGCATGAACAGGTGCATCCTCTAGAGGGGAAGCAGGGTGGGACATTATCCTGGTTGCCGAGTGGTACAGATGGGCCAGGGGCCAAGGGATGTCGCTTTATCTCCTTGTAGACCCTGCTTGGAATGGCCTTGGGAAGCCCGGCCAGAGGATAGTTACTTGTTATTAATATCCAGTTCTCAGAATACTTCTCCCTTTCCAACACATGTACAGGTGCATTCTTGTTACTGACTGAAAATATTAGTTTTCCTGATAACTCACAGACATTGAAATGGCTATTTCTTAACTACCAGGACTGGGAAGGGATTGGGGAGTTTGCACGACCGAGGCCATTACCAAGCCCTCTGTGCACAGAGTGACTGACAAGCAAGGAGGTGGAGGGCATTAGGAGGTGCGGGATTCTCCTCTGTCTTAAAGAACTTGCAGTCTGGTTGGGAAACTAAACACTAGACATGAAAAGGCAATGGACACTCATTTTCCAATTCAGAGAAAGTTGGCCCTACGGAGGAGTCAGTGCTGGAACTACTCAGCTAACCGGATGCAAGCTGTCCCTACGGGGGAGGAGGGTACCCAGGGAGGAGGTACCCTACCCAGCTCACTGCTGCAGCTGCCCTGGGAGAGGAAGAGGTGCAGTCTCCATCTCCTGTGCACAGAGGCACTGTTCCCGGCGTTTGAATAGATCTGCAATGAGTTTTAATTTACTACCTCTTAAAAAAGTTGTCATTTGCCTGTTTCAAAGCAAACCTGCAGATTGGCGCATATGATGCCGGTGCAGTGGCTGTTTCTGAGACCACAGCAGTTTCATGTATAGTTTTCCCTTTTCCTCGCTGGCTCCCTCACATCACGGCAGAGAGGCCCGGTTGAGCCACCTAGGATCATCTCTGTTCCCATCACACTTACGTCTTTTATTTAAGGATGTTAATTCTCCGCATCTGCCTCTTTAGTCCTCGGTATTCTGAGGGCAATGCTCATCAACTCTCTCCTAACAGCTGTCTCAGCATCCCAAACAGCTCGAGAACATCCCTGTGGTAACGGCGTCCCTCTCTTCCTCGAATCCGTTTGCTCTCTTTTCCATCGGGACTTCTTGTTGGATCATGATTTAATGTCCAGATTCCCAAGACTCCACTTCAGGTTGTTAGCGTTTGGTATTATGTGAGTCTGATTTTTTGGGGGTGATAAATATGCAGAGGGAACAGGCAGCTTGTTTTCTCCTGAGCAGGTGTCTTCCGCTTCTGCATCTGTTCTTCTAGGGTTGTAGGTAGGTCACCGAACACAGAGTACCCGTGTGAACCACGAGAGGCACACGGGGAAGCTGGACCATCAACCACCCGCTCCCTCCTCGGGATGCCTTCCTCTCCGCCGACCCAGGCCAGGGTACCAAGCCCCAGGGCCTGGCTCTACTTGTTCCCAAGAAGCTGTGGTTGGTTCCCCTTGGAAGCAGTCTTCCCTTGATTGTTGTCTGGGACTTTCCCCCTCTCTGTGTGTGTGCTGTTCACAGGAAGACATTTCAGAGAACTGTTGGCTGAGTCCCACGGGCTCACCCCCACCCGCCAGCCCGCTCAGCTGTCCCATCGCTGCTCCTTCGCTGCCGGCATCGTCTCAGCCTCCTGTGCTGCTCCAGGCCGTGACCGCCAAGAACGAAAAAGGGAAAAATGAGTTTCTTAGAGTGGAACCCAAAGCTCGTCAGCCGGATGGCATCCCTATAACTGAAGTATTTATGTGTCTGAATATTTCAGCAGCATCCGCGAATAAACAGGCGATGCACAGAAGTGGATCTATCACACCCAGGCAGATGCCGGCGCGGCGGGCGCACACCCACAACCTTGCCACTGCTCTTGGAGCACGGGAAGGGTTTTCTCTCCTTGAGTCCCCATTAATTTATATCAAAACTAAAGTGCACTGTGGCTCTCTTCTGCTGGAGACATTTTCCACTTCACATGTTGTCAACCTCATTTACCTTGTTGCTGCTCGGCGGCGGTCACCTCCGTGGAAACGCAGACCCTGCACAGCGGGGGCCCTCCTCGGCACCCCCTTCTCCCCCTTCCCCCGCCCCTCTCCCCTCCCCCTCCCCCTTTCCCCGCCCCTCCCTCCTCCTCCCCACCCCTCTGCCCCTCCCCTGACCACCCTCTCTTCTCCCGCTTCCTCCTCCCCGAGGCCACTTCCTGTGCCGAAGCCCTGGTGCAGGTGTGTGGCCTGAGGAAACCACTCACCTGGCATCACTGCTGGACTCCAGTGAGGTCCAGCCCCGGCCTGTCTGTCCTTGGGGTGTTTCCAAGGACTCAGATGTTGGGAAGGAACTGAAATGACAGTGAGGCATCCCTGGAAGGCGGAAGGCGGCGGCAAGGGCTGGTCTTAAAACAAAGAGGAAGAGGCGGTGATGATCTGCCAATGAAGGTGAACTGATAGCTGTGGGCCAAATTCGGGCCGAATTCTATTCTAACGTGCAGGGACTTGCTGTCAGCACTAAACAAAGCGTCTGGAGATATCATTTAAAAATGCAGATTTCTGGCTTCTCTGAAGTATGGGTCCCTATGCCCTGCTGGCCCGAGTTTTCTTCGTGGAAATGAGTGGGCTGGCCTTCAGTGGGGCTGACTTCCCTACACGCTGTCCCCTGCCCCCAGCTGATGCCCTTCACTCAGTTGTGGACTTGACCTGTCCCTCTGGGCTTTCAAAGCTTTGGGCTCCTGCCCCGAATTTGGTAACGCTGGGCCCACCACCTACCTGCTGCCTTCGTACAGAATCTAGAGGAAAAGCTTGCACAGAGCACACACGTCATTCAAGCCCATTTCATGGCACACCTGAAAGTTAGATGTGGCCTTTGAATACTTCTCATAATGAATAATTCCCTGGCAATAGCTTCCAAACATGAGACAACCAGCTTTAGAAAGGAATCTAGGTTCTCTTCATAAAGTCAAGTAGCACACCAAAAGCGGAATTCATTGACCTCAGTAAGCATGTATTGACCCCCGGCTCTGGGCTGGGCCCTGTGAGCTTCTGCCCACTTCTCTCACCAGAAGGCGAGCTCCATGGGTCAGGAACTGCGTCTCCTCAACTGCCCCACCTCAGAGCCTGAGCCAGGTGATTGACACAGACATTTGAACGTGAGTGGATGAGAAGACAAGGGAGACGTGGCAGGGGCTCTGTCAGGAGGACATCCAGCCGCTGTGGGAAAAGCAGAGGGGATTTCTTCCAGCCACATCGAGAGAAAATGGGGCAGGGAGGAGGGCTCAGTGTGTGCAAAGGCCAGGAGGCTGGAGAAAGCAGGGCACGTACGGGGAACCGAGAAGGAAAGGGGCTGGTTGCAACAAAGAGAAAAGAGACTGCAGGGTCTGGCAGGGGCCACATCACTGTGGCCTAGCACACTCCTCCAGGAGGTTTGGAACGGTTGTCAGAGGAAGATGACAGGTCAAGGGAAGAAGGAGACAACTAACCCAAAGTCCAGGAGTTTTAACGAGAGGGGGAAGAAGCAACGGTTGAGAAGCAGCAACAGAGAGGAAAGAAGACCTCATTTCAGTGTCCCCATGGCAGAATGGGCGTCCCCTCTGGAGAAGGTGCAGGCAGCCAGCCTCTGGGGGACTCAGGCTGCGCTTAGGATTGGACGGTGCAGTCAGACAGACCTGGATTTAAATTCCAGCTGTGATGTTTGTCTGATCTTGGGAAAAATTCTTCATGACTCTGGGCCCTGGTTTCCTTATTTGGAAAATAATGCTAATTTTGCATGGAGTTGTGAGGGCTGTATAAGATGATGTATGTAACCCTGACAGTGGTGATAAGAAACAAATAAGCGATAGCCATTACTTATTTTGGAGTCCCTTACCTGCAATGACCTACCTGGAAGACAGAAGCTTCTCAAGGCCTTTCTCTTCCTTGGACTCAGCAAGCCCACCTGACCAGACAGGAAACCTGGGTCCAGGGCATCATTCCAAAAATGGCTTTTATAGATTAGGATGGAAATACATGAAAGCAAAGAATTAGTTCGTAGGGCTGCTGCAACAAAGTCCTACAAACTGGATGGCTATAAAAAACAGAAATATGTATTGTCTCAGTTTTGGAGGCTAGAAGTCGAGACCAAGTTCTGCAGGGTTGGTTCCTTCTGTGAGGAAGACCCTCTTCAGGCCTCTCAGCTTCGGTGGTTGGTGGCATCCCTGGTGTCCTTGGGTTTGTGGAAGCTTCACCCCGCTCTCTGCCTTCCTTTTCACAGGGTGTTCATTCTCCGTGTGTGTGTGATGGAACAGCAAATGTGATGGATAAAGCTCTAAAAAGCATCCCTTCTTCTTGACAGATGAAGACTCTGTCACTTGGTTTGCTGTCTTCTTCTCCACCCTGGTTCTGTCGTATACCTGGGTGCTCCCAGGGTACACTCGATGGCCTGGACCCTGGCATTTTGACCGTCATAGTTCCAGTGACTCCTCCCCCACTTCATCATGACCACTCGATGACACGGTGTCATTGCAACATCACTAGTATACACGTCCCTGTCTCCAGCTCAATCTGCTGCTCCCAGTTTAGTGAAACTCTGTACTGCACCCATTTCCGCCTCCCTCCAGCCCCTGGCAACCGCCATCCTGCTCTGTGTCTCCCAGAATTTGACTACCCAAGGTCCCTCATATAAATGGAATCTTACAGTCTGTCTTTTTGTGGCCTAGCTTATTTTGTTTAGCATTGTGTCCTCAAAGTTCACCACCTTGCAGCATGTGTTAGAATTTCCTTCCTCTTTAAGGCTGAATAATATTCCATAGTATGTATATACCATATTTCATTTATCCATTCATCCTCTGATGTATGCTTGGATTGCTTCCACCCTTTTGCTATTGCAAATACTGCTTCTATGAATATGATGTACAAACACCTTTTCAAGACCCTACTTTTAATTCTTTGGGGTGTATGCTCAGAAGTAGAATTGTTGGATCATATGGTAATTTTATTTTTTATTTGTTGAGGAACCTCCATACTGTTCTCCATAGAGACGTCACTTTTTTACATTCCTACTGACAGTGCGGAAGGGTTCCAGTTTCTCTACATCTTTGCCAACACTTTTTATTTTCTGTTATATATATATATGTGTATATATATATATATATATATATATATGTATATATACTATGTATATATATAGTAGCCATCCTAATGGGTGGGAGGTGGTATCTCATTGTGGCTTTTATTTGCATTTCCTTAGTGGTTACGATATTGAGCATCTTTTCATGTGCTTGATGATTACTTGTACATCTTCTTTGGAGAAGCGTGTATTCGAGTCCTTTGCCCAGTTATAGCATTCCCTTAGCAGCATTTGATGGGATCGGTCTTGTCCTTCCGTTCTTCCCATTGGCTCCCTTGACACCAGATACTTCTGTAATACTTCCCCCATGCCTCTGGCTCTTTTCAGTCTGTTTTTCTAGCTTATCCTCCTCTACCCAACTTCTGCGTCTCATGCTGCCTCACAGGTTTTTCTCTGAGGTCTCCTTTCCCTCTTGCTCCACTCTTGCAGGGAGATCTTATCCCTGCTCATGACTGTTGCCAACTCGAAGCACCATTTGTATGACGGTGACCCTTAAATTTAAATTTCTGAATCAGCAGTTTCTATGAATTCCAGAGGCATGTCGTCTAATGGCCCACGTGACATTCCACTCGCATATCTTAAGGGTACTTCGTCACGTTCCAAACTTAACCTGTGCTCTGTCCCCCAGACTCCTTCTTCCTCCTGGATTTTCTGCTTTTGTAAAGGAACTACTATCTGGTCCCCAGAAACCTCACAATTAAGACATCTTTCCCTTCCTTTCTTCCTCTTGAGTCTTGAGAATTTCAGCTTCTAAATACATTAAACAGCCCTCATGTGGATGTCACTTTCATCTCCTTCTATCCATCCTCGTTGCCGCCACGTGTGTCTAACTCTTCCTATGGTCCTTGAAGTCCACCCCAACATTGACTTTTATTTTATGTGCTACGTGAGTAGTGGTCTCTTTACAATGTGCATTGGATCGTCTCTGTCCAGTCCTCAAAATCCTTTATGGGCTCCCTGTGTTCTAACAGTAACATTCAGTGACTCCCACCTACCACAGGGTGGGAGTGAAAGGGGAGCAGAGGAGAGTGGGGGGCTGAGCTTCGGGGACTCCCCGCCATGAAGATCTGAGGAATGGGAAGACCCAGGAGAAATCAAGGCCAGGAAGGCAGGGGGAAGACCAGGAAAGGGGAGAAAATGGAAGCTGGGGGAAACGCATGCCAAGAAAAAGATGACGGCCTTGTCAGATGACGCTGAAGTATGCAGAGAAGTGAAGGCTGGACGATGCTTGGAGTGAGTTGAGGAAAGAGCCTGAGGCAAGGAAGTGGAGACGGTTCCTTTGAGTTTTTCTGAAAAGCAGAATTAGAGGGAGTGTTCGCTTGCTAGGACTGTTGTAACGAAGTACCGCAAACTGGGCGGCTTAGACAACAGCCACCGGATTCCTCACAGCTCTGGAGGCCAGAGGTCTGAGATCAACGTGTCGGCAGGTGTCGGCAGTGTGGGTTCCTTCTGCGGCTTCTCCCCTCAGCTTGTGGATGGCCACCCTCTCCCTGTGTCCTCAGAGAGGCTTCCCTCTGTGCCCAGCTCCCTCCTAGCGGGACACAGCCACATGGGACTGGGGCCCATCCTAACGGCCTCATTTAACTTAATCACCCCTTTAGAGCCCCTGTCTGCAAATATGGCCACATTCTGGGGTCTAGGACTCCAGCATATGAGTGTGGGGGGCGGGGAGGGGGAAAATTCAGCCCCTAACAGATGGGGAGTGAGATCCCGGGGCATTTGCCACCTCTAGGCTCCTTCTACATGAATTCTGGGGCTGACTTGGCTTTTTCCTGCCTAAGTTACTCTCTTCTCTTCTCCTGGTTTCCCCCTTGTCCCCCCTCTATTAGGTCAGTGAAGATGTCGGCTCTTTAGACAACACCTCTCCAGTCTTTCAAGCTGAGGATCTCTCTCCGCAGTGACACTCCTTGTTTTTGCCAGTTTCCTGAAGGTTCCTGCAGTCATTTGCTTCTTTATTTTTTTTATTCTAAAATTTTTATTGGAGTGAAGTTGAGTTTCAATGTTGTGTTAGTTTCAAGTGTACAGCAAAGTGAATCAGTTATACGTATACATATATCCACTCTTTGGGGCGATGGCATTAGTGTCCTTGTAAGTAAGAAGAGGCCGGAGAGCTTGTCTTCTTGCTCTCCGCCGCGTGAGGACACAACAAGGAGCTGTCTCTTCAAGCCAGGAAGGGCCGCTCACCAGGACCCAACCTTGCTGGCACCCAGATCTTTGACTTTCAACCTCAGAACTGCGAGAAATAAGTGTTGCTTAAACTGCCCAGTCTATGGAATTCTTATGGTAGCCTGAGCTGACTAACACACTGTGTCTTGTGAAGGTGGTAATTGTACATGCTGATAATTCCTTATAGACAAGAAAGTGTGTGCACCACCAGCTATACCAGGGCCCCAGGGCCCCCCAGGGCCCCCCATGGCTCAGTGTCTGCTTGGTCAATCAAAATCAGATAAACAACAGGGTGCTACTGTATAACACAGGGAACTATATTCAATATCGTATAATAAACCTTGATGGAAAAAAATATGAAAAAGAATATATATATATGTGTGTAACTGAATCACTTTGCTGTACAGCAGAAATTAACACAACATTGTAAACCAACTATACTTCAATAAGATAAATTAAAAAAAATGTCAAATCAAATCTAAAAGAGCAAAGAAAATAATCAGGATGCTTTCCCAGTATCTCGAGGAAACAGCAAATGGAGAAACACAATCCTATTTCACCATAAAGATAAAACAAGATCCTCTCTCCCCACCTCTGGTCACTCCCAATATTCTCCATGTGGGCAGCTGTGCCCCTCTGTGCTTTACCTGCTCTCACTCCCTGAAACCTAATTTATCTGCTCTCACAGAGTGAGTCAGGTTTTGTGCTTCGAGTCCACGGATGAGCCTAAATAAGTTTATCAGCTCCCTCAGGCAGCAGCATTTCTCAGCTTCTAGGACCTTACATGCCTCTACCTTTCCAGTAGCAAGCTCCAACTGTGACCCAAAACTCCCTTTGTCTCTGGGCCATGTCCTGGCATGTTCTGTGATTTTCTCAAGCTTAAAGTAGAAATCAGGCTATTGAATCAGCTTCAGAACTGGCTTGATGTCAAGTCCTGAAGCAGCTACCCCACTCCCGAGGGACCTGGTAGGTGGATCTGTCAGGGCCTTGAGTGAGTCCAAGAGTGTTTGACATCACTGCCACTTTGGGTGCTTGTGGAGAATAACACTTGCTTGCAGCATAGCGAGGAAGGGTTCAGACTCCTTGTTAAGTGAACTTACGTTCTACCACATACATCTGTTACAGCGCGTGAAACATTGAGTCCTGTTCAGCATATTTTCCTTCCAATTGAAAAACTAATCTCTCTGTGGTCTCTGCCACGTTCGTGGTAGACCTGACTCGTTTCCAACAATAATTCCAGTTTTCTTCCCCTTTTCAGAAGCAGGAAGACTACCTTCAGCCCCTTGGAAGTTGGGTGGCAGAACCAGTGTGTGACTCGCCATGTTTTCTCCCCCTGTCTTGACAGACCCTGAAGGCTGGTGTTGTAACGCGTGGGCCACAGATTGAAGAAATCTGGATTGTGTGCCACTTCTTCTAGGAGGGTCATCCTCCATCGGAATCCATCAGACTTTGTGTGAGTAAAGATTAAGGTTTTGTTGGGCACTGAAAATTTGGTGCCATTTGCTGCAAAGCAGAACCTAAGCTCTGCTGATTGATAGACTATCCTTGCAATGTTCGGATGTTTTCTGAGGATCAGTGTGCTTTGGATTCATCCACTTATGCTCCTTTCCATCATTCTTCCAATACTCTTGTGCTGGTAAGCTTGTGAGTCAAAACATACTCTTGGTCAGGGATAGGGTAACAAATGGAAAAAAAATTATAGCAACAGACTCCAACTTGGCTTTCGAATGTCAAGCCTAGAAAATAATGTGGAAAATATTACCCAAGCGTAACTGGGAACTATGTGGCCAATGTTTTCTCGTCATCAGCTGAAATAAAAAAAGAACTTAAAGTAATTCAAGTATTTAACTTTACCTATCAAGAAAATATCCGGGAGAGGGGTAATATCGGGGAGAGGGGTAGGTAGAGAGTAGATTCTCAGTGTACAGGAAAAAACCTGAAATTTATTTCTGCCATTTCTGCCACTGTTAATATCCTCCACGCAGAGCAACTGCTCCCTGAAACTCTTGTCTCTCTTTGTTTTTCATCTTCAGTCCCTCAAAATTCTGTACCATCTGATACTTGCCGACGCAGTGCTTCACTGCAGTGGATGGATGCTCTTTTCCTCTGCCTTCCTGGTTTTTTTAAAAAGTCCTTTTCTTCTGCCAGCTGTTACTTGCCTATCCAATTGAAAAAGAAAAAGGCTGCACATCCTCACATACGTTAATAACTTCTCTCTCTGTTGTATATGGGCACAAGTATCAAATTACTGTGCAAAATTAGCATGACTTTATTAGCTAGAATAAGAAAAATCAAACTTTGGGCAGACCATGGTAGTTTAGAACTTGGGTCTGTGAGTCCCCTTACCCCCAGATTTTTTGTTTGCCAGCAGTGTGAATTGGGCAGCAAATTATGAATAGTAGTAAATATTCATGTTTACTTTCTGAATACTGGTAAATGCATTTGTAAAATAAAAGTAATAGTACCACCCACTCCACAGGATTATTATGAGATTTTAATGAGACAGACGATCCATGTCGAGGACTCAGGACAGTATTTGGCACGTAGTAAGATCTCTGGAAATATGAACTCTCTTCTTCCTCCTATATCTCCTCCCTCTCCTCTTGAAGCCCAGCCCACTGTATTATATTATCCTCTGTCATTTGAGAAGCGTGCAAGTATATTAATTCACCCGTTCTTATGATAGCTTATTATAGGGTTTATAACGTTCCTTTTACAGATAAGATCATGGAGGAAGAAAGGAAAAGAGACAAAGGGGAAAGAGGAATGAAGTGCTCGGGGATCAATTTCTCTCATTTCAATTTTAATTTGAGTTGAGGGAGTAAACTATCTTCCGGCCTCCACTTCCCTTGAGAAGTCCAGTTAACAACCCTTTTCTATATTTCCAGGCCACTTAGTTGGAAGGCACTTAGTTGGGAGGTCTGTGTTCCCTTAAGGATCAACATGAAGCAATCTGGCAAAATAAAATCAGTGTGGTCCAGCCATCCCATTGAATTTGATTGATGGAATCTGAAAATTTCCAAACATTCTTCTTATGTACACGAGATGACTAGTGTACTATTTGTTCCAGCTGTCATAACAAAAGACCACAGATCGGGTGGCTAAAACAACAGACATTTATTTTCTCACCGTTCTGAAGGCTGGAAGTCCAAGATCCAGGTGCCAGCAGGGTTGGTTTCCTCTGAGGCCTCTCTCCTTGGCCATCCTCTTGCTGCCTTTCTACATGCTCATTCCTCTGTGCACAGTGTCTGCTGTCTCTCTCTGTCTGTATCTTAATTGCCTCTTTTTATAAGAACAGCAGTCATATTAGATGAGTGCCCACCTTAAAGGCCTCATATTAACTTAATCACCTCTTTAATGACTCCATCTCCATTCTGAATAACTGGGGGTTAGGGCTTCAATGTATGAATTTTGGGAGAATACCATTTAGCCCATAAAAACTGTAAGGTACAAATATACTTTGTAAACTTTCTGATGTCTGAACATTTAGATCTGCAAGAAAATTCATTGTTTTTAATACAAAAGGCTCTGCGGAAGTTGAATACCACTGGTCTGAACTTAAGTCACATCCTACGGAATTGAAAATCACTGTTGATGTGCTGTGTGCTGTCTTAGGAAACTGTGGAAAGTGAAGCTCATTGTTCATTTTGGTTATGACTTAGTGATGAGCCAATGACATATTACTAGTTCATGAAGTCAACTCAGGAAGTTGAACCTGTGATGATTTTTTTTTTTTTCTGAGTTGACTTTTGTAAGCATGACTTGAGAGAGAAACTAATAATGCTTACAGGAGAAAAAACACCATTCTCTGAACCCAGTTTGAGGAAGGGGAACCAGTACAGTGTTTAAGGGGGAAATTTTTTAGTCTACAGCATATCTACCTAATAATATGTCCAAGAATTGTTTGACATCATCTTTGTAAGAACCTAACGGATATTTTAAAAGAATCCCCAAGCTATTTTATTCTTATAGAGCACTATTTCACAGTGATATCAGCTATTTTGGGTTGGATATTTCCTTCTCCTACTTTCCTCTTTGAAAGCAAAAACTAGAACTCTGGGAGCTCAAGTGGTTATGAAAAGCAGAGGGTCCCAGGTGTGATAGCCAAGGTTGAGTGGGAACATGGCTTCCTTTATTCCTCTTTCAGCAGGTCGGGACTAGAATGAAGGCCGAGGTGCAGATAATAATGTAGTTCTCTTTCTCCTGATCTGATAATCTCACGTGCATGGGAAGATCTTCAGTTTTAGAGTTCAGCATGCTCTTGTAATGTGGTGAAAGTGGCTGGGATGAAAGGTGGCTGGAGCATGTGACTAGGAAGTAGGAAAGTAAGGAGAAGTTCAGCTCTCCCACCAAGCAGAAGGCATGGGTGAACCCAGCTGAGGGCATAGCTGACTGCGCATCTTTGGTTATTCTTGGACCCTGGAAGGAACAGTTTGAACTCTTGGCCATTTAAGATGATAATTTCTTCAGACTAAATTCTTACAGTCATTTAATAACGTTGAAAGTCCAGTTGTGGGGGGTTTACTGTTATTTTTGTAATGATCTTATAATAACTAGCTTGAGGGAAAGAAAGTAAAGGACTCCAGAAATAATACTCACCTTCAATGATTCTTCATAAGGTTTATCCTAGTTGGCTTCCCCTACTCTGTGACTCTATGGCTCCAGCCTCCTCCTTCTTTCCACCTGGTGGGTCTCCCGCTGTCAACAGCTTCAGTTACTATCTGGGCATAGGAAACAGGGACCCTTTCTCCTGACTTCTGAGTTCCTCAGTGTCATTCAGTCTAACCCTTGGAGTATTGGTTTGCTTAAACGGGATCATTTGTCTCCAGTGCATGATAAGTATTGAAAGCCTGAAACTTCTCCTAGATGACGTTTAAGGCATCACTTAGCTCTAAAATTTCTAAAATCCAGCGTCTCATCTCCATAATGCACTTCTCTATTTTATCCCGCAATGGGAATGTAACTCTTTCATCCGCTCTTTCATCAAGAAAGCTTCAACGTTCTTTGACTATTTCTTGGGCTTCTCTGTCTCTCATATGCTACCAAATGCTGCCCGCATTGTTTTCTATAGCATATTTCCTTGTTTTCTGGCAATGAAAGCTTTATGACATTTCTAAAATAAGTAAGTCTCCAGTATCTGAGTAGGCAAAGCACTTGGCAAGTCCCAGTATGTTAGAGAGTTTGTGAAGTCTATTCTAAATTTCTCCTTGTTTCTCTTTTACCCTATACTAGGTAAGAAGTGATTTCTGCCATCCTTTCATCATTTGTCTTCTTTCTTGGGCCCCCTGAGGCTTGCGGCCAGACATGAAGGAGGGAGTCTGTCTGAATGATAGCCTGTAGACTGTCAGCGTTTCCCTGGGAGGGGCTGAATTCCCTTCACAATCCAAACAAGCAAACCAGAATAAAATCTCTGCAATGTTTCTGTCCTATAAACAGCATGCCTTCCTTGGTTCTCTTCCTGACACCTCCCCAGGCTGTTTGGGTTTTTGCAAACATCCTCGTCGGCTTCAGGAAGGGTGGGATACAATTGTTTAGTTGTTCAAGGAGTTCTGAAGTCTCTCTCATCAGCCAGGAGTTCCTTAAGGAAGTAGGGCCAGAACAGGCACTCTGGAGGGAACAAGGCAAAGAGCATAGGGAGATGGAAGAAAAGACGAAATCTTGCACCAAAGTGCAGATCTGGAAAGGTTTGGTAAAAGCAACTGTACTTCGTTCCTAACAGGCTTGTTTGTGTACAGCCATCAAGAGCCTGTGATCCACTCTGCTTCTCCCTGTTTAGCTCAGGCTAGAAAATTGTACTAGCCGCTTTGCCCGCTTGCCGTAAGTGCATCACTTCAAGGGGTAAACGGCCAGGTCTTTCTCCATCAGAGGGTGTGAGCAGACCCTTGGTTTAGATCATTCTCTGTGGCTGCGTGGTGTCAAGAACCGGGCTGATGTGAGAGCGTATCATGTACGGACAAGAGCACGTGAACAAACGTACAGAGAGCAAGAGGCTCCTTTTTCTTCTTTCCTTTTTAAGAGGAAGAGCAAGGGATGAAGCCTAAATGGATTGTCTTCCTGTGCTTTGTCCTCCTTCTGACAGATACAGCTGTGACATTACTAATGACCAAGAAGCAGCAATTTGCAGGGGCCCTGAGCCAAATTATGGAAATCCAGTCCCTAATTTATATGTGGAATAAATATACGTGACTTTGGGGACGATTCTTGGAACAATTGCAGATTTGCACATGGTAGCTGGGTGTATCTGTGCAGCACTGCACTTCCACCACGTTTAGCTCTGCCATTGCTCAGACGATCTGGAGCGGAAGCCCACTGGGCTTGTGTGGTTGTTATAGACACGCATGAGTTTCTGGACAGCTGACGTCTCAATTTTAAACCTTTCTTTATTGATACTAAATTTGTAAACCACAAGTGTATGAACCCATAAATACGTACTTTTCTATTTTTTTCAGTGTTTTAGTATATTTCTTGAATGGTTTACATGTAGTATGCCCACTGCTATATGTACAGTAACATTTAGCAAAACTTATTCAATATATTTCCATGAGTTTGTAGTGAAAATGCCTTTAACAATTCAGGGGTCCTAGGGATCTAAACGGTAGCATAGAAAATAACTTAGAATGGCTACTAGATGGGACGAGCAGATTGTAAACATTCTTTTCTTAGTCTCTAAGCTCCTCTGAAGTAGGTGCCATTGTTTATCAGTTAAGTTCTGGTCCAGTGGTTCCTGTGACTCGCACTGTAACCTGGGAAGTCTTTGTTTTTCTACCACTTGTATCTGAGGATGATATTCTTCAAGTGGAAGTTGTCAGGTAAGTGGTGTCAGACAATTCTCCCAGGGGCCCAGCAAGCTCTGAACCTAATATGTAAACTAGGTGCCTTCACTGAGGTAAATACTGATTGCCCCTGACTAGGACTGAACAGTAGATCCTTATGCTGTATTGTGTTTCAACACTGGTCACTTTAGCCTCCCCCAGTGGAACTAATCATCGTTTTTTTTTTAATTTTTAAATGGCATTAAGATGGTACTTGTCTGTTGATCATGGGCCAGAGTCCATGGTGAAGGTGGTTGGATTTCCAGCATTTGGCACACTGTGACATAGATTGGTTTCCTGAGGCTCAGAGCTATTTAGAGATTCCAGATAGTACCAGGGGGAGCCTCACGGGGGAATCTTATCTAGTCCTTGGTGATGAGTGGGACAATGAGAGAGTAGGCTCTCGGCCCAGCTAAGTGTTATTTTCTCAGAGGCAACCAGAGGGTGCATAGCAGGGCCCTCAGATTCCTCTAGGATTTGGGATGGTAGAAGAAACAATGATCACAGAATCAAATAGAGTCTTCCAAGGACATACATGATTTCGGGTTTAGGACCTTCCAATCTTAGTCAAACTGACTGTGGCCTTCTTGTAGGTGTGTTTTCCATTAGCTTCTCACCATAATTAGTAGTATAGTCTATGAAATGGAGCTCGAAAGCTAAGGATGATGTCAGCTTCTGCCGATTTATAAATATTTTAATATTGTCCTTGCATGAACCTTATCCTGCCCAGTTTCATTGCTTTGCTTTTGGTTAGAATATGAATAAAAAGTGATGGTCACATCCACCTATGATTTCTGTTCTTGTCAAGTTTGGTTTGCAAGTTTCATTGCCGTGTAGGTAATTACATATATATTTTATCACCTTTTTTTTTTGATGGCCACTTTAAAAATTCTAAGTTTCCAGAGGACAGGAGAATCTTTGCCATCTAGGTTAATTCAATTAACGTTTAAAAAATCTTCAAGACAATGTAGTGGAAAGAACCCAGGGAATGGAGTCAGTATCCTTGGCTTCGTGTCCCAACTCTGTCACTGTGTGACCTTCAGTGGGTCACTTGATCTCACGGGCTCTCAGTTTTCCATCAATAAGCTGAGGAGAAAAACAGTGTTCACTCCTTCAGAAACTCATGATGATCAAGTGAGATACTGATACAAAAGTACTTTATAAACCCTAATAGCAATAATTATTATTTAATGTCAGTAATATTAGTGTAGATTTTATTTAAAATGTTTTCTAAACTCAAGGGTGTTTTAAGGTTAATGCTTATTTCTAGATTTTTGCTTATGTAACTATGTATAACACCATGTTCTTGGTTAGGAAACTGTTCTATCCCATGCTGTCTTGACAGCTCTGAGAATTACAAAAAAAAAAAAAAATAGACTGGTAAAGAAACTCCACTCTTATTTTTACCATAATGATTTCTTTTCCTGTTCATTGTTTCAATGATTTGTATAATTCTGTGTAAACCAAAATGGGGTAACCTGAGCTTTTGATATCTTTCCAATAATTTAATTTCATGTTAAAAAAATCTCATTTTGCAAATTGGGTCTCTTGTTTCTGGCAATATATCAGAATAGATAATTTGAAGAAACATTTGATATAAAAAACTAGATCCTGGATATATGACAATAACCTTAATTTTTGATGTAACCCTGAACTCACGAGCACTCAATCTTTATTCAGATATAAATAAGATTAAATAAGATTGAAAAAACAAAGTAAAAGGGATCAAAGTCTATAGGAGAGAGCAGTGAATAATAAACAAATGTTTGGGAGGTGAACTTGAGATCAGATGCTTAGATCACCACCACTATGCAGAGAAAAGACCTGAGACTGTGAAAGTTGGGGAAATAAAACCCCTAATTCCCACATGGAGTTCTCTTAATAGGAACTAGAATGGCCACAGGTTAAGTTAGGCTGGAAGCGTTATCAGTTCAGGTCCTGGAATCACTACAGGTTAAGTTAAATAAAATAAGGGTTCACGAATAAATAATACCCCAAAGAAAATATATAAACCGTCATAAAAAATAAGCCAAACCAAAAAACGCCATATGTAAAACCTCAAGTTTTAAAATATTGGTATTATCGGGCCTCCCTGGTGGCACAGTGGTTGAGAGTCTGCCTGCTGATGCAGGGGACACAGGTTTGTGCCCCGGTCCGGGAAGATCCCACATGCCGCGGAGTGGCTGGGCCCGTGAGCCATGGCCGCTGAGCCTGCGTGTCCGGAGCCTGTGCTCTGCAACAGGAGAGGCCACACAGTGAGAGGCCCGCGTACCGCAAAAAAAAAAAAAAAAAAAATATATATATATATATATGTATTATCATATGCAGAATATAAAATAGCTACAAGTGAAATGGTTAAAATCAATTAAACAAATATATAATAACAATGAACAGAAAATAAAACTTACAAAACTGACCAATCATATATGAAAAACAAAAGGAACCATATGGAACTTTTAGGAATAAAAAATATAAATCTTAAAATTAAAGACTCAATGAATGAGTTAAAGAGAAATTTAGATATACATGAAGAAACAATTCATGAACTAGAAAATATACCTGAAGAAATTACCTGGGATGTAGCTTATATAAAAAGAATAGGGAAATTTGAAAGAGAGATTAAGAAACATGGGGAATCTAATTAGTTCGAAGGAGGAATAGAGAGAACTGAGGAAAGACAACATTGAAAAGATAATAACTAATAATTTTTCAGAACTCATGAAAGATACAAATCCATGGATACTGGAAGAAAACTGTACATCAAGAAAAGAAAGATAAAAGAAAAGAAATCCAAACACAGACAGTACTACCTAATACCAAAGACAAATAGAAGATTTAAAAATAGCCAAAGAGATTTAAAAATTTCATTACAACTAAAGTAAAAGGAGAGAAAAATAAGGCAAATAGAAAGCCTGCAATTAGGTGGTAGAAATCAGTTGTGATTTATCAATAATCATAATTAATATAAATGGATTAACCTCACCAGTTATATGACGAATATAATTAAGAAAAGAAAAATTTAGTTCCTAATATAAATACTATTTACAAAAGATAATTCCAAAATATAAAAACTTGGAGATTTTCAAAAATAAAAGATGTAAAAGATAAACCAGGCAAATGATAACCAAATGAAAATTGTTACAGCAATATTAATATCAGACATCAAAAACTGTGGATTATTACGCAATGATAAAATTTCTAATTCCCAGTGCATTGAGAACAAAAAAAGTTTGTAGTAAAAAATAGAAGGAATAAGAAAGAAGGAGTAACTCAAAATCCCTGGGGTCTTGAATTTGATTTGAAATATCATTATGGACTCATGATGGATTTTATATATTAAAAATCTATTTTTCTCTTGGCTCTGTTCACTGAAAAGGCCTGGAAACAACGTGCAATCTAGTAATAATGAGCACCTCTACAGCCCAGACTGTGGTCTCTAAATACCTTTTCCCTCTAAAAGGAGCCATGCATTTTTGGAGAAAAGCCTGATTCCAGGTCAGGGGTACGGGAAGGGGAAAACATACAAGATGGCCTTCAACATCAAAGTCCACACTATCATGTTGAAAACACCAAGGAGGTAACTTGACGAAGCTCCCACCAGCAGAAGATTAGATATTAGATATCAATACTAATAATATCTGCAATGGACTGATGCACAATAAATGTATTTATATCAGTGAGTTTGTAATGATGCAAAAATCAGAACAATTAATTGGTCACCACTGGAAGATGCTAGTAAACCAAACTCTGTTTCAAAAAATAGTAAATAAATGAAAAGAATCAAGCATTTATTCTGACTTTCCTAGAAAAATTGTACCCTGGATACTTATAGATGAGGAGAAAAACATTTTTATTGAAGAATTCCAACTCCCTCCATCTAGGAAATCTGTTGGTGGCTTTTCTTGAGGATTTTTGGTGAATACACCGTTCTCCAGTGTCCTTTTCTTGTTCCCATTAGGCTGAACCAGAACATAATGTCATGATTCTTCTGCTTGGGGGCTGGACTGTGGGTGGGAGGGCAGCAGATCCCTGAACATACTGGTATTTATACTTTGTAAAGAACATCACAGTTCTGCCTTCAATTACCAAGTTTCAATATAAGAATTCTTTCTACCCATACCTGCTTGTCTTTTCTTATGAAGCATACCTATGACAGAAGAATTATATTGTTAATGTGTCACATACTACGTGGTTTGACATAGTAATTGTTAATTGTTTGAACATATGATAATTTCAAACTGACTAGTTTCTTCCCTTCTCCTTTCTTTCCTTCTTCCTCTCTCTCTCTTTTTCTTTACTTCCTTTCATGTACTTATTTAAAAAAATATTTATTAAACTTCTACTAGGGGCAGTCACTGTGCTAGGTACTGGTGATAAAGGGGTGAGCAGAAAAACAGCTCTGCCCTGACTCTACAATTTATAATTTCAAACGCAAATTCATAATGTATGCAAAAGCTCTGTTGTTTAGGTCTATCAGAATACTTTATCATGATGCTCAAATGGTACTTTGCCCCCTTATTAACAACAGAAATTCAATGCAAAGACTTCTAAAATGAAGCAGTCACAAACCTTCAATTATTCTGTACTGATAAATCTTTATATTTCAAGTCACGAGTCTAAGATTTTTCTGAAAATAATTTTTGTAGTCAGATCGCTGCAAATTGCAGATTTGGGTCATGTCAAGCAATTCACATGCAGTGAGGTGGTTTATACTGAAAACCTGAGAGAGAGACGGGTGGGCCGGGTTATGCCCATTTTCCTGAGAGCAAATGAAAATGACTAACTGCATCGCTTCATGAATGCAGTTTCACTCTGAATTGGCTTTACATCTTCCATTTGTCTTGCCCAGAAAAATATTTTTTTGTGGCGTTTCCTCTTTAGTTTGGTGCATTCACAAGTAGAGCTGTCATGTAGAGAAGTGATCGTCTATGTAAGAAGCGAACACTCTACCTTTTTATTCAGGTTTGCCCTCTTAATTTAATGCCAAGCTCACTCATGACCTTAAAGCATCATCTGGACTTTGGGGAACTTCAGAGAACAAAGTCTGTTACACCCAGTGTGGTAGGTCTAGCCAGATAAGAGATTCATTCCACTTTGAAATGCAGCCAGGCCCCTCTAATTTTAAAAGGCATCGCAGCAGAATAAAAGCCCCCTTATGACAAGCAATGTGTTTCTGCTTTGCTTCCCACCATGATCCATTCGTAACCACTACTGGCCGCAAGGAAGATCAGTGGTACTTAGCATGGCTTTTCTTGACCGAGGAAACCTAGCCCACTGTACATTCCAGGGGATGGATAGTCTTCTTGCAATTTTTGATTTAATTTAATTTTATTTCTTCTGGTCTATGAAGAACCCCATCTTTGTAATCTCTTAGGAGCAGATTCTGTTTTGTACCAGGGCTATTTCCGAGAAGACACACAGTCCGGGCTGAAGCCTGTGTGACTTCCAGCTGGCTTCTAACACAGTCTCCTTGTAGAGAAAAAAACCCACGCAAAAACAAATGCAGGAGGCTAGCGAGGGTGATGCCATACATATGCATTAAAAGCGTAAGGGCACTAGGTCTCCCCAGCTACTCACTAAATGCTTCTGCTCTGGGCACCATGGGTGAGCTTGTTAACCCTTCACCTCTGCAGAAGGGGATCGGCAAGGGTGAAGTTGCTGCTGTCCTTTTGAATCTACAGTTATTTGTGGTACCGATAAAATGCTCAGGATGGGCCCAGATGGTGATAGGAATTTTAGTCATGAGCATCTCTGAGCAGCATTCACATGTCGTATTGCAAAAGAAATGGGCAATGTTTTAGTTTTTTAGTTAAGAGAATGGGTTTGGGATGGCGGAGGCCTGCATTTGAAACTGGGCTCTGCAACTTTCTAGTTATGGGACTACTGTCAGGTTACTAACGACTGGGTCTCAGCTTCCTGGTTTGCAGAATGAGAATGACATATATCTCTGTCTCAAAAGGATGTTGTGAAGATTAGTCAAATGTTACACATAAAGTGCAGAAAGCAGTGTTTTAATGAAGGGTAACTTTTAGAAATACTGATGACAAGGATGATGAGGAAGCTGATGAGAGGATGACTTTCCAAAGTTATGTGACCTGGGGAAGCAGCCCCAGAGAAGTGAATTAAAAGTCGTTGAGAGCCCGCCTGCCGATGCAGGGGACACGGGTTCATACCCCGGTCTGGGAGGATCCCACATGCCGCGGAGCGGCTGGACCCGTGCCATGGCCGCTGAGCCTGTGTGTCTGGAGCCTGTGCTCCACAACGGGAGAGGCCACAACAGTGAGAGGCCCGCGTACTGCAAGGAAAAAAAAAAAAAAGTCGTCAGGCCTTTTTTTTTTTTTTCTTAGATTCCATATATATGTGTTAGCATACGGTAGGAGGGTGGGAGGGAGGGAGACGCAAGAGGGAAGAGATATGGGAACATATGTATATGTATAACTGATTCACTTTGTTATAAAGCAGAAACGAACACACCACTGTAAAGCAATTATACTCCGATAAAGATGTTAAAAAAAAAGTCGTCAGGCATCCAGGTATCTCTTATTTGTTTTCATCTATTTGGCTTTTTATCATTGAGGGCTGGCTTTCATATCTACATCTCTTTATAAGTGGCCCTGTTTTTGAGGTTATCTAACGAAATCTTCTGTAATCCAAGTTCAGCAGGCTATTGGCACAGTGGTCTCAGGCTCTGTGCTGAGTCTTTCCCCCCTTGCTCGTTTTTTATATTCTTTTCAAATTTAACCTCCAGTAGCTTCAACAGGGTCTTATCCTTGAGACTGAAACTTCATCTGAACACGTAAGTGAGTGCGTTACCCATACCTATGGAACACAGCGTTCAGGCAAGTACAGCTCTCTCGAGGCTGTGGCTCCCGCTGATTATAACAGCGGACTGGTTTCGAGCTGGGGCCTACAATCTACAGCCTGCAGGTGAAATCTGACCACCGCCTGTCTCTGTAAACAAACTTTATCAGGACGCAGGCAGGCCCATTGGTTTACATGCTGTGGACGCTGCCCCCTCCTGCAACAATAGACTGGAGTAGTTGCAACAGAGACCTTACAGCCCACAAAGCCCAAAATATTTACCATCTGGGGCTTTACAGATAAAGTTTACCGACTCCTGGTTTAGCATGGAAAGGAGTGGACTCTATCTCAGCACTAGGGATGTTGTGTTTCTAAGGTGCAGCACGTACAGTGGGAGGGGTCTTTTTGGGGACATAAGTTCATTCCCAAACCTCCGAAATTTTCAAGGGGGCAGTAGAATTATTGTCTGTTTTATTTCCTATGCTCAGAATGGCTTTTTATCGGAAGACTTATGTCAATATTTTTTCAGAAGCTTTTGTGGCACCCAGTGCTCAAGTAGTTTTGCTAAATCCACTAAGCCATTAGGGCGAGTTAATAAAAATAAGAATCACGTCACCGGCTACCATGTCCAGCTGTCCCTGCAACCAAAGGCTGCAACTGTGTGCAAGTGACAGCACAGAAATGAAGCTAGACACAGTCAGCTATGATAGTGTGCAGAGAGAGGGATTAGAGAGACCGCATATAAAAGGACGTTAAGTGAAAAGAAAAGGCTCAAAAGAGAATATGTTCAGAGGTAGAGAGAAACCTGTTGAAACATGGTAATAAATCTCAAACTCTTTCATATATGGTTTCCTGGGGTCCCCTAGACCTTATAAGATATGAGGAAGCAAAGGAGGGTGGGGACTGAAGTGGTGATGGGGATGAGAGGAGAAAGGATGGATGAGAACAGAAGTAGGCAACACAGCACACAGCGGGGCCAGGAGCTGCTGGGAGGGCTCTGTGTGTGGAGAGACAGCCTAGCAAACACTGTTGTCTGGTCCCTTCTGTTCCTGGAGCTTTGGGAATGGAATAGCAGCCAGCCGGAGCCAGGAACCCCCCACCCACGGGCTGTGCATCCCATCTGAGGAACAATGATGCGTGGCTAGCAAAGACTAATCGGCTACTGGGAGGTGCCCATGAAATACACGTTTGAAAGTTAGTTTTGTGGGTGGAAGAGTAGATGATAAAGAAGAGGGAGATGCTTTTGTACAGAAAGAGGAATCAGAAGAAAGCAGGGACTAGAGTATTGCAATGATGAGGGCATATAAATAGCTGACAAATGACCTCAGTTTACACCTAAGAGAGAGAGAGGACAGGATGAGGGCAGTGGGAGAAACCCCGTTGCAGGTGACGGAAAGAGATTTTAGGGCCCACCTGTCACTATCTGTGTGAACAGGACAGTCAATTTCCCACAGGCTCAGTTTTCTCATGTGTAAAATTGGGTCGGGTAGGATGGGGCAGAGACTTGATGAAATCAAGGGATGCTTCTAGCTCCAAAACTGCTATTGCTTTACGTCTGTCTGCATTTCCTTGTTGGTGGCTAAAGACTGTTCCCCCCCCCCCTCTCTCTCTCTCTCTCTTTTTTCTCTCTCTTTCCCTCATCTATCTATTCTCTGTTACCTATCTTGAAAAATACTACCATTGTGGGTTTTGTCTTAGCAGGAATAAAATGCAATTTTTCTGTGATTTGAAAATGCCTGTTGCTCTTAAGAACTTGAATCGGTCCGCACAGCTTAGTGGTTGGGAAGATTCCGACTGTATGAGTTCTGGTTGTTTTTTTTTTTTTAACATCTTCATTGGAGTATAATTGCTTTACAATGGTGTGTTAGTTTCTGCTTTATAACAAAGTGAATCAGTTATACATATACATATGTTCCCATATCTCTTCCCTCTTGCATCTCCCTCCCTCCCCACTTCCCTATCCCACCCCTCTAGGTGGTCACAAAGCACCGAGCTGATCTCCCTCTGCTATGCGGCTGCTTCCCACTAGCTATCTGTTTTACGTTTGGTAGTGTATATATGTCCACATATATGTGTGTTAGCATATGGTATTTGTCTTTCTCTTTCTGACTTACTTCACTCTGTATGACAGTCTCTAGGTCCATCCACCTCACTACAAATAACTTCAAGATGGTGGAAGAGTAAGACGTAGAGATCACCTTCCTCCCCACAAATACATCAGAAATACATCTACATGTGGAAAAACTCCTACAGAACACCTAGTGAGTTCTGGTTTTTACTTTATTGTATAGAGTACATACAATAAGCAGGAAAAAAATTCTAGCAAGTCACAAATAAAAACTAATAAAATGTTGGGCGTGCTAAAAAATTTATCCCTGGAAAATCACAGAATTTATGTGTTTTGGTAAAGCTGCTGCTGGGAGAGGTTGAAGGAAGAGCCAAGACCAAAAAAGCCCTGCTGCCATTTCTTCCATGCTGATCACTGTATGTGCATCAGCGCCTTGAATTCTCACAATCACCCGGAACTTACTACTATAACTGTCCTCCTTGTAAGGAGGGGATTTATGTCTCAGGAGAGCTAACTGACTTGCCTGCAGAAGAGGTGAAGGTGAGATTTGGATGCCAGCAGGTAGTCCCCACAGTGCCTGCAATTAACCACTGAGCCTACCCTCCCCACTCTTGCATCACGGCAGTGCACGCTGATTTAAGTGCAGTTACCTCCTTGACTTTGAACTGGGGTTGGTGTGGCAAGTGTGAAGAGCACAGACTTGACAGTCTCCAGACCTACATGCATATTCCTGCTCAACTGCTCACCAGAAGGATGAACTTGGACGACTTACCCATGTTATTTTCCCATTTGTTAAATGCAGATGCAAAAATGCATCTGAGATTGCAGTGAGGATTAAAGAAGTTACACTTACAATTACCAGGCACATAAGGAATGCCCAGGTGATAATATTGTTCATCTGTTCTCTTCATCTGACGCCCAGAGTCTGTAGTTTTTGTTAAGAAATAGGGTGGGAACAAAAGAAGACTGGGGCGCTGGAATCAGCAAGTTTTCTGGTGAGTTGAAAAGAGAAGAAGAGGGACTTCCCTGGTGGTCCAGTGGTAAGAATCCACCTTCCAATAGAGGGGATGTGGGTTCGATCCCTGCTCAGGGAACTAAGATCCCACAGGCCATGGGCCCATTAAGCCTGCGCGCTACAACTACTGAGCCCACACACCCTGGAGCCTGCGCGCCACAGCTAGAGAGAGAGAACCCACACACCACACCCAGAGAGAAGCCCGTGCACCACAATGAAGAGCCCGCGCCCTGCGACAAAAGATCCCGCGTGCCTCAGTGAAGGTCCTGCATGCCGCAAGTAAAGACCTGACACAGCCAAAAATAAAAATTAAAAAATTAAAATTAAAAAGAAAAGAAAAGAAACGTCACACATGTGACCCATGGTGCTTGTCTACACCTCCAGGTTCAAGGAGATGCAAAGCGTGCGTGGGTCTGGGAGGGAAGGAAGTTTCTCCAAGGCATTCTGTTTGGATTTGAGTCTTGAGGATGAACATGGCTGTGTGTTAGTGAGAAGGGGGCCACAGCGCATGTCACACAAGGGGAAGAGCAGGAGTAATGCGTGGGGACTTGAATGGGCCAGATGGGGTTTGGGACAGTCAGAGGACTCTCCGGAATGGAGTCATTCTCATGTTTACTAGGGTGAAATGACAGTTACTGAGAAGCTGGTCTGATGATAACCTTGCAGTACGAAGCTTGATAGGAGATGCTGGGGGGTCTTTGTGGCAATCCCTGATGGAGGCTGTGAGAATCTGGCAATTATAGGTCTGAAGGGCAGAGCCAAACCTGACGCAGATTTGAAGGTTTGTGACTGATGGCATGGGGTGGGGCGGGGGAGGCAGATGGACCCAAGGTTGTGACCGAGTGCAACCAGGAGGGCGATGGGCAGGTTGACAATTCCTGGTACTTTGGGAGGAAGAGCCTGAGCTGTTTTTGTTAATTAACGTTGAAAGTCTTAGTGATGCTTCAAATCTCACCCAAAAGTCTGGCCTTTCCCATTTTTCAGTTGGTTCTTGAAGGTCCTGAGAACATAATTGTTCATAATTTAGAATTTGATACAGTCATTGTGAAGCGTAAAACATCTGAAACAATGTTTCTAATGGTCTTGAAGCAGGTGGAGTGTGCTGTCCTCTGTTGGCCCCCTAGAGTAGCATTCTCCTTAAAGGCACACATATTTGTTCTCCATTCCTCCTAACAAATTACTCCACAGTTTATAGGCTGGAAACAACACGTATTTATTCTCACAGTCTCTGTGGTGCAGGAATCCGGGAGCAGCTTGGCTGGGTCATTCTGGCTCAGGGTCTCTCTGAATGTGTCCATCAGGGTAATGGCCAGGGCCACAGTCATCTCAGGGCTCCACAGGAGGACCTGTTTCCAACCTCGCGTGGCTGGGCCTCCCCATGGGACTGCCTCCCAATATGGCGGTGGCTTCCCTGAGTGAGCCACGTAAGAGACGACAAGAGAGAGCAACAGAAATGGAATCCACCGTCTTTGACCTCAGAAGGGACATCTCATTGCTTCTGCCATGTCCTGTTTGTTATGAGCCAGATAGAGGTCCAGCCACACCCAAGGAAGAGGGGATGACCCAAGCCCCTGGGTACCAGGAAGTGTAGGCCAGTTGGGGCCATCTGTTTGCGGTATGAGGGCTTCCCTCTTGTGCTTCAAAGCTGACCTTGAAACAGCTCTGCTGTTTCATCATCATCATTCAAGCCATTCCCAACAACCATGCATTAACGTCCTACTATGTGCAAAACTAGAGTAAATCAGAGAGTTTGTCCCCACATTGCTGCCTTAGGAAGGGGAAGATACCATTTGAGAGTCAGATCAAGCACAGAGCATTATCCTACATGCTTTCACATGAAAAGGGAAAAAGTGATTCCTAAGATTTTACATAAAGAAAGATGATGGGCTTCCCTGGTGGCGCAGCGGTTGAGAGTTTGCCTGCCGATGCAGGGGACGCGGGTTCGTGCCCCGATCCGGGAAGATCCCACATGCCACGGAGTGGCTGGGCCCATGAGCCATGGCCACTGAGCCTGCGCTTCCGGAGCCTGTGCTCCGCAACGGGAGAGGCCACAACAGTGAGAGGCCCGCGTACCGCAAAAGAAAAAAAAAAAAAGAAAGATGATATCTTTGTTAAATGATAGCCCCCAAAGATACTATTAATAAGAGGATGATTTTTACTTTTCTCTCAGAAACTGAACGAAAGATGTTGCCTCATGTGAATCTGTGCCATTTGCATCTGTCACACTTCCTCTTTCAAAAATAATTAGTAGTTTATTTATGGAGTTGGCTCCTAATTTGGTTCCTAGTGTCCTGAGCTGAGTTGAGGTCAGTAAGAATACTCTTCATCAGATCGTTTACTACTATTAGTTTCAGAAATAATTTTTAGCTACCTTCAGAATCTCTTGTCTTTTCTGGTGCACCCATTTACATGGGTTTTGTTTTAGCTTCAAGCACGTTCACACAGTTTAGTGACTCTTTTAGATGCCTTGGGAGTTTTCTTCTTTTTAAATGAAAAAGGCATTTGACACTGGGAGTCTTCTTCACATTGTTTTAAACTTTAAGAGGTTTCGAGTTTGAGAAATACTTAAAAAAATAGTATCTTTTAAAAGTTTGGAAAAAAAACATATGCATGAAAAGAAAAAATGCATATTATATGTGGTCCTCATCAAATTAAACTTGAGTCAAAATAGTGTTCCCAATTTATGGAACTTCCATGAAAAGCCTCATTTTGCTTACCATGCACCTTCTTAGGTGAGATGACTTTTCATTATTAACTATTGGATAAACTGAATAGATTTCCCTCTGTGAAGGTCACCCTTACTTATCAGGGCTCACCTGATCAAGAACCACTCTCTCCCTTTGTGTTGAAATAGCTGATTATCCAAAAACACTTGCATAATATCCTTTGCTTTTCTGTTTTCTACTTGAAGTAATCAATTACCCTGTTTCTTTGTTTTTCAAATGAGAATATTCACAACTTTTAGCGATTCAGCCACCTTGGGCATACTAAAGCAGGAGAGTGTTTGATACTTGCAAAGCCCTTCCAGATCCTTAGATACAGGGTATTCTGTAAAAACATGTTACTTCCTATCTAATCTTAAACTTTTTAACCTTAATGATAAATCAATTTTGCGTACTCTGTTTGGACTCTGAGATTATTTCCCTGTTCTCAGAGTTGTACACAAGAAGGCAGATAGCCTAGTGTGTGTTCCCACAATATCATAGAAAGAAAGGTTTTTATAAACACATAGAGGAATTATGCCGAGGGCCTATTGGGCTCCGGTAAGGACAGCTGCAAGTAAGTCGATACCATTTGGGCCCGGCCTCAGATTCACTGCTGGCCCTGGGCTGGCAGCTGGCCTGTGCTACAGGATGTGACAGCAGACCGACTGCTGCAATACTGGTCCAACTCTGGAAAATGCTGGGCAGACAGGACAAATGTTTTAGGGAACAACTGGTTTGAAAGAATAGACTGAAACTCCCAGCTGTGAGGGTCATTTGTGAGAAAGTCTCCATGCTAGGGCGAGGGTCAGAAACAGCTGTTGCTTGGGGCTTAGATTTTAAACCAAAGTAAATTGCTGGCTCCAGGACAAGATTTTGATCATATATGGATTTGTTGAAACTCAGCTGTTGACTTCTATGGGGTATGACTTTGGACATGAATCCAAAAGTCTCCTGTCATTTCAGGCTTTACCAGCTAAAATCAGAGCCCATCCAATAATCCCCTCGGTCCCATCTGACGTACCAGCAGCATAGCTTTCATATCTGGGCAGGTAATAGACATAGCACCTGTGCAACACCTGATTGTCTAACTCTGTGTTTGTTGAGTGGAAAGCTAAGTATCTAAGTTAGACAACTTTTTGAGAAGACTTGTGTAGGGTGGGAAGGGGACTTACCTTTATTAGATGACAGAGTAAAGAGGTCTTGCCTCCTCTCTTTAAGAAAAAAAATCCCATGAGGGCAGTAAGAAGAATAAGAAACATACATGCATGCCCCAACTTTGGGGAAACTGTGAGATTTGAGTAACCTAAAACACAATATACAAAGGAGTACATTGAAGGTCAGACACGGGTTCAGGATTATGTGAGGTGAAGACACCCTGAGTGCAGATTGCAGGTACAGTGTGGTGCTCCAAGGCATAAAGAGCTCTGGGAGAGGCAAATCCAAACACCCTGTCTCAGGGAAAAGGAACTTCCCCAAACTACTTGCATAAAGGGAAATCAAGGAAGATGGGAATGAATGAGAAATCATGAAGACAGGAAATGGTTGGTTGTACATCTCAGTTGTGAAGGGAGAACCAAAAGCTAAAAGAACTCATGATTTGTGATAAAGAGAATTCCAACCAGCCGATGGCAGAGCCCAGCCTCATGATCCTTCTGTGATGAACTGGTTTGGGGTGGACTCATGAATTAGAATACAACATATACCTATGCAAAGATGTTATAAGAGACAAAGGTAAAGGCAAATGGAAAAACAAATGGCAGATAAGAAATAAAATGTTGTCATAAAGCAGATTAAAATTATGACCAAAAATACCCATGGATTTAAAAATAAAAACAAAAACAAGAATAAAAATAAGCAATAACCTCTATAAAACTAGAGCAGAAAGCAGAGATATGAGAACTGAGGGAAGAAAGGGTGGTGTGAAAGGAGAGAAGTATGAACTGTGAGAGCCTTAGGTAAGAAATGAAAAGAAAAATAAAACTATCGCCATAATGAAGATTTTGTTGAACGTCACAAAGGATAATATAAAATGTTAAAAAAAAAGCAATGAGAGATAAAAAAGACAGGATTGGAAGACACATGATATTCAACATATGAATAATTGGGGAATCTACAGGAGTATAACAAAATAATAGAATAGAAAAAATATATTTAAAGATTAAAAGCAAGAATAGATTTCATAAATAAAAGAAAACTAAAGTCTACAGATCAGAAAGGGCAAGTGGAATTCCAGGAGAAATTGACACAAATTGATTCACTAGATACATCTGAGGAAGTTTATTGGAACTAAAAAAAAAAGGAAATAATAAAATAAATAAATAAATAAATAAATAAATAAATAAATAAATAAATAAATAAAGGTTCTTTGGGGACCTAAGCAAAAATATCTCTGAGAATAAAACCTTCATACTGGACTTAGACTCTGCAAAAGCAACATTCAGTGTGACAAAGAGAAGAACATGTTCAGGGGACATAGCTAAAATGAAGACTATCAGAAATGTTAAAAGAATAAGTAAAAACCTAGCAGATGCAAACAACAATAAATCCAGAGGTCATGGTTTTGTATCAGACTTTGGGGCAGAAAGCATCAAACAAGATAAAATAGCTTTTATGTTTTTAAAACTGATTTTAAAGCTTCTACGGAAAAATAACCACACAAAGTTTGAAATTAGAGAATAAAGAGGGGGCATACCCCCTATATTTAAAATAATATGGTTTACTGTATACAGAGATCAATCAATGTAACCAAAATAGGCCCAAGCACTCTAGGTATTCTGTATATTATAAAATGAGATTTCAAACCAATGGGGAAAATGTTCACATTCAATAAAATAGCATTGGAACAGTTATAGTACAACATCTGGAAAAAATTAAAGTTGAATTTCTTATTTTCCATCCAAATAAGTTCCTAATGAAAAAAGTTATATGACAATAATAAAATTATAAAATTGTTAAAAGATTTCATGGGAAAATCTTTTAAAAAATAATCTCGCCACAGGAAAATTTTATAAATTTGACCCTAAATCCACAAGCTATATACAAAACAAAAAGGACTGATAAATCTGGTTACATAAAACTAAAGAAAATTATGTATGGTAAAAACATCACACATGAAATCAAAATCAAAATAAAAAATAAAAAATTTATTGTAACATTTCCCAAAGAACTTAATTTCTTTAATACACGAAGAACCCCGACAAATCTATAAGAAGGTTATTGACAGCCCATTGGAAAAATGGGCCAAGAATACAATCTGTCACAGTGAAAAAATCAGGCAGCCCTTAAACATAGGAAAAGATGTTCAACCTCGCTCATCAAAAATATTCAAATTAAGTCTAAAAAGAAGTAACATTTTTCAAATTGGCAATGACCATAAAGTTTGGGATCACAAGGATTTTGCAGTGATGTAGAGAGACGGGCACTAACTGCTTTGGGGAGTATTTATTTTTATAACCCTTATAAAGGACAAATAGGTCATGTCTATCAACATTAAAAATATGCATTCATTCTAGGAACTAAGAGTAGCAGTCCCAACTTCCAGGAATTTATCCTACACACATTCTCATACTTACGCAAAATAACACACGTACAAGGATGTTTAGTACAACAGTTTTTTTATGGTAGCAAAAGAATGTTGTCAGACTAGAGGTCCATCAATAGGAAAATAGGAAACTGGCTAATGAAACATCCACATACGAGAAAACTAAGCATTTGTTAAAAAGAAAGAAGCAGCTCTATAAGTATGATCTCCAGGAAATGTTACATGAAAGAGGTGACAGGGCAGGATTTTTCATGTGTTACTATCTGTGTAAGAAAATGTGTGTGTGTGTGTGTGTGTGTGTGTGTGTGTGTGTGTGTGTGTGTGTGAGAGAGAGAGAGAGAGAGAGAGAGAGAGAGAGAGAGAGAAAGCTGACTATTTCTTTGAAATTACTCATAAGAAACTGGGAGCAATGGTGGTCTGGGTGTGGAAGGAAGACTAGGTTTTATCAACTCCAATCTTGTCCCTTTAGAATGAAGCATGTACATATATTACCCATTGACTATAATCACAAAATAAAGGTCTAGGAAAAGTTATTTCATAAGATTTCTTAATGTTCATTCCCAGAATTAAGAAAGCCTTTGTCATATTTTAAAAACATTTTGTAATTTTCAACGATATCTTTATATTTGACATAGAAAAAGTGAGAGCAACCTTTGAAAGATGCACATCTGAACATTTTATTGCATTGCTTTAAAACTCCTTCCATTTCTCTCTAAGGTAGAATGCAGTTCCAGCAGCCTATGGGGAAAGTCAAGGACATCTATGCCCTGCCCTATACTTAGCTCTCAATCTCACCTCCCAATGCTCCCTGTTCCTCCTGCCTTAACTTCCGGATGAGGGGACCTCGTCTCCTTATCTCCATGCTCACTTCCAGTCCTCTGGCTCCCATGGCTTTGCACAGTCTGCAGCTTTTACTTGGGAACTCCCCCCTCACCCCACTTTTCTATGTCACTCCTGTCAAGACTGCCCTAGAAGACTTGGCTTGGGCATTTCCATCCTGGGACCTTCACTGGCCTCCCATCTTGTGCTGTGTTGACTACTCATGTGTTATTGTTACCCCATTGGTCTAAGCCTCCTCCTAGACCAGGGACTCCTTGGGGACAGATGCTGTATCACAGTTATCTTGGCATCTCCAGGCTCTCGAATGGAGTGGGCATCAAATACATACATGCTAAAGTGAAGAGTGTCCCTGAAGGATGCAGAGAGAGCATTTTAATCATGGTCAAAGGGAGTTGTGAGCTTTGGTGGGGGAAGGGCGGTGCATAGGTGCGCTCTGCCTGTCTGTCCACTCTGGGCAGCTAAGAACCAGGATGCTGATGGCTCTTGCTCCTTGTCCCCTGTGTTTCCTTCTCTAGGCTGGTGTGGCCTGGGACATAGGAACTCCAGGTAGCATCCCGAAGATGGGTCTGCAGTTGGTGACTGAGGCAAAGCTTGAACTGGTTTCATGCTGCCCACTCGCACCTGCTTGTTCGTACCTGTTGCCTCGCTGAGCGCATGCTGCCTGACCCAGCATCTCGAAGTCCCCTTCATTCTTGCCTTCATCTACCAGCCAGAAATTGTTGTCATGGGCTCTTCTTGAATTTAAGGAATTCAATTCTCTTTGGCTGTTTCAGAAGAATATGTGACCCTCCAGGATTCCCACCATCTCCCCCTCCACAGTCAACCATTCCCCAAATCCAGTTTTCTACTTCCTCAGGCTCCTCTTCATTCTGGCCCCTTCTTTCCATCCCCTCTGCTGAAAGCATCTCTGCTGAATTTGTTGGAATGTCCTCTTTACCCGGCGCGTGTATTTCTCTCCTCTAATCTGTTCTCTGCTTAGCAACTGGACTCATCTTTCCGAAAGGCAGCTCTTACGGCGTCATTCTCCTGCTCAGAACCCTCCAAGAGCTTGTTTAAGGTCAAACTCAGTAGTATGGCTGATGATGTCCTGCATGGCCTGGTAGCTTCCCACCTCTCCAGGTGTGTCTGGAGGCCTCCTCTCCTTCTTCAACGTCAGTTCCTTGAACGTTCCAGTCATTCTTGCTTTGAGTCTCCCTCCCAACATACCCCCTCACCCACCCAGTGTCATTTCCATCTGAAAGCCCTCCCCAACCCCACAAATATGGGTTCAGCACCCCTTCTGTAAAAATGTCTCTGCATCTTCTTTGGCTGTGTCTCCTCTGCACCTCTCTAAACACAGTAAGTCAGGGAGGGCAGGGAAGATGGGGTTTCCTCCAGTCCCATCCCTGGTCACTAGCAGGAACCTGGTGGGTATAGGTGATCAACTAATCTTTGTTGAATCAATCAATAAATCAAAGTGCATAATGTCCCCAGATGACGCAGGGGAGTAATAATGTTAGGATCCTTGAGGCTAAAGGGGTAGAAGCAGCGGCAGAGAAGAGTCAGGAAGGGAGATGATTTGAAAAGAATCATTTTTCCTCTTTCCTCTTAAATTTTCTTGTCCATGGCTGCTTAAACACATTTATCTAAACTGCTTCACTTTTTTTCCCCTCTAAATTAAGTGTATTACATATAACATTATTATACTATTAACTGTATTACACTGTTATATAAATTATATTACACAAAGCAATGTAATGTAATAACATTAAAGGACGTTTGAAACAGAAACACATTTTATCCTTTATAACCTTCCCAATGTATCCACTGATTTCATCATTGCATTTTCTGTGTATTCTTTGCTCTTATTTATACTTATTCTTACATAGTCATAATAATATTTTGCATTCTTCTTGTTCACTTCATATTTTACTCTAAACCTTTTTCCTTTATTGTATATTTTTGAAGACAGGGAACAAGTAGAACCTTAGCTTCCTCTGTTCCAAGTACAGTAAGCTTGAATCTGCTAAGGTTTTCCCAAGGGTCTTAGTTTCCATTAAGTTAATCATTGTAGCTGCTCATCTCTGGATTCTTTCCAGACCCAAAACATTCCTCGAAATACAGAAACCAAAGCTAAACCCAATTACATGCTGATCCCTTGTTTTCCATCTTTGCAGAATAATCTGTATTGTTCAGCTGTCGTCTCATTGCAGGGTGTTCCCTATTTTAAGAAAATGCAGTATTTGAAAATCTAAACTTGCAGTACAGATTAACTGAAGAGTAGTTATTATTCACAAAGGGTTCTTTGTTTTTAAAAGGATTTACTGTAATATATCTTTAAATAGCAAAATTTCTGGTACATGTGAAATAGATTTGATTGAGAACAGCACAATTTACATACACTTTGAGGAAAAAAATTTCTGTGTAAAATGAGGTACACTTTCACTGGTCAGAGGCAAGTATCCACATCTTTCTCCAGGTGCCCAAGGGTCTTCCATTCTCATCTCAGAGTTGAGACTTTCAATCTAATTAGAAGACCTGGGTTGTTCTTAGCTCAGACCAACCATGGGATAGAGTTTAGTACTTGATGTAGGGCTTGGCTGGTTTAACAGTGTTACTCATTAGATGCAGGAATAATTGCATCTTGAAATTTTCATTTAGCATAAGGGGAGGTTAATAGAATCCTTTAGTCTCTCATGTGGCTGTTTAATGAACTGAGCTATAAGGGTCTATGGTATTTGTATAGTTAGATTGTCTAATAATATGCCTTCTATTTGTTCAGCATGCAAAATCATTATTTATTGTAATCATTCACCTCTTTTCACCTTTCTTTTAATACTAAAGCTTAGATAAGAGTTGACATTTCACATGGAAAAATTACTATTGTTTTGATTAATGAATATTGTAATAACAATTTATAAAAGGATTAGGCTTCTAGAATTTCTGAAGACAAGCAAACTTGCATTATGGTGAAGACTTATAGACTTATGGATGTCTATTTTGGTGAATTTGTTGGGAAAGGAAGTGAAAAAAATTCACAGAATGAGAAAATATTTGTAAATCTGTATATCTGATAAGGATCTAGTATTCAGAACATATAAAAAATCCTTACAACAATAAAAAGGCAAATAACCCAATTAAAAAGTGGTCAAAAGATTTGAATAGATGTTTCTCCAAAGTCAGCATGGAAATGGCAAATAAACTCCTGAAACAATATGTTCAATATCATGAGTCATTAGGAAAATGAAAATCAGAACCACAATGAGATACCACTTCACACTCACTAGGATGGCAATCATTATTTTCATCTTCATCATCATCAGACAAGTGTTGCTGAAGATGTGGAGAAATTGGAACCCTCATATATTCCTGTAGGAATGTAAAGTGATGCAGGCACAGTGGGAAGTTTAGCATTTCCTCAAAAAGTGAAACACAGAATTACTGTATGACGCAGCAATTCTAGTCCTAGGTATATACCCAAGAGATGTGAAAACATACTCTCACATAAACTGTACATAAATGTTCATTATGAATATTTCATAGATGTTCATTATCAGCGTTACTCATGATAGGAAAAAATCTGGTGCAAATGTCCATCAAGTGATGAATGGATAAACAAAAGTGGTGTACCCATACAATAGAATATTTCTCAGCCATAAAAAGGAATGAAGTAGTTATACATGATATGACATGGATGAACCTTGAAAACATTAAGCTGCATGAACAAAGTCAGACACAAATGGCCACATATTGTATGATTCCATTTACACGAAATGTTTAGAACAGAAAAATCCAAAGAGACAGAAAAGTTGATTAGTGTTTTCCATGGGGTGGGTGGAGAGGGTATTTGTGTTGACTGTTAATAGATGTGGGGTATATTTTTGAAAAAGTTGTGAAATTAGATAGTAGTGATGGTCTTAGAGCATAGTGAATATACTAAAACCATTGAACTGTACACTTTAACATGATGAGTTTTATGATATGTGAATTATATCTCAAGTTTTTAAAAAGCCAGATGAAATAAGACTTGTTAAGAACACTTGTAGCAAGATACCATAAACAGAAAGGAGGTTCATAAAAGAACTGACGTAGAAGAGCTAAGAAAATAAAGAAATAAAATGAAGCGGTTCTCTACTCAAACTCATACAATATCCTCTTAAACCAGAAGCTAAAGAAGGACCAAATCCAATAGTCAAAAGGTCAGTAGAGAAAGGACCCATCATACCTTGTACCAGTTCTTGTAACACCCTATCCTCCTGGTGAAACAATACAGCCAACAACAACAGCAACCAAATCAAATGCAGATGAAGAAACAACAAATACTGTTTAGTGAAATAAATTTCTTTAGGACATCTGGACCATAAGTAGAATAGTCATTCTCTCCTTCCTTGTAGTACCAAGTACAAATACTAGTTTGTCTCTGCTGCCTATTGAGAATGCATATTTTATAGTTGTACATTGTGTTTGCTTTCTTTCACGGTCCCTTACATCAACATAGTAAATATTTGTTTACTTCTCTTGGGAAAATCCTATCAATATATCTAAACTGTCATGCCCCAAGGATTTACTGAAGCATTACTGACTTTTCTCAACTCTGACCTCAAGGACCTTAAATTTCCCTTTGATTCTATTCTTATCTAATATGTAGATGACCTTTTGTTGTGTTGGAAAGATGAGATAAGCTGGTAAGCTTTAAGACAGATTCCATCTATCTACTTACTGTTTTAGCTCAGAAAGGGCAGAAGGTTTCCAAAGAGAAGTTACAATTTTGTTACAGTAAACTTCATTACCCAGGACATTCTTTATCCTAAAGAGGTTGATCCCTTGCTTATCACAGACTACAGAACCTTCAAAACTTGCCCATGCCAGTCACTAAGACACAATTCAGAAGTTTTCTGGGTCTCACTTGTTACTGCAGACAGAGGCTTCCCAACTTTTCTGAAATTGTCATGCTGTGATATGACTTAACCAAGGCCTGGTTAACTGGTTACCTCTTCCTGAATCCTAAACATTAATAGGCTTTCTGTGAGTCAAAATTAGCCTTTGTCAACTTCCGACTCGGTGTCTGCAGAATCATTTTTTACATATTATTACATAAGAGACAAAGCCCTTCCTGTTTTGACTCAGCTTCATGGGAATCATCAGTGACAAAGCTTTCTACAGCGTTTCCCTTGACTCGTTGGCCAAGCCCTACCACACAGTATCTGAGCTGTGGGAGCTGGTCTAGTGGAAGCTTTGTGGACTTGGCTTTGGGGTCTTCTCTGATTTTGTTGGTCTTTCATGGTGTAGAGTCTTTGCTGCTCACTAAGAATACACTACATGATGTTTCTCAGCAGGCTTACATCTTATAAAATTGTATTATTTTTTCCAATGCCTCACATATTTCCATTCATTAATCCTTTGAATCCTACTACTTTTCTATCATACCTTGAAGGAGAAACCCGTGACACCCTAATCTCCATTTGTGAACTAGCTCTACTCTGAGTATATTTATGAAGAGTCCCCTGCAGAATTTATGAAGAGAAACTGCAGACTTACTCTTGGTTGTAGGTGGGTTGTTTATTAAGACTGAAACTGTAAAATACCAGATGAGTTAAGCTGAAACAAATCTCACTTCACCCAGAAGGGCAGAATGGAGATAATTAAGTTTGATATATACAATGAAAGTAGCTACCCTTGTGGGATAATCTGTGATTTTTGACTGCTTTGTAAACAAAAAGAGTTCTTGAGCTTAGTGCGAACCCCAGTTAAGAGTGGTCAGCAAATCAAAGAGTGTTTGAGTGCTCTCAGGCTGTTAGAAAGTCGGTGCTCTTTTCAAAAGGGATACCATGAGGCTGAAGTCAGTGCCTTTGCTGGTTATTATGTCAGACAGGCAATCCCCCACTGAGATTCCAACCCTCATAATATACCAAGAAGCCAAGTCTTCGGAGAGGCAAAGAGGCTATAACAGAAAGCAAGACATCAATCAGCTCCAAAGTAAGAAGACCTCAAATGGAAGCTTTCAAAAATTTTTTGCTTAAAATTACCCACCCCAGGATAGAAAAATGGCTAATGTACTCAGTCAACATTGATGGGGGAACATTACTAAAATTGTTAAGGTTGGTGGGAGTCTCTCAGGCATGTCTCCTTTGTCACCAGCAGAAGTTTGGTAAAACTGTAAATGTGGGTAATGGTGGGACACGGGCAAGAATCCAAACCTCAGGGCCTCTTTGCTCATCTCCAAATGGATTTCACACAACTGCCCTCTGCAATGAGTTTTGAATATGTCTTTTTGATTCTTTTTAGGATGGACTGAAGCTTTTCCTTTCCAAAATTCTATAATTCTTATAGTAGTAATTCTTTTAAATTGATTTTGTGTTCCCAACTGGGAACTTATGTGTCAATGGACAGGATATTCCACTTCATTGGGACTACTGTTCAAGAGCTTTACAAAGCCCTGCCACTTTACTACTGTGTACATCATCTCCAATCTTCAGGAAATGAAGAAAGGAAGGAAGAAAGAAGCAGAAGAATCTCCAAGAAATGAAGAGAGAACAAAAAGAACTCTAGAATTCAAATTAGTAGAGCTCTCAGGGATTCTAGAACTTCCATGACCTAAGGGATTGCCATTGGCTTTCATAGCAAGAAGGTCAGCTGCCTCCAGGACTCATGGACTCTGTGCCCATGAGTTAGTAACAGGCTGGCCCAGTTATTTGTGAATAACACTTCCAATTCTAGGTTCTACACTATTGAAAGCAGACACAGTCAAATAGTGCAAGAACTCATGCAACACATGCAGCTGTATCAACAGGTACAAGCAACCTTTCCTCAACATCCTCCTAAACAACCTTTATATTACTGATACCCAGATACCCACTCTTCTGAAAGAGACATTAGGTGAAGACAGCCCCCAAACCCCAATGGAAAGGATGTTATCAAGTACTATTAACAACTAGAACAACAGTAAAATTCCAAGGCATTGATTCTTGGATTCATGTGTCTTAATTAAAGAGGCAAAAACTATTCTCAACTCACTGGAAGACTTTCTCTATTGGAGACCACAAGCTGAGGGTTCTTAGAAACCCCCAAGAAGAAGAGGGTCTTCAGAAGGAGATGGCTTCTACCCAGAACTTTGGACCAAGTTGATGATTGCACATGACGCAGACATCTTTCACCTAAATTCCACAGGAGAAGTCTACAGAGTGTCATTCTCTAATCCAAATTCTTCTGTTATGTATTTTCCCAGCTATCTTCCTTCTTCTTTAGCTGGGTTAAAGCTGCTTTGACCTATGTTACTTATAAGGCTTAATTCTTAATGTTGCCCTTTGCATTTTTAGTCACTCTTTGGTATGGACCTAGTATCTGGCTGTACTTTACTTGCTAAAACATACAATGAAACTGATTGTTGGATTTGTACACATTTACCTTTGGAGCCATTTAACTTCCCTTGGTTCCAACTTCTTGTAATTAATCAGTTGGTTTCTTGGGTACCTGAACTCACCTTTAGGTGACTTTTTTTTTTTTTTTTTTGTGGTTCGTGGGCCTCTCACTGTTGTGGCCTCTCCCGTTGTGGAGCACAGACTCCGACACGCAGGCTCAGCGGCCATGGCTCACGGGCCTAGCCGCTCCGCAGCATGTGGGATCTTCCCAGACCGGGGCACGAACCCGTGTCCCCTGCATCGGCAGGCGGACTCTCAACCACTGCGCCACCAGGGAAGCCCTAGGTGACTTTTTATTTGGCAACTACCATGATAGCAAGAAATCAAAAATCTTTATCTTGTATATAGAAAAGGAAGTTCATTTCTCCATCAAAACAATACTTGGGGGCCTTTTGTGGGAGCTAGCTTTAGTAACTGAATTTTCAAAGAAATGGAACTGGAAGAGGAATAGGGTTTGTATTTGGAGGCTGTGTCTCCATCACAGATCTTACAAGTAAGGCACATTACTTTTAGTCTACTTTAGATCTACCTAATAATCATTTAGATACTAAAATTTTTGTTGCCTGGCACTGAACTATTCTTGGGTGAGTGGCATCAAAACATTATGACATCATTTGACAATCCTATTTTGGCCAAAACCAAATCACTGAGTGTTCCCCAGTGACTGATATGGGATTTGTGACACAAAAGCACACTGGCTATTACCTGAAAACTGGACTGAAATTTGCTACTTTGGTAAACTGATACCAGCCTTCATAATAGTACCCAGCATTCATTTCGATCCAGCAGTTTCTCTTCTAAGGAAATAGGTCATTTGATAATTTAACTCAAGAAGGAGAAAACCTGGACTTTGATTTAAGAACCCAAACTAATCACTCAGAAAATTATGGATTGTTTTCTCCCTCTATGTGGCTTCATTTCAAGTTTTATGTTTTACAAAAGGCCAAGAAATTAAGGAGAATCTTGCATGTCATGATTTAAGGACCAGAAGACAGAATAGATAATCCCACCAAAGCCATACAAATCTTTCCTTGAGAGATTCATGAAAGAGGTCATAGGACATGAATGCTATACTTGTATCTAACGACTTCTCTGGAATCTTTAATATTAATAAATGACCTGGAATACAAACAAATCAGTCATAACATTACATACTTTTGCTAATATCTGTATATTTGGTCCTGCATGCTCTTCAGATGGAGAATGTGACCTCTTGGTTTAACCTGGTCACTCTCAGCTCCTTGCTGGGAAAGAGACTGCAAATCTGGTAACAATCCTTCTCTTGGTACTTGTCCATGTTGTAGTGTGCAAATGTGTGATCTCCAGCATCTTAAATGCTGCTGTGCAGCTGCTGTACCTCAAAAGACCCGGCAAATGGCCATCCAGCAAAAAGAACAGGAAAACCTGACATTTTATGGAAGTTGACCCAATCTTGCCAGAAGCTTGTTATGCAGTCAGACACCTCAAATAGTGGTAAACATACGGATCAATCATACCCCTGGGTATGATCCTTAATGGTCCCTCCTTAAGCTCAGGCTGAAGAATTACAACAAGGGGGACACTGAAAAACAAAAGCATCTCTCTACCCATGTAGCTTACTGTCTAACTTAACATGACTTCACTATTACACTGTCTTTGTTAACATAGTTTTATTATTTCAGGAACCTTTTGTCCAGAGAGTTGTAAATAATTTTCTGAAAGACATAAAAAAATATTTAATAGAAAGAATCAAGCCACAGTTACTCATTGAACCTCTTGCTTCAATATCATTGCCTTCCTGTGACCATCAGTTGTAAATTATTATACAGAGCACTCCTCTTCAAGAATGACAGGAACCAGATTGATCCTCTGCCTGAAATAACCAACAAAACAAAGCAAAACAAAACATATGACACAATGTTTTTTTTCAGACTCTGGATATCAGGCAACGAGTACAGTAATCCTGGAGAAATGGGGGTAAAACAAGATACTAAAACTGCTCAGCTTATTGCCTTGAGATAATTTCCAGATTGTGGCACAAAGAAGAGAAGCAGAGTCTCTGAGTCAAGGAGATGGAATAGAGTCTGGGCTATTAAAAGCAGCTAGAGGACAGAGCACTAGAGGGTAGAAAGCTATGAAGTGAGAAAACCCTGAAGGTTACAGGGAGTCCCCCCCCTTAATTATTCAGCAAAGTACAGATCAACACAGATAATTGGGGAAACTACTTGAACACCAGCCACACTGGAAAGCTCAACTCACTGGCCACTGGGTTGACTATTCAGAAATGTTGTATCTCTGTGGCAGGGAGTGATTAGCCCTAGACAGTGCACTTTTCCAGACATGCATAACAAATCTTTGATATGCAAGATCTGAAAGGGTCAAATTGTAAGGAATTTAACTGCACCACAGAACAAAACTCAAGAATATTTACAGGAATAAAAAAATATTCTACACTCAAGATAAAATTTGCAATGTCAGGCATACAAAGAAGCAGGAAAGCATGATCCATAATGGAAGAAAAAATATGAAATTAAAACTGACCCAGAATTGACCAAGGTGTTAGAATTATCAGGAAAAATACATTAAAAAGTTATTATAATTGTATCTTACAGTTTCAAAAATTTAAGTAGAGACATGGAGATATAGAAATGACCTAAACTGAACTTATATAGAGAGAAACTACGATGTCTGCAATAAAACACAGTGGTTCAAATTAACAAAAGATTAGACATGGCAGAAGGGAAGACTAGTGCACTTAAAGACATAGTAGTAGAAACTATGCAAAACAAAACACAGAGGAAAATATTTAAATGAAAAGAGCATCAGTGAACTGTGAGTAAACTTCAAATGATATAATAGACCTTAGTTGCAATCTCCAATGGAGTTTAAGCAAGAGAAAAAATATTTGAAGCAATAATGGTAACTTATGATAAAAAACTATAAACATGCAAGAATCACAACATGAAGAAAACACCAAGGGACATCATATTGAAATTACCTAAAGGCAATGCTAAAAAGAAAACCTTAGAAGTAGCAAAAATAAGTAACCTGATCTGTACAGAAGAACAAAAATAGGAAAACAGTGCACTTCTCACTGGAAACAATGTATATCATAAAACATTGGAGCAATGTCTTTAAACTCCTGAAAGAAAAACATTGTTAACTTAGAAATCTATACTCAGCAAAAATATATTTCAAAAACAAAGGTGAAATAAAAATGTTTTCCGACATATAGAACCAGTTGGGATTCACCACCAGCAGACTAACACTATAAGAAATTTAAAGGAGGCCATTTAAGACAGAAGGAAAATGATACCAGTTAGGAATCTGGATTTACACAAATGAATGAGGAACACAGGAAATGGTGGCTACATGGATAAATATACACCAGGATTTTTATTATTAACATCTCTTTAAAATATACTTAACAGCTTAAAAATAATAATATATTATGGGGTTTATAATATGAAGAAGTAAAATATATTAAAACTATAGCATAAAGTCAGGGAGGAGAGAAATGGAAGTTTGTAAGTTTCTTATGTTATACATGAAATGATATAATATCACTTGGAGATAGACTGTAATAAATTAAAGATGTATACTGCAAACCCTAAAACAACCAGTAAAATGACATGACAAAGAATAATAGCTAGTGAGCCAATAAAGGAGATAAAAAGGAATCATAAAAAAAATTTAGTTAATTCAAAAGACGGCACAAAAAGAGGGAAAAGACAATAAAGAACAGATATGAGCAAAATGATAGATTAAACCCTAATCATATCAACAATCACATTAAATGTAAATGATTTAAACACCCCAGTGAAAAGGCAGAGATTGTCTAATTGAATGAAAAAGAAAGCCAAATGACGTGTTGTTCACAAGAAACAGACTTTAAATATAAAGGCACAAATAGATTAAACATACAAGTATGGAAAAAATATTCCATGCTAAGATCAGTCAAAAGAATGCTGCAGTTTCTATATTAATATCAAGAATATCAAAGAATATGACCAAGGATAAAGAAGGTCATTTCTTCTTCCCCTTATGGTAAAGGGGATTATCAGTCAAAAGACCCTAAAAATTGTAAATGTTTATGCCCCTAGTAACAAAGCTTTAGAATATATGAACTGGAAATTGAAAGAACTGCAAGAAGAAATAGCAAATACACAATTATAGTTGAACATTCCAATAGCCATTTCTCAAAGCTAATAGAGCAAGTGGATAGAAAATCAGCAAAGAAATACTAGACATGAACAGCACTATCAATCAGGATGACCTGATAAGCATTTACAGAACACTCTGCTCTATGACAGCACCATATTCAATGCTATTAGTCATTAAGGAAGGAAAATTAGTACCACAATGAGATGTCATCACCTATTAGAAGGGCTAAAGTTAAAAAGACTGACACTACAAAGTGTTGGTGATGATGCAGAGAAACTGGAAATTTCATACACTGCTGGTGGGAATAAAAAAATGATACAATTTTGGAAAATACTTGGGCAGTTTCTTAAAAAAGTAAACATCAACTAAATTGTCCAACCATTCCACAGTTAAGTATTTATCTAACAGAAATGAAGACATACGTTTCTACAGAAACTTATACCCAAATATTTAATAGCAGCTTTACTTGTAAAGGCCCCAAACTGGAAACAACCCAAATGTCCTTCAACAGATGGATGGATAGACAAATTGTGATATATCCGTACAAAGGAATACGTTTAAGCAATAAAGGGAATGACGTATTGATACATGCAACATCAATGAATCTTAAAATAATTATGCAAAGTGAAAAAAAAGACATACAAAAAGAGTATGGACTGAATAATTCCATTTATGTGAAACTCCCGACTCTATAGCGTCAGCAAGCGGATTAGTGGCTGCCTGGGGTGGAGTCATGCAGGGGGGTGGGGGAGGATTACAAAGGAGCGTAGAGAGACTTCTGAGGGCGACCGTTACATTTATTACTGGATTGCAGTGTTGGTTTCATGGGCATACACATATATCAAAACTTATGAATGGTCCAATTTAAAGATTGCAGTTTATTGTATGTCAGTTATACTCCAGTAAAGCTGCAAAAGTTAAGGATTTTTACAAGAACTAGAAATAGAATATTATTAATTCATGTTCGTTACTTGCCCAACCTCACCACGCCTCCAAATTGAAAGAGGCACCTTAAACCAGACTTCAAAATCTCAGCTAATATCCCGACGTGCCCTTCCCTCTCTGAGATGCTGCCGTGGTCCTGCTGAGCTGGTGCTCTCCTTGACCCCACTAAGCAATAAAGTCAGCTTTGGCTGATCAACAGATCGGCTTGGTGAGTTCTGGGGAGTCAGTATTTGATGGCATTTCCATGCCATGGGACATTATGCAGTTCTTAAAGGGAGGGAGTTCATTCTATCTCAGTGAACAGAGGAAATCCAGGATGAAGTAAGTGACAGGAGCCAGATGCAGAGAAAAGTTTTAAATTTTCAAAAAGCAGTAACTAAATAAAACATTTTAGATGAACATATATATGTGTATGTGTGTGTGTGTGTGTGTGTGTGTATATATATATATATATATATATATACGTATATATCCCATGATTATACGACCCACAGAGCAAGTTATGAATACAATTATGCCAGTCAGTAAACATTGGTTATCTGAAGAAAGATAGAAGAAGAGGGAGGAATAAGCAAAAAATAAGCAAACAGACAACAGAATCACCTGTCTAAAGAAAAAGAAAAGTGTCTATAATCAAAGCAGCATTTATATTATAAACTCATTTCTATGCTTAATCGATGGCTTCAAACTGTTAATAGTGATAACATCAAGTTTCCTTGAATTTTCCTGAACTAGCAGACAAAAGCACAGTAAAACGTGTTATTTTATTACCTTCTCTGTTACCTCTCTCTCTAACCTGTAGGCCTAATGTCTCATTACTTATAATAATTCTAGTGTAAATAGTAAATTTTGAAATAACAAGATTTCCTTAATAAGGATATTTTTTTCCTACAGCCATAACTTTTGCATTATCATTTGTTTTACAAATCTCATTAAAACTTTGCCACTAGATCAATGTTTCATGAATTTTTTAGATATAAATCTTCTACCATATTTTTTTAAAAAGAAAACTGCTCCAGTGACCATGTTATCACTTCTACAAAACTAGCCTAATTCCATACAGATTGAAAAGACCTTGGCACTGCCTTTGTCTCCAGTGAAAAATGAGTCCCATTTGATGACTGACCTTCCAAACAACTGTAGCTCCCACAGAAATTTATAGGCTCTATCGGCCCACAGCTGTTACCTTATAAGACTCATTTCTCAGGTGCTCAGGGGAAAACGAGTTCCACTGGTAAGTTGACAGGACACTCAACAATACAATACAATAAAATGGATGCATGTGAACCCTGAATGAGAACTTTGACTAGAAGCAAAGATGAGTATTTGTGTTCCTGAAGACAGGCACAACTGTGTCGTTTTTGAGAACATTGGCTGTTAAGATTCTCAATTACGGGAGAGGCTTAAAATGGATGCTTCTCACTGCCCTTCCTCAAGATGGATATGAGAGAAAATTTCATAAATAATGATGTTTATAAAATAGAATTGTGGCTGAGAGTATATTATGTTGTTTGGAGAGGTGAATTAGCATCTTTTATCTATTTGCGGTCTCTTGTCAATGCTCATGAATGCAGTGGGAAGGGATGGTGTGTTTCCTGACTGATTCCTTTTCATGTTGTTGGCAGAATTGCCCCTTACCCCCAAACGAACAGATTCCCCTCATCCTTTCACATTACCGAGCAGCTCTCTGCTACCCAGACGCCAAGAAACAGATGCTTCCCTTCCTTATTTCCTTGAAGGGCGGGACGTTATAGAACTTGACAGATGGGGGAGCAGTTCCATTTATAACCTTCCAATTTCTTGATTTCTGGTGCCCCAACCACATTATGGCAGTCACCTTGGGAAGTTGGGGGAAATGTTTTATGCTGTGTTAGGATGAGAAATCTGACTAATGCCTTGATAATCCAAAATGAACTTCCTGCCTCTTGGGTATCACCTTTGTGTGTAACTTACAGTGTCTGCCTTTTTGTCCCTCTTCCTGCCCTATGGACCAATGGACCACTCAGGTATCGTTCAGAGAATTGTTTTATCGTTCAGCTACAAAGGTAAAGCCTATGGTGCAGGGAATTCAAAGATTAGATTGCTGGGACCCTGACAGTAGGCCCTTGTAGATAAGCAAAGAAAAAAAATTTAATTAAAACTAACTAACGTGAAATTGTAGTTTCTGGTCATTAATTGTACATAGTCTGGTTTAAATTTCTGAAGCTCCTTGTGGGTTTTGCGCTAGTGATTGGATCTATGGGAACAAGGATGTTCATGGTTTTTGTCTTCGCAACTGACTTTGCTCAGAGTTTCTTTACAACTTTTATTTCCACTCTGGAATTAGACTGAGGTAGCATGCCCCCAGGACAGAGGCAGGGGTTGGGGTGTAGTCATTAAGAACTCTGACTATAATTTCCTGTAACACAGGAACCAAACCTTTCTAGGTGCCCGGCCTTTGGAAACGATTTCAAGTAATACTATTGAAGGCATTTTCGAGAACAGCATTTCTTCCCTTTGGGGTCCCTAGGCTCTCACACTGCTGTGGAGGAGAGCAGAGTGGGCTCAGGAATGCAGCATGCTGGGTGGGGGAGCAGAGGCCACGTGCCTTCTGTTCCTGGCTATGGTGGATGTAGAGACTGCCATGGTCAAGGTCCTGTGATGTGGGGAGCTCTGGCCTGGGGGAGGTCACTCTCCCAGCCATGGATCTGGGACCTGGAAGGAGTCATTCAAACTTCATGAACCTGTTTTTTATCACCAATGACATGGGAATGATAGAATGTGTGCCTTTTATCCCAATCAAGTCTGACCCACTCTGCAGGTTCTGCTGGGAACAGTGGGAATTGTGCCAGGGTGGTTGGAGGACAAATGAGTGGCAGGAAATGCTGGTTCTGGTGAAGTTTAGGAGTCCAGGTTCCCCAGAGAAACAGAACCAATAGGATGCATTCTTTGTCTTTAAAAATTATTTTTATTAATATAGTCTTCTGATTACAAATGTAATTTGTACTAATGTAGTTAACAATATTGGTTAACTACAGTAAAAGTATAACAAACTGAACAAAATCACCTGTGATCTCTCCACTCAGAAATTACCATCCTTTTATATTATGGTGTATTTTCTTCTGGGATTTGCTTATGAAAAATTAATTTTGATGTCACATGAGTCATTCTATACAAGCCCCGTAGGAAGTTTACATTTAGCAATTTTACATCTCATGGTTTTAAACTTGAAACATACACACACACACACGTGCACACACACACACACACATTGAGAGAGAAAGAAAAAGAAGAAAGCGGAGGAGGAGGGAGAGAAGAGGAAGAAGGAGAAAGAGTAGGGGACTGGCTCATGATGTTGTGGACTCTGTCAAACTGAAATCTACAGGGCAGGCCAGCAGACTGAAAACCATGGAAATGCTGATTTGCAGCTGGAGTTCAAAGGCCATCTAGAGGCAGAAGTCCCTCTTCTGGGAGGTAGTCTTTCTTTGAAGGCCTTCAACTGCTTGAATGAGGCCCCCTGACACTAGGGAGAGTGATCTGCTTTCCTCAAAGTCTGCTGATTTAAATGTCACTCTCATTTCAACATGTCTTCACAGCACCATCCAGACCATGTCTGATCCAACATCTGGGAACCACGGCCTAGTCAAGTGGACGCATAAAGTTAACCGTCCACCCAGTGAGGACTGAGTGGGAGAAACCCGTGCTGTGATTGGCTGGCCTGGAAGCAGCTCTGCCTTGATGGGTGAGTTGGAAAGTCAGATATGGGAGATGGTTCTTGGGAACAGAAGGGACCATCTTGTTCTGGCCACTTCTCTCCACCACTCTGCTGACAGTGTGTTAGCAGATATCTGGTGGAAGCTTGACTCGGCACACCGCCTGTACTCGCCTCTCTGGGCCTGTGGGAGGTAGCCTGAATGGCAGTCATGGAAAGAACCCAGGAATGTCCAGAGCGAGCCCCAGCTCACCAGGGAGGAGCGTTCTTGGAGGTGGTTTGTTCATCAAACTGAGAAATAGGAGGTGACTGTGCTTGGTCTGTGCACCAGGTCCCCTCTGAGAATTCCCTTGATCGCTCACCCTGAACTCAGTTTCTTTAATGAGAAGAGGGGAGGTCAGCTCTGGCAGTGGAGGGCCCGTCTGAGACTCTGTCCTCGGGAGGGTCTCCAGTTCTCCTCCAGCACTTTATGGGAGGTGATCCATACTTTAGTGCGGAACCCCTGCATTTGCTTAGCAGGAAATGTTTCAGTTATCTTTATTTTTATTTTATTTATTTATTGTTGGCTCTGTTGGATCTTCGTTGCTGCGCGCGGGCTTTCTCTGGTTGCGGCGAGCAGGGGCTACTCTTTGCGGTGCGCAGGCTTCTCACTGCGGTGGCTTCTCTTGTTGCGGA